>NC_050580.1:236503589-236838589 GCF_011100635.1 Trichosurus vulpecula | reverse complement strand
AGTACATACAACTTTAAGCTACTGCACTAAGACTTTTGGGACAACCTGTGCATTAGCCTACACAATATATCAGGAGTGCACATGTCCACTACAGATGGACAGTGACCTAGGCTCTGTAATACTTTCGATGATTTTAATCACTTAACAAGCATTTATTAATTGATTAACACCTATGTGTTAGCCATGGGGTGCTGCAAACAGCTATCTCTTTAATACCAATATTGTTCCAGTGATTTTATATAGCAGAGACTCATGAAATGTCACAATCTCATAAAAACCTAAATTACAAGGAATTCAAAGTTTAAGACACTAAAATGTCATACTATTGGTTGATTCTGACAAACTCCCTCCCCCCTCTTTTTGGTTCATTGTTATAAGAGATGCCTTTTATAAGGGGTGTTGAGGGAAGAGATATATTAGAACATGTATGTGATGTAAAAACAAAAGATACAAACAAAAGTATATATGTATATGTGTGTATGTGTATATGTGTGTATACTATAGATAGATAGATAGATACATACATACATACATATACGCATGCAACATGTGTCAACAATGATGACTACAGAAATGGCATAAAAGAAACAATACAGTGACCCTCACACAGGATTATAAACTAGAGACAAAATACTAAAGGAAGCAGAGGAAAGTATCCAGCATGTTGAAAGGGCTCCTCTATAGCAAACTTATGGTATGACACGGATAAGAACCATAAAGGTGAAGGAGATATGAATATCGAAATCATATGAATACGATTCATGTTGGTAGGAAGAACATTTACCCTGATGAAATTATGGATCCATTAAATTAGAAAGATTTCAGAATCTTAGCTTTAATACTTTTCATTAAAAATTCAGTTCTCTCTCTGTGGAGCTCTATGTGCCTCCCTGCCTCCGTGCTACCTTATCAGTAGAAAGTAGTTCTGGTGGCTATTCTTGCCAATGAGGATCATAGATTTTGAGTTTTATTGAATGCACCTTAGTGCACATCTTGTTCAACTCCTTTATGTTACTGATGACTAAACGGAAGTTCAAAGCGTTTAGATGACTTACGCAATGACACACCTTAGTCAAGTCACCTAGGTACACAGTTAATTAACAAATCCAGGATCCGAATTCACTTTTTTTTTTAACTCTGAGTCAATCTTCCGTTCCATGATATCATATCATCTGATGAAAAAGGTATCTTCCTTTATTTGCTTATCTTCAGGAGGGAGGGTGAAATGGAAGAAATACTGGAATTTCAATATCCAAATCAGAATGTTACAGTTACAAGCGGCACAGAGAGCCTTGACCAAAATTTCTAAGCAGGAAAGGTGCCACTTTACTGTCCTTTCATGGCTGAAGGGTTACATTACTCACTTAAATGGGAGGGGATTTGAGTAGTTTTACAAAAAACACCATAGAGGGAAAGGTGATTATTTGAGGAACACGCTTGTGAAACAGAAATGGGACAACTGTTGAGGAAAAGGCAGGGGAAAGGAAGGCTCTAACTGGCCTGCCCTGCAGCTTTGCCCTGTATGTACTCAGTCTTACAGGAAATAAACTTTATAATGAAGCATTGATAACATCTCCCCATTTAAGCTAACAGGCTTACTGTGTGCTCTACCACTGAGGATGCTGTTTTAATTAGGAAGATAGATTTGGGAGTTTATATGTTCTGTTGTGCTATAATTCCTGCCTTTACAGTAATTTTCTCCTGCTTTTCACACTATAATGTGCCATAAATCCTAGTTAGGCTGCTTCACTGGCCTGTTGCTAGTCAGAGTCAATCTTTCAGGCCTTTCGTTGCCATGGCAACCTTCCACCACACTCCCGCTTGCTGGAATATGATACAGTCTCCTGGGGAAATTGCTATGAACTTAATCATCGCGTGGATTTAGACCCCCGATGCTCCAATTCTGCCCCATCTCTCTATACCACCCATTGGCTTTACTCTCTTTCTCTTTTCATGCGTGTGTATGCGTGTGCATGGAGACATGAGAGGAAAGTAAGCAAGCAAACCAGAGGATCCTTGGATCATTCATGCCTCTTGAAAGCTCCTTCTTGAAAAGAAGTGCGCTTAGTTTGAAATCCCAACAAATCCAGCACCTGTGAACTACGATTCTTTCCTTCCCCCTCCTCTGTTCTTTTCTCCTGTTGTTTTCCCTAGTTCTTTAAATAATCCCTGGGCACCTTTGCAATCTCCATATGCTCCTCTTAAAATTCCAATTGAACTCATATTTCCAGTCCATTACTATTCCTCCTTCCTTTCTTCTGATTCTTCTGTCTCATTGTTTTTTTTTTTTTACCTCTGTCTCACCTAACTACTTTAAAGCAGTGTAGGAGAGAACAACAACAAAAAACCACAACACAACACCATCACAACAACCCTGGACTATCCGTCAAAGAGACCTAAGCTTTAGTCCCAGGTCTGTGTAACAGGGAGAATCCTTTCAGTTGTGTGTTTCCATTTTCACATCTCACGTCACATGTGCAAAACAGGAGCAGTAACAGCTTTTTATACATGTGTTTAACAGTGCTAAGGAAAGCAAATTGAAGGGGACAATGCAGGAGAAAATAATTCACAGATGATAAACAATCGTAAAAATATGAGACTGTATTATTCTCATATGATAAGCTAAATTCAATTGGTTGAATACATTAATAATAGCAATGTAAATAACTTCACATTTCTAGCACTTAAAGGTTAATAAGGAACCTTCCTTGCAGACACTCTTGTGAGGGCAGTTGTGCTAGTATTATGATACCCATTTTACAGATGAAGCAGCTGGGGGGGGAGATAGGTTAAATGGTTTATTCTTCATTGTAATATTTATCTATATACTAATCCCTCCATCCATCCATCCATCCACCCATTCATCCATGCATCTATCCATCTATCTTTCCATCCATCCATCCATCTTTTTATCCATTTATCTATCTTTCTATCAATCTATCTGTTTGTAGATATGATTGGTGAATGATTGATTCTGTGATTATTAATAAAAGAGCTGGATCCCCTATTCTTCTCATCACTGCTTTTTGTTCTTTTGGAGATATTTTGTATTTTTGACTTGTGTATACCTAGTGTCCTCTTTCCTCAGCTGGTAGAATATAAGCTCCCTGAAGGGACAGACTCTTTCATTTTTGTCTTTGTATCCCCAGGACCTAGCACACTGGGTGAAGGCATGGAAGGGAATTAATAAATGCTTACTGAATTGAATTGAACCTCAGTCCTGGTTTTCTCACCTGTGAAATGAAAATGGCAATAATACAAACAGTATTCACATGACAGGATTGTGGTGAGGATCAGATGCGATATCCGTCAAATGCTTTATAAACATATAAATGCCAGCTATTGTCATTATCATGTCTTTTTAAAGAGTGATCCATAAGAGGCAATGTAAGTCACTTAGTAGGTCTGGCTAGGTTTCTTTCTTTCTTTCTTTCTTTCTTTCTTTCTTTCTTTCTTTCTTTCTTTCTTTCTTTCTTTCTTTCTTTCTTCCTTTCTTTCCTGAATATTTCCTTCCTTCCTT
Organism: Trichosurus vulpecula; assembly: GCF_011100635.1. Taxonomy (NCBI): domain Eukaryota; kingdom Metazoa; phylum Chordata; class Mammalia; order Diprotodontia; family Phalangeridae; genus Trichosurus; species Trichosurus vulpecula. The sequence continues at coordinate 236,835,069 of NC_050580.1, read as the reverse complement.
CCTTCCTTCCTTCCTTCCTTCCTTCCTTTCTTCCTTCCTTCCTTCCTTCCTTCCTTCCTTCCTTCCTTCCTTCCTTCCTTCCTTCCTTCCTTTCTTTCTCCTTCCTTCCTTCCTTCCTTCCATAAAAACTTAAACCCAGTTCACTCAGAAGCAAAAGGTCCCTGCCCAAGCTCCACTTAATGGCTGCTTTTTGGGCCCTCTTGGCTTAGAGTGAATGTCAATGGTAACTGTTTCTCTTTGGAACAGCAACCCTGAGGGTCTTCCCCCCCACCCCAACTTGATTTTTTCCCCTTTTTTCTAATGAAAGGGGCCATCCTTGACTCACTTGTTAAAGAGGCCTATTCACTGAACAGGTATTACCTCACTCTAAGTGAGTACATGAAAAGGCCTGAGCCTAAAAGGGTGAGGGTCTCCCATTGCATCCTGGGTCATCTCTAGTCATCCTGATGAATATCATTTCACTGTATCCAGATGGCTCTGGAGGAGAAAGTGAGACTGATGACCTTGCACAGCCCTCCCTCACTCTAACCAAAGTCAACTGCAAGTCATGTCATCATTTCCCTGATGTCATGATCCTCTTTTGAAAATGAAGGACAAACAATGAAACTAGAAGGTAGAACCTCACTCTGTCCCTTTTGGACTCTATCTTTGATTCTTCTAACTAATTGTCTGCCTGGAATTAAGATAGTTATAGATCTAATCTTTCAAATATTTCTTCCCTGTAGAGTCCAATAGGTGGTTTGATAAATCTGGATTTAAGATGTGTTAATAATCATTTTTGTATTCCACCCAAATTAGAAGAAAAAAAAATTAAAGGAAGGCAAGTGACAAGGACTAAGTTCAAAATAATGACTTCTAAGCATCAAAGGGTTTGTAGCTTGAATGAAGATAATCACAATCTCTTATTTTTCTGTAGTGTCTTCCTTTATATCATGATACCAAAGAGTATAACTTATTAAATAAATCCATTTACCAAATTATCTCCATTTTTATACTCCAAAGGCTTACTAAAAGGTCTATATGTAGTGCTTTCCTCTTAAGGAGGAGAGGAGGGACAAAAATGTTTGTATATACTGGGTACTTATTTCTCTGGGCACTGGCTTTTTTTCTCCATTATAAGAATGTTAGGTCTTTGAGAAGAAGGACTTTGTTAAATTTCTGTCTTTGTGTCCCTAGTACCTAGCACACTATTTGGCCCAGTGTAGGTATTTAATAAATGCTTGTTGAATTGATTAGAAATCAGATGCAACCTCAAAACATCCAAGATTCAACGTGTCTTTGTCCTTTCTTTAATATGGGAAAGTATGTCATTTTATTTCTCTTCTTTTAATTTCAAGTGATGTATCTAGAAGAGGCCTGGAACAATGAGAGGGAATTAATTAGTGACTGTGCTTGGTTTTGAATTCAAGATTCCCTGCCATGAAACCCCAGCTTAAGCCAATCCTTAATTCCTTTTGATTTGCTCTAATACAGACCCTGTATTAAACACAATGCAATGTATATAACATTCAAGCAAAAGCAATTTACTTCTCAATTTTCACAAGATGACAGCTTTAGAGATGGAAGGAACTTTAGAAAACACCAAGTAGAGCACCCTCACTTTACAAATGAGGAAACTAAGGCTGAAAGTTTAAGTGATTTACTTCCAAACTTGCCTCTAATGTCTAATTGAATATTAGCACTGTTCGGTCATGATTACTCTTTATAGATTTGGACAAAATTTTCTAAAGGGTTGCTAAAATTCTTTTCATTTTTGGATTATGTTTGCTTTATATAGATTTGGGTGAGACTTCCAAAAAGGTGGTTAAAATTCCATTATGCATGAAATGACATGAAAACCTATCATTATTTTGTTAATGATATGGTTTAATAATAGCTAAAATTAATAATGTATCAGGATGTGTTATTGTTTAGTGAATTTACATGCTAAATAAAATAAAAAAAACTAATGCAGTTTGGCAGAATAACCAGGAAGGATCCAAGGATGAGTACATAACATTTGAGTTGGGCCTTGAAAGGAAGGATGTGAATTGGTGGAAGTGGGTGGGAAGGCAGGCATTCCAGTCATGGGGTAAACAGAAGAAAGGTACCAAGATGAGACAATAGATCTGGGAAAGAACAAATAGTTCAGTTTAGTTGAAGCACAGAGTATCCAAAAGAAAAGTATGAGATAAGTCTGTCAAGAAAGTTAGTTCGGAAGCTCGTTGTGAAGGACTTTGAATGCTGGGATTTTGTTCAATAGGTAATGGCTACTGAACATTATTGAGTATTGAAGCAATATAAGTATATCAGTGCATCAGAAAGATTAATCTGGGCTCAGATTCAATCTAGCTCAGCTCAGATTGATCTGGCCCACTGGGATAAGCGTCACAACTGCTCAGGCTCCTTAAGAGTCTATCCAATATGGCGAACCTTCAATAAACTTTGTTTTCCCTTGGCTGAGAAAAAAAAGAGAAAGATTAATCTGAAAGCAGCAGGAAGGATAGGTCTGGAAAGGAGAGAGATTAGAGGCAAGGGGAGCTGATAGAAGGCTGCTACAATGGTCCAGGCAAAGGGAATGAGGGTCTATATTAAGGTAGGACTGGAAGGAAGAAAGAAGGGACAAAAGGTTTTACAGAAATTGAATTCACTGGCCTGGTAACTGCTATTTCCCACAATGACTAGTACTGCCTTTCAAATTATAAACACTCAAGAAATACCTATGGAATGAATTAATGAGGCCATACTTGAATATACACTGTTGCATGATCCTCTAATAATTTTACATGCATAAATCATGTCTTTCTGAAAAAAAATCTCTAGGTTGCTCAAGGAAAAACCATTTCATCCTCTTTACATGTCTCTAAAAACTTAATATCATACTAGGCACTTAGTAGGTACCGGACTTGGAGCCAGAAAGATGAGTTTGTTAATTGGCTGTGTGACCCAAGCAAGTCCCATAACTTCTTTCTGCCTCAGTTGTCTCATCTGTAAAATGAGGATAATAATGGCATGTATCTCACAGGGATGCTGTCAGAATAAAGTACGGTAATATATGTAAAATCCTTTGCAAGCTTTAAAACACCAGATGTGTGTAACTTAATATTATTAACTAAACCATATAGGTAACAGAAAAAAGATTTCTCATATTTTGATTTTTTTTTACTTTTAGCTGGGAAAAAGAGAGGCACCTGGAGGAAAGACTTGTGTATGACATTTTTATTTTGGAACTTATATCTCTAGGGAACAGGAAGAAACCAGAGAAGGAAATGGCATCATTTTAAAGCTTTCAATTCCAGAATAGGTTAGCTTTTGGAGCTGTGTAACAGTTAGAGGAGCTGAAAAATCTAAGAGAATAAACGTAATGATAGACTGAAAAATAGGGCTAGAATCAGAAAAATCTGCATTTTTTTGATATAAGAACACTGAAAGCCAAGTAGAACATTGTATATATAGAGGACTTTTCCTGTAACACTACCTTCAACTGGAAACAAATATGAGGGGTATGTTTGCCACATTCTATTTAGGGTTATGCTCATTCTGGAACCCTGAAAGGACGTAGTGCTTTATAAGGGCATGACCTACAGAATCTTGTCAGAAACCTTCATTTTGGAACATTGGAATCACTATCTGGAGCCTCTGACTGACTTGATTCTGACCCTGACAAGGCAATGGAGCACAATAGAAACAGGGCTAGATTTGGAATCCAATTTGGAATCCAATTTGAGTTCAAATCTCATCACAGTCACTTGCCAGTTGTGTCCCCTCGGACAAATAACTTAAACTCTCTGGGCTTCATTTTCCTCCACTGTAAAATGAGAGAGTAGGGCTAGATGGTCTATGCATTCCCTTCCAGTTCTCAATCCAGGATCTTTGATTCTGTGATTCTTTTTGCCATGGAAGAATGAGGAACAGTCAGCATTAAAAACATTCACTGTTCTTCATGGCAGATTTTCATTCTTTTCAAAGAATAGGGAGAAGATAGGCAGAAGTCATGAGACCAGGAGTTCTATTAATGGCACAATTATCACCAGCATCTGGGGGTCTTGAAGAGTTGATTCAATTCCTGTCATTCCATTTTTTTCCACTGGTAAGATACAAGTAGATTTCTGCCAGCTGTTTACCTTAAAGGGATATGCTGAAGCTAGATGAATGAGCTTGTCTAAGGCTCTGTGATCATTAGATGAAAGACACTATATACGTTTATAGAATTTCACTTGTGAAACTGTTCACTTAGTCTCTCTTCTTGGAATGCATTGCTCTTTTGACTGCATCTTACAAAGAATCTATTTGTCATGGCATAGCAGGAACAACGGGGCTGCTATGGTTATTTTGATTTTTTTTTTTAAATAACAACTTCAGTTAGGTTGGTTTGGAAGAGTTTATAATAAAGCAGCATGAGGGTATAATAGGTAATGGGTACAGAATATTGTTGAGTATTAGAGTAATATAAGCATATCATAGCATCAGAAAGATCAATCTGAAAGCAGCAGGAAGGATGGGACTGGAAGGGAGAGAGATTAGAGGCAAGGGGACCAGGTAGAAGGCTGCTACAATGGTCCAGGCAAAGGCAGTGAAGCAATGCATAGTTGCTATAAATTCAATGGGAAGGCTATGCTAGCTTACATGTAACATGTCTACTTAAATAAATTAGTCAATAAGCATTTATTAAGCTCCTATTGTGTGCCAGGCTAAGTACAAAGGATACAAAGAAGGACAAAAGACAGTACCTAGCCTCGCGGAATTCACAGTCCAATGAGACAACATGTAAACAACTACGTACAAAGAAGCTATCCACAGGATGAACAGGAAGTAAAAGAGGAGGATTAAGAGGGATTGAGAAAGGTATCCTGTAGAAGGTATGTCAAGGAAGGCAGAGGAGCCAGGAGGCTTCCAAAGGTTGTGCCTCTCTGCAAAGTTGGCCTTCCACCTACTGTGTCCATATCACATATTTAACTATTTGAATTTTGGCTCCTTTATTAGAATGCAAGTTTCTTGAGGTCAGGGTCTGTTTTCACCTTTCTTTTTATCACAAGCACTTTGCATGGTGCCTGCCAGATAGCAAGTACATTATAAATGCTTACTGACCAACTGAAAGACTGGTAAAAATGAAATGAATGAGTCCAAGAGACTTATATTCTTGTTATTTTAACTTTACTGACTGAATCCATGATGGAAGTAGACAGGTGCAAAGAAAGAACCACTATGCATGTGCTCCTTCCTCATATACATGAGCTTTTGCCAACTTAAAACCTGCCCAGTTAATTAGACTGCTGGCCTGCCAGACCTGAACAGAATATCCTTAAGCATCAAATGTGTGAAATCCATGCAAATGCACATGTTGACTGACTAAGCTGTCAGGCTATGAGTGCCAGCTGAGGATTTTATGCCTATTGCCAAAGTGCTTTACTAGATGGTGTAAAGATACATCTTCTGACCATTCACAGACTGGAAAATTTCCCACATACTTTCATTCCTCCCAAGAATGTGCCACAGTTGTCTATTATGTAGGCTCAATTCACCAATACGTTTTGGGGGCCATTTCTACCTCTGAAAATATAATTTTGCAAAATGCTATGTCTCAAGCCAGATACCAGGCATAGTTTGGTAACTTAAAAAAAAGTCAACAAATTTACTTTGAAAAATCAGTGATTTTAGCCTTACATGAGATCACCTGTGGAATTTTTCCCAACTCAGTGTCCAAAGAGAGGCGTGGGTAAGACATTTATAAAGAGACAAATAAGTAGGAAATATGGCAGTCTGATTCAAGAGAATATTGAACTTGGAGTCTGAAGACCTGACAGAGCAGGTAAATCAAGCTCTTCAGTTTCCTCCTCTATAATAAGGGAGGCTGGACTAGATTAAGGATTCTTTATCTATCTATCTATCTATCTATCATTTGTCTATTTGTTTGTTCATTCATTCATTCATTTGTTTATTCAACTTTTTAGTCTCTTGCACTCCTTTGGCTGTCTGGTGGAGCCTATACACCCCCTTCTCAGAATAATGTTTTTAAATACACAAAAGCAAATGCGTACAATTACAAAGGAAACCAGTTACAGTGAAATAGAGATGAACTGTTATCCCTTCCATATTACGGGTGTTAGGGGCATGGCACCACCTCTATATGAAAAATCCATGTAAAATTTTTTTGACTTTTTCTTTGTATCAGAGAGGTAAATCACTATGGCATTAAAAGATAAAATACGTTGATATTATATAATACTATACATATATTTTTATGCATTTCTGAGTTTCTAAACTTTTTTCTGTGGCATCAGCTAGCTTTCTGTGTCATATGCAGCTTCTGCAAAACTCGCCCCAAATTGCCATTTAATTTCTTATGCTGACTCACATATATTGAAACAGTGATGGCAAAAGTCATGATATGGATGGAACAACTGTATTTTTTTCCCCATCTAAAGTCATGGACTCCTCAAAATATATCCACAGTTCTATATGGGGTCTATAAACCATAAGTTAAGAAATTCTGGACTAAAAGATTACCAATGTTCCTCATAGTACTGACATTATGTGATTCTTTCATGGGGAAAACAAAACCACCAAAAAGTCCATGGAGGGTCCAAGTTTAGAGATATTTATGCCCCTAGCAAGAAAGGGGTTCTGAGGAAAACAAAGTCTCACTTGTGAAATCCTGGTCTTTTAATTGAACTTCTGTCTTGACAGAACTTACCCATTATATTTCAGTGAAAACTGGCCTCTGGCCTTTCTATTTAACATTTCCTTCCCCAGAGAGTTCAACTGTCTTTTACCCTTTCTATTATGGTATGAAGTCAGAAAACTCATTTCTATTTCCCATTCCCCAAAAGTTGAAATTTTTCCTCTTATAGAAAAAAAGTTAGTTTAATAAATTGTTTATTGACCAATGGACAGAGATATGATCAATTGAAAACTACCTATCCAGAAGTTTTCCTTTACTAAGTCAGTTATATAACTTCATCATGACTTTGATAAAAGAGTGTATTGAGTGCTGGATTTGGAGTCAGGAGAAACTGAGTTCAAATCTTGCCTCAGAAACCTACAAGCTATGTGACTATGGGATGGTCATTCCCCTGCCTCAGCCTCGGTTTCCTCATCTGTGAAATTGACATGAATAATATTTATCACATATTCCACAAGGCTGTTAATAAGATTAAATGTTATAACATATGTAAAGTGCTTAAAACTCCACACAAATACTAGCTACTATTATTTTTTAAATCAAATTTTTCTATCTAATGCTTATTATTAATGTCATTATTACATTTTATTTTCCTAAATTAGGTTAATCTGGAAAAAAAAGTGATGACAGTAGTATGGAAGGCTCCTACAAAGATGCTGCCACTGAAGCTGTAGGGGATGGGATACAGGGTGCAACTTAACTTTTGCCAGAGAATCCAAAATCTAACACTCAAAGAACCTACAGAGGACAATTTCTTCTAGTTCCTTATTTAACAGATGAAGAAACTGAGGCCTGATCATTGTCTTCAAGGTTGTCATGGATAAAACAAATTACCTTTGTTTCACTTGACTCTACAGGGCAGAACTGGGAGCAGTGGGTGCAATTTGCAGAAGAAGGGATTTGGGCTCAATATAATGAGAAACACAGTAGAACTTGAGGCAGCTGAGTGGCACAGTGGATAGAGTGCTGAGCCCGGAGTGAGGAGGACCTGAGCTCAAATTTGGCCTCAGATATGTACTAGCTGCTTGACCTTGGGCAAATCACTTAACCTCTGTTTGCTGTACGCCACTGGGAGAAGGAAATGGTGAACCACTCTGGTATGTTTATCACGAAAAGTCCACAGACAGTATGGTCTATGGGGTCACAAAGATTTGGACACAATGGAATAGCCAGAAAAAATGAGAAACTTCCCAATATCAAAGCTGTCTCAAAGGGAAAGAGTTGTTCAGGAAGTATTGGGTCCCCCATCACTGAAGACCTTGAAGACAAGCTTGGGTGGCCACTTTTTTGGAATATGGTAGAAGCACATGTCTGGACTAAAGGACACCTGATATTTCTAATTGTGATAGTCTATAAAAATTGATTTGGAGGGTTTCTTAAACTAAATACACTGCTTATTGGCTTCTTGTTGTATTTGATTTATATCTGTATGCCCTTCTTACTAGTTGAATATCTTATCCAAGTAAACACTTCATAAATATTCGTTGAATAAAAGAAATCAATATAACCCTACAGAACTTTTGGTAACAGAAAAGGAAAAAAAAAACTTTTCAACACTATTATTTTCTAGATTTTTGCAGATTCTATCTTTTGAATACATTTTTTTAGGGTAGTGGGCTTAGTGGTAGAATTAAAATTACCTGCCAGTGACTGTCAGTATTTCTTTTATCTTTCTTATGTCATTTTTTTCCTTTGGCAATTTAAATCTTATGTTTTCATGCTGGCTCCAGTTCCTATTATTAAAATTAAAAAAAAAACCTGGCATACCCATTAGCTAATTCCTGTAATATTCTAGTATGAAGGTCAGCTAGGCTTACTGATTGGTATATATACGTATTCCAAATTTTGAGATCAATATCCACGTTTATATCCTTTCCTTCCTAATGGTCTAATTTTAAAATAATTATCTTTGTAACAGTCTTAAAACAAAAGGCTAGCCTGTCACAGTGAATCCATTAAAAGCATAATAGTCCTTATTGGGGGAGCATATTTTATCTCCACTGTCTTTTGTATTTGATTGTACTATCTCATTTTCCTTTTGCTGACCTATTTTTTTTTCTGTAAGCTGCTACTGTGGTGACATATTTGATTCTGATTCCTTGCCCTCCTCTTCATTTCCGGTTCAGATTCTCCTTTATCTGTGTTCTACGGATTCTGCGTTGTTCTGTTTCAGAGGAATTGTAATTTGTTGTGCTGTACTTATAGTGTCTATCAGGGTACTCCAGCCTGACAGGAGAATAGCCACTATGATTATATTAACTAGAATGACAATTACTGGGTTACATTCCTTATTACTTAGGTCATAAAATGGATAATCTCTCAGGGTCTCTAAGAAACCCCCCCTTTTAAAAATGAATGGAGTAGAATGGGATGCATAATGTGGATTTTAAGTTCTCCATTATTAAATCAAAATAAAACCCAAAAAATGGGCATTTATCCTTTCCTGGAAGTGGAATCCCAGGCTAGAAGGCTGTATTATTACATACATTGGTTTACAAGAGAGAATTGGCCTTATGCAATCACTTTCAGGAAACCAAGCAATTTCATGACCAGTTATTGAACATGAGCAAGGTAAAGTAAACGGGAACCTTTGAATCTTGTAATTTCCATTAACTCTCCTTAGAGCCAAGTCCCACAGACCTCTAGTATGAGAAAGAAAGCATACCTTTACTATTAGAATTGCCTATCCTTTTGGCATGGTGACATTATAATTTTGTTTGATTTTGTGACACCTCCCTCCAATGGCCTGTGTATACCCAAAGTGATATGTTGCTTTTATAATTAAATTTAAATTAAGTTTGGTTTTAGAATGTTACTGAACCAGTTGGAGATACACTAGAGTTATGCATCACCAGTCTACATAGTATCACATTTTGCTGAATAATATTAATATGAAATATTGATCATGCCTCCTTACAGTTTCATAATGCATTACAGTTTTAAAGCACTATCCCCATACCATTATCTTCTTGGTTGATCTTCTCAACAATTTTGTATGATAGCTCTGGCTGGTACCCCAGTCAAGGAGGCTGGGGTCCAAATAGATAAAGTGAGTTGGCCTAAGGTCAGAGAACTACTGATAAAAATCTAGCTATTCCGACTAAATACATAACTAGAAATTCTGCTGCTGTGTGAATAGAAAATCTGATATTATTGACTTCCCGAATACATGTGTATTTCTGGTGGTTTGGCACAGAAAACAGGCTGCCTTGATCAGGTGTAATAAAGACAAGAGAAAGTGTGGCCTTTTCCCCCAGAGAATGACGTTTTATCCCTTTCATCAAAATTGCAGCTGCCCCACCCCAGTTCTCCAGACAGGAGAGAGATGGAGAGTAGAAAATGTAATGGTATTAGAAGGTAGGCCCTGGGAGAGGGCAGAGATGAGGCCAGAATTGCCACGGGAAGTGAGACTACCAGATACAAGTGTCCAACAGCAAAGTAGCAGACACTGATGCTGACTATGGCTCAACCTTCCAATAGATAATGATGCTATGCTGCTTCCCAATGTGTACTCATTAATTCCCACAGGTGGAATCTATTTTAGGCCAGAATGATTCTTAAGGACCACAAAGAGAAATTTTGCTGAATTTAACTGACAGGTTAAAGAGTCCTTTATAGATCAAGATATTGCAAACCTTTGAATAACGTTTTCTATGGCAGATAACACTGTTTCATTATACTTACTCGTTATCAGCTAAACACAGGTTAGTACACATTTACTTAATAAACTACACACACACACACACACACACACACACACACACACATATATCCGAGGAGCTGTCATCATCTCAAATATAAATGCTGCCCCACCCCCTTATTTAAAAAAAAAAAAACAACCAAACCTATTTTATTATAGTCTAGGCAGTGGAAGCAGCAACTTTAGTCACAATGAAAACAGGAAGAGTACCTTAAGTCTTCTGCCCCTTCTAGTTTTAATCAAATAAACTAAAGAAGGACCTTCAAACCATGGTGTCTGATCAGCCTATGTAGAGTCATAATTAGGAATTCTGGGGGCTGGGGAAAATTCACTTTGGGTGGGAGGAGGAGAAAAAAGAGATGAAGAGCCTAAAACATTCTAAGGCAGCCCTTATCACCATTATTATTGACTTAGAGTACCCTATATGGCATGGTTACCCAGTCCACATGACAATCGGCTATTGGCCCTGGTCATGTTACAACAGCTTTTTTGGTACAATAGTCAAGAGTGATAGGACCATGGTGGGGGTTGGGGCAGAGGGAAGACAGATGGAAAATAGATTGAGCATAGTTCCTCCCCCTAGGACAATGACATGAGGTGATGATGCTTCCTCCCTGCAGCATCCTGCCCTATTTTGCAGTCCTTTGCCAGCTATGAAAACTGTAAGTCCCTCGTGTTGGCTCCCAGTAACTTTGTCCTAGTTGTTGCTATCAGCTTAAGGTAGGTACACACACACACATACACATGCATATATATATATATATATATATATATATATATATGGCATATATATAGAGAGAGATGATACATATATATTATATATATGCAATTGAAATGTATTGGAAAATGTAACACAATGAAAGAAGTGAGAAAAGAGGAGGCTGTTACAGTCACAAGGGATTTTTTTTAAAGTAAAGCAGATAATACGGACAAACTTCTTGAACTCATATGTTGCAGTGAGAGTCATCAAGGGAGAGATAACATGGCACGGTGGACAAAGGAGTGGACATCAGATCATCAGTAAGACTCTGGTTGAAGTCTCACCTTTAACGCATACTGGCTGTGAGGCCATGGGTAAATCAATTGACTATTCAGTGCCCCAGACAACTATGACTATAAATTGTGGAGCACTGCAGATCTGCATTAGGAAAGCGGCTGTCCTCACTGGGAGTTCCACACACCAGTAAAATAATAGGTACAGTACAATCTGTGGTGGTCACTCTAAGGTTAGGAAATACACATTAATTCGTCCCAATACCTCTCCCTCCTTATTCCTGTCTTTGGGTTTCTCTTTAAATCTATTTTTTTTTGTTTCTCTCAATCCTATCTCATTCTATTTCATATTGACTTTTAAGATCCCTGGCATCCTACAAGAGAGACACCTTGAAATGCCCCTGGCTCGACATCAGCCAGAAACAAATTCCAGCCCTTGAATTCCTTATCTCAACCACCCAGTCTAGCACACAAGACTCTAGAACTAAAAAGCTCTTAGACAGATACTATGCTGATCTTGATTGAATCATTTGTGTCAGGGCCACGTACCGTGTCAGGTGGGGACAGGGAAGTAGCTCAATAATTTACTCTCTTATGACTGGGTGCCAACCTATGTGATGTGGCATGTCCTACAAAGAAGAACTAATTGGATTATCCTAGGGACATGCCCAAGATATATAACCTGACTGTGACATAGACCATACTGATGCGAATGACGACTCAATGACCCAACTGAAGTAGGGCCTGGGCTTGGCACAGAGCCATGGACTAGCACAGTATTTCTGTCATGTTCTATTATTTAGTATCATGAAGCAATAAGAAGAGATGGACCAATCAAATCATCTGGGTAGTGTGAAGATTCTTTAACCTTCTAACAAAAAGATGAGTTCCTCCCTAAGCCTACCAACACCAGGGAAAGCGCCTTGAGGTGACCAAAGGCAAATCCAAACCACAAATCACCTGCAGGAGAAGCCACAAAAATTATACTGCCCCCAGTGTACACACCCGCGCACATGCACGTGCACGTACACACACACACACACACACACACACACTTAGAAAAAAAGACCGTTTATCCTAAACATAGAAATTATAAATCCCCTTTTTGACCCTATTTAAATTACCATAAATAAAGCATCAGATTAAATATTAGAAAAAACCACCAGCAACATAACTGTGTGAAAGAAGTGAAGGCTGGGAACATGAGGAAAAAGAAAAGTTTGTGTGAATAGGGAAAGGGGAAATCATAATACTTTCTAACTCAATTGGAGTCAATCATAAGCACTTAGCTCATATGGGGAAATATCTGTTAAGTCCATCATCCTAAGAAGAAAGGGGAAAATGCTTCCAGATGTCAAAAATATCAAGTTCAAATGCAAACATCTCTTTTTTCATCAGGGAGGTGTCCTGATGGGAAGGCTGACTGGGTTTGACTATTTTCTCATATACTTCCCATCTCCAAAATGACATTCAATTTTGTGGGTTTGAGGAGCAGGAGAGAATACCAGAATCTGAGGGAAGCCATAGGATGGTTGGGGTGATTGGAATCCAGGACAATATTCAGATCAAAGTCAGAGAGAAGACTGGAATCAGTCTGCCAAGGAAGACAAAAAAAGCAGGGAACAGGAGGCCTAGGGGAAGTCATAAATCCTAAGGGGTTGGACACAAAGTCACGGGAATGAGAATAAAGTGTCTAAATAAGGCACTCTTGTTGTTCTGTCCTTTCAGTTGTGTCCGACTCTTCATGACCCCATTTGGGAGTGGTTTGCCATTTCCTTCTCCAGCTCATTTTTGCAGATGAGGAAACTGAGGCAAATAGGGTTAAGTGACTTTCCCAGGGTCTTACAGCTGGTAAGTGTCTGAGGTCAGATTTGAACTCAGAAAGATGAGCCTTTCTGACTCTAGGCCTGGTACTCTATCCAGTGCACCACCTACTTGCACAAAGTCATGGGAATGATAATGAAGTTTCTAAATGAGCCAGTAGGGCTCAAGGATAGTAGGATGGTACAGTGGATAGAAAGTATGGCCTGGACACTTATTAGCTGTGACTCTGGGCAAGGCACTTAACCCTGTTTGTCTCAGTTTCCTCATCTATAAAATTAGCTGTTAAAGAAAATGGCAAATCACTCCACTGTCTTTGTCAAGAAAACCAAAATAGAAATGGAAAGGCTCAAGTAATCTGGCAAAGTGGGAATAAGCCAGGAACATTGGTTTGTTCAAGGCTCTATCAGAACTAGAGCTGTAACTAGAAATCCTAGAACCTAAGATAAATTCAGTTGAGGTAGAGATGGACAGGAGGAGGCTAAGGGACACTACTCCCCACCCCCCAGGAATTCAACCAGAGACCTAGTCACGACAGGATGAGTAGAAGTGACTCTCTATTTCTCCCCTGTCCTTTTGCTCTCTCCCTGAACTTGGCCAGCATCCCAATCAATCATAATCCTAGAAGCTTCGTGGACCAGTAGAAAATCTTGAGGAATGAGGTACAAAGCTGACGATCTCCTAATTCCTAAGTAATATATTTATATAAAGCTAGAAAGGACCTTTACAGATCACTGTAACCAGAATGGCCTTTGTTTTCTTTGAGTGACTCAGTTTATCTCAGTGAGCTTTACTAGGTGCTAAGCCCCAGGCCCAAACTCCATTAGCTATTAATGTGATCCATGTGAATGTGAACCTCCCAGGGTCCTAAGGGGAGGGGCCAACTCAGGAACCAATCGGCCCTGGTCATTCGGGCGGAGCTTGATGATGTCAAAAACCCTATAAGAGGGGAGAGGACAGCTTGAAGATTCTCTTCTCTTTCCTTTTCCGGTTGGAGCCAGCGACAGTTACGACAGTTACATCGTCAGTTACAGCGACCGTTACATCGTCAGTTACAGTTGCAGCTTCAGTTGCGGACACAGACACAGCTGAGGCAGGAGCTGCCAGTAGCAGAGCTGATCTACGGGAGGAAGCTGAACAAAGACTTCAGGCCAGTGGGTAATCTTATTACCATCGAGGGGGAAGCATGATTTTGCTTTACGCAATCATGCTTCTCTGTAGCCTCCTGGTTACTCTTGCAAGGCATACTTATTGGGCCTGGAAGATTTTGATCAACATATCAAAATGGGGCTTCTGGTTCATGGGTTGGTTACTGTGGAGCCTAAATAAATGTTTTGATTCTTCTGCCTTCTACTTTGAGAGTTTCTTCTATCCGGCGGTTCCGAACCTTTCAGACATGTTTATGATCCTCTTTGAGATTATAAACTCTGTCCTCCTACTACATTTGGCGTCACGAACAGGATCGCTAGGTATAAGATCTCTATTTAGAAGCAGAACAATTTCAGAGGAAGAGATGAATATCCCAGGATGGGAGGATCCATTTTATTCCTCCCTAGCAAAAGAATTGGCTAAAAAAGCTGGACCCTGTGAAAACTGGGAACCAAGGCTACGGAGAGGAGATCCTAGGGATTTGGAAAAGTGTTTACGAGAAGTTGGGATTCAGTCAGGGGCATCACTATCTAGGCAAAGCTGGATAGTGTTATCAGCCTACCGGCTAATATACGAAAGATTGAGATTAAGTGAAAGACATGGGGGCACTCCTACCCCACAGGAAGAAGAGGAATCTCAGATAGCAGGAGACCAAACTGACTCAAATGAGAACTTTTCTATTAATGTGGCTAAGAGCAACAGGAGACCAAAAAAGCCCAGAGTGCATTTCAACCCAGCCCAGAAAGAGCCGGCTGAGGCACAAAACACTACTGGGGTTCAGGATGTGCCTCACACAGAGAATAGGAGATGGTTAAATGATCAGACAAGGGCTCGACCCATACAAAGGAGGAAGACAGAAACCCGAGGTGAAGATTCAGTTACAAGGGAAATTCAGGAAGATTTCTCACCGCAAGAGGTCACAGATATTTTGAGTAGATTCAGCCAAAGAATAGGAGAACCATTGATATCTTGGATGGTAAGACTCAGTGATCAAGGGGCCGGTGGAATATCAGTAGATGGGACAGACTGCATGAGATTCATAGGTATCAGCCATGATCCTCTAGTTCAACAAGCTTTTAGGGAACATCATCAGCAAGGAGACGGTGATAGCAGGACTACTCTGTTGGCATTAGCCGCTGTGGGATGCAATAAGAGATATGCTACTGATTCTATGTGGCCCACTGAGCACAGACCCTGGTATTCACTTAGAGATTGTATCATGAGACTAAAGGAGGAGGTAATGAAGACTGCCATTATGACAGGAACTGCAGACAAATATTACAATGATTCAATGGAACTGCCTCATAGGAATTTAATAATTAGGACAGCTCCCCCTGCTTATAAACAACTAATTTTGAATTTATTACTTGGAGAAGTAGGGAGCCGTCTTACAACAGTGATAAATAAGATTTTACAGTTATATGACTTAGGTGACTGGGGAAGGGATAGATCTCCTCAAGAGAGAAGAGTGAATAACCAGCAAACTTGGCGCCAAAGGAGAGTAACAAGAAAAGAAATGTTTACTGCTTTATTGAGAGCAGGAGTAGGTTTTGAAATGATAGATGGAATTCCAACCAATGAATTATACAGAATGTATAGAGGACTTGATAACACGAGAAATAGGGAAATAAGAACTGCTCCTGCAAGCCTACAAGCCACTCAGACTGAAGGTGACCTTGTGTGATCAACGGATGAAAACTTGTACATCTGGGGAAAGGCTGGGAGGACAATCTTAGTCTATATCTAGGGTGGGATCCTCTTGGCTTCCTCATTATGTTCCTTTTGAAAAGAAACATTTCTCACCTGAGTTTGGCTCTGATGTTGGATCTTTGCATAACTGAAATCTCAACCAAACTTGAGATGATTTTATTTGAAGAATTATAGTCCATACTTGTCTATTCTTTTTGTCCTTTGTTTTGGCTAACCTTGTTGCTAGTTTTGTTTCCTTCAGGCTTAAGCACCCTGCACTTTCCGGTGACTGCCTAAGCATGTAGCATTCTTGGAATTCCTGCCAGCTCGTTAAAGAAATGACCTCTGGAATGGGACTTTTTGGGGGCAGGGCATCTCTACATCCAATTTCAGCATGAAGAAGCTATGGAAAATGAGACCTTCACCCCTCACCCCAAGATTTTGAGCCCCAATCGTTCAAGGGGGGTGGAAATGATGATAGTGTTCTGTTTACTTATTTTGTGTTATCCTTGCTGTGTTGTTTTATTGTTATGATATTATTGATCCTATGTAATGGATACAAGGATTTAGGGGTGGACATTTGAATTATTAATAATTATTTTGGGGATGATTGATTGAAGAGATTATTTTGCTGGGATCTAGGGGTGGATCGCATTTGAATCGTTAACCAATATTTGGGAATGTCACTGAATGATATGTTTTGCTTTATAATGAATGATATGTTTTAGTTTCCTTTGTAATTGGATCACAATGTATGTTCTAGGATACATGGCTGATTAGATTATGTATCCTATAACAAGGGGTGGAGTGTAACCAGAATGGCCTTTGTTTTCTTTGAGTGACTCAGTTTATCTCAGTGAGCTTTACTAGGTGCTAAGCCCCAGGCCCAAACTCCATTAGCTATTAATGTGATCCATGTGAATGTGAACCTCCCAGGGTCCTAAGGGGAGGGGCCAACTCAGGAACCAATCGGCCCTGGTCATTCGGGCGGAGCTTGATGATGTCAAAAACCCTATAAGAGGGGAGAGGACAGCTTGAAGATTCTCTTCTCTTTCCTTTTCCGGTTGGAGCCAGCGACAGTTACGACAGTTACATCGTCAGTTACAGCGACCGTTACATCGTCAGTTACAGTTGCAGCTTCAGTTGCGGACACAGACACAGCTGAGGCAGGAGCTGCCAGTAGCAGAGCTGATCTACGGGAGGAAGCTGAACAAAGACTTCAGGCCAGTGGGTAATCTTATTACCATCGAGGGGGAAGCATGATTTTGCTTTACGCAATCATGCTTCTCTGTAGCCTCCTGGTTACTCTTGCAAGGCGTACTTATTGGGCCTGGAAGATTTTGATCAACATATCAAAATGGGGCTTCTGGTTCATGGGTTGGTTACTGTGGAGCCTAAATAAATGTTTTGATTCTTCTGCCTTCTACTTTGAGAGTTTCTTCTATCCGGCGGTTCCGAACCTTTCAGACATGTTTATGATCCTCTTTGAGATTATAAACTCTGTCCTCCTACTACAATCACCCAATCAAAACTCTTCCCTTTATAGACGAGTATACCAAGAGGGTAGGGCTATGGGGATGATTTGGCCAAGGTCTCATAAGTCATAAGTGGTAGAGCTGGGAATTGAATCCATATTCTGACACCTAAACCAACATTCTATCTAGGAAGCATCCTCACCTCAGCCAAGAGGTAGTCACATGACATATAGTTCCCAGCATCCATGCTCTGGACATGTGCATTTTTCAGGGTAGAAACTCCTTTTATATTGTGTCAGCTACCCTTCCTTTTATTTCCTAAAGGAACAATTCAAGGATGGCGAAATGATAAAAGAATATCATAATCAAAATTCAGAACCCAATCTAGCATTGGGAGTAACAGATCCAAAGTTGTCAAAAATAATTATAGATGGGCTTTGACTATATTCTTTTATTTTTTGGAGGGGGACAGAGAGGTTGGGGAGAACTACAACCAAAAACCACCATGATATATCCTACTTTGTAGAAACCATCATCAGAGGCTTTGCTTCACATAAAAGACTTCAAAATTAATTTTGCAGCCAAGAGGACTTTTAGTATTAATGAAATAAAAACACTGGCCTGCTTGGAACAGCAATGATGATAAATTCACCAAATGCCAATTTGGTACAGTTAGAATATAAATGGAAGGGAGGGGGGGAACTCCCATTCAAGTATCATAATATTAATGAAAAGTCTGAGATAGATATGAATACTAAGCAAGAAGCAAATCTATAAGATGTTAAATTTATCTCGATGTGTTACATTGGGTAATAAAACGAAGCATGCATCTGAGGCAGCTTCATTATGAGATGATAAAGCACAGGACTTATTCAGTCAGTAGCTCAGGGTTGACTGGTTGAAGCAATCCTTCTACTCTATGATTTATTACTCCAGTGGTCCCTGCATAAACTTTTCCAAAGCACAATATAGCCAGTCCTGAGGATCTCTCAGTATTGTGACTCTGCAATACCAAACAATGCAGACCCTTTCATTATGTAACAACTGGAAAGGGAACATGGTCACTTTCTTGGAATTTACAATTTATGCTGGAGAGAAAAAGTCTTTTGGGGGCAGGAGGACAAGGTTGAACTAAAACAAATGAATAAAAGACCCTTTAGAAAGAAATACTAAGGATCTTCCCTTGGAAAACCAAAAGATCATGATATAATTATCTCATTTGTCTGAGACAATAAAGAGACAAGAGGGTTCTATTTTTTGTTTTTTTTTGTTTTGGTTTTTTCCCCCTCCCTCCTTTGATGAGAAGTCTGAACCTGGGATTTCACCATTATAGGGACTTCCTGGAGGATAAACTCCATTCCCTCAATTCAAACTGTGGGAGTTTCCTAGGGCACTGAGAAATTAAGTGACTTGCCCATGGTCATACCATTAGTAGGCATCTAGGTGGCTCAGTGGATAGAGTGTTGGGCTTGGAGTCAGGAGCACCTCAGACACTTACTATCTGTGTGACCCTGGGCAAGTCACTTAACCTCTGCTTGCCTTAATCCCCTGGAGAAGGAAATGGCAAACCAATCCAGTATCTTTGCCAAGAAAACCCCATGGACAGTATTGGTCCGTGTGGTCACATAACTAAACAACAACATACCATCAGTATATATCAGGGACAGGACCTGAGAGGAAATGGGATGTAGTGGAGGAGTTTGGACTTGAAAAAGACCCAGATTCAAAGAAGCTACCATACTCCCTGAAAAGTCTCCATTTCATTAAAAGAAAAACTGATAAATTGTAGAAGCTAGGTTTGGAATGGTGCTCGAAGACCAACCAGCATATATAGTTGGTTGTTAATGACCAAAAAAAATGTCACCCAAGTCATATTCTTTGTTATTATGGCTTTGAAGCCAAGTACATAGACAGGCGCTACTCTCTCTCTCTCTCTCTCTGTCTGTCTCCGTGTCCATCTGTCCCTCTGTCTCTCCCTCTCCCTCTCCCTCCCCCCCTCTGTCTCCATCTCCGTCTGTCTCTATCTGTCTCTCTGTCTCTCACTCTCCCTCTCCCTCCCCCTTCCTTGCTCCCTCCCCCCCACCCCCATTTTAAATAAGTTGAGTAGTATATTGAATAGAGAACTATAATGGTATAAAAGTCCCCTCTACAATATATTGACTATAGGACCATCCGACCTTTCCTTGAAGACTTTTTGTATGTCAGAGACCCTCCTGAGGGAAAACCCATTTCATTTTCGTATAGTTCCACAAGGTTAGGAAGTTTTCATTGCTAATTAGAAAATGTCCTCCCCTGGCTTCGATAAATTGAGAGATGTTCAATATGATTAAATGCTAGGAAAATGTACTTCAACTTCCATAATACTCACTTGTTTTTTTTTTTTAATTTTCCATAACCTTCATACAGCTTTGCAAATATACCACAGCACTGCTGGGCGCATGGGGTGGGGGATGGGTGTGTATTAATTAATTAAATAATCAATCCATCTATCTTCCTATCTATTTATTTATTTCCCTATTACACCTTGTTGGCCAGATCTAGTCCAACATGCCTAGCGGGTGAGGCCGTGAACACATCTCTCACAACAGAAGGGGAGAATGAAAGACAACATGTCAGAATTAGAGCTTTGTGACAACAGTGAGGAGGGTGCTAGGGGAGGAGGGGGATGACTCTTATACTCTACTACTTTTCCCTAGTTAGAAATCATCAAATTGATATTCAAACATCTTTGAGACACATCCAATATTCTTCTCCTGCCCAATTTTTTAACTCCCTATGAGAATCACAGCTACGTACCCACCCTGTGAGGTGGGTAGTATTATTTCCTCCGTTTCACAGCTGAGAAAGCTTTGGCTAAAATAGTTTAGGTAACTTTCCCAGGGCACAGAATTTAAACTCAGGTGTTCATGAATTCTCCTTCCACTTAGGTGATCATAGGAAAAAGAAACTCTATTTAAAAGAGGCCCAGTCTGGACACAGCATAACAAATCAGGAAGTGACTTACTACAAGGAACAAGCAACGTAAACACCTGAGGTGGATTTTCTATATATCTATAAAGAAATACCCTTTTCTCTAGGATAGGGCACTGAGAAAACATTTGAAAATAAGCCTTAGGAATGAGGCCTTTTTACTGAATGAAATAATCTTTTCAGAGAAGAAAATAAAACCAAACAAAAAAGTAGGTTTGATGAGAGGAAAGAAGCAGAACATAACCCTACTGGGATATTTGGGCAACTTTGCCTCCTTGGGAGGATATCTGGGTTTAATGTGGAAATTCCCTGTCCCGCCCCCCCCACCATGCCATTATATTAAAAGTGTGGGCTTCCTTAGTCTTAATAACTAGGACAGGGGTGGGTAACCTACGGCCTTAAGACCACATGTGGCCTTCTAGGTCCATAAGTGTGGCCTTTTGACTCAGTCTAAATTTGGTTTCTGTCAAAAGGCCACACTTAAAGACCTAGAACGCCACTTGTGGCCTGAAGGCCACAGGCTTCCTACCCCTGACCTAGGGTCTTTCCACATCATAAGGTCACATCTTGTGAATACTGCATACATATAAACCTATGCCTCCAAAATACTGTGTCTAATCTGAAATCCTCCCTTCTCTTCCTCAACTGCTCTTTGGAGACAGCGGTCAACTTAAATTGGGCCAACAGCATTATGTGGTTACTGATCGGAGAACTATCTAACCCAGCATCTGGATATCTATAGACAATAGGTCCCCCTTAAAGAGATCAAACACCTAAGTCCTTCTCTAGCTTCTCACTGCCTTTCATTGTTTTAGTTATTTCTCCCTTAAGTAATTCCTTTCTTGTAAGTACATATATCTTACTCACCTCCTCTTTAAAAACCAATTTCCTCTCCACTTTCATTTGTCAGAGGAACATCTCTAGTCCTCTTTTCTATATTCAATCCGTTTGTTAATCATGAATCAAACCTAACCACAGTGAATTATTAAGGAAAAGGAATGGCATGTTTTTAAGTAGAATTGGACACAATAAAGTTTCAATGTCATTAGTTATTCAAAACCTTGAAAATAATCCTATGCCCTTCTTCAGGATGAGTACAAGTCTTTATATACATCCTACCTCTAATTAAAGTAGCTCTTTATGACCCTTAGCTTTCCAGATTAATTTACAAAAAAATAAAAATGCCACAATGCCGTGCAACTCTTGTTTCTTATTCAATTTTGTTTGTTGTTCTGTTTAATTAATAGCATTACGAGAGTATTATTTTCTACTATTTTTGTTTAAAAGGTATTCCTATGTTATGGGCTATAGGAAATTTTATGGATTTGCCTAGAAACCTAAGCACCATCTTAAATATAACTTCTATGAAAACATTGTAGTCAGAGTCCCAAATATCTAACCCAAAGAAAAAGCCCTTGATCACACTCCATTTGTGAGTGTCGAATGTCTTGTTCCCATAAAAAACTCACCAGACTGCTCATAGATGTAATCAGATTGCTTTGAGAATATGAAGATGGGAATAGAAATAAAATAATCATTCCTTGCTACTCATCAGCAAAAGCTCCTTCTTGTTTGAGGTGAAAGGCTATTACTATTGTTGGCTTAGTTAAATAATACTAAGGAAAAATGTTGGACAAGGGGATAGAAGGCTTTGATTTTAGCCCTGGCTCTGTGAATTAGTGAACTGGTTGCGTGATCTAGGGTGAATCATTTAACCTCACTGGGCCTCAATGTTCTTATTGATAAAATAAGGTTTTTTTTTCTAGGAGATCAAATGAAGTTACTTTCCAGCTCTAAAATCACAGGACTCTTGTCACAGTGATCTCTGCTGTGAGACCAATTTATAAGTGAAACAGAATTATAATGGACCCTTCCAATACTCTGGTGTCTAAAAGGGGCACAAAACTGACCTACATATAAGAAATTCTACTCCATAATAAATAGTATTATTGAAGGGTCCAGTACATAGAAAAGAGAAAACATTTATAGCTACAAGGGGGTACTAAAAGTGGTAGCTTACAGTCAACATTTTTTAGCAACGAGGAATAGTCAGAATGAATGAACAATAATAAATAGATAGTATTCATGAAGCACTTGAAGATTTGTAAAGAACTTACAAATACTATCTCATTTTATTCCCTCTATAATCACTAAAGGTAGGTACTATTAGCCCCATTTTACAGATGAAGAAATTGAGGTAGATAGAAGTTAAACTACTTGCCCAGGGTCACACAGTTAGTAAGCGTCTGGGGCTGTATTTGGACAGGTCATCCTGTCCAGAGCTCTATCCAATCTGCCACCTAGATGCCTCAAGAACGACTGAATTGATAAAAAGTTTTCAAAATGTTTACCATATGTTAAACGATGGGAATACAAATAGAAAAGTAAGACAGTCCCTATTCTAGAGTAACTCACCTTATAAAGATAGGATTAAGAATCCTTAGAACCTCTCTTAAATAGAAAGACATTTGAATAAATATATAAGACTTAGGTGATACTGCAGAGGATAGTTTAACATCCTGATAAGCTAGATGTCACTAGCCAAGGTGCCAGACAGAGTGAGACAGAGACAGAGACACCATATGAACACAGTTCTTCACGGCTTTGAGGTTCTCTATTCAATATACTACTCAACTTATTTAAAACGGGGGTGGGGGGGAGGGAGCGAGGAAGAGGGAGGGAGAGGGAGAGTGAGAGACAGAGAGACAGATGGACACGGAGACAGACAGAGAGAGAGAGAGAGAGAGAGAGAGAGAGAGAGAGAGAGAGAGAGAGTAGCGCCTGTCTATGTACTTGGCTTCAAAGCCATAATAACAAAGAATATGACTTGGGTGACATTTTTTTTGGTCATTAACAACCAAATCAAGAAATTCTAATATGTGTAATTAATTCTTTAAAATAAGTCAAGAAATAGCATAAAATAGAAAACCTTAAGAGGAAGACCAAGTTTGTTGGTAGAAAATGAAAACTATGTTTTATTTTTATTTTTTTTAATGGAAAAGGAGTTAAGAATGAGACCCAGAAGATGGAAGTCACCTAACCTGTCCTTACCTAAGCCTCATCATGTCAATTTCTCACTTTCATGAGCACTAAATTCATCCAGTTTCATAAAAAGAAAATGGTTAATGCCAGAGCTGACATCACTGGCATTTTAAAATATGACAGTGCTCGACTATTAAGCCATAATCCTGCAGTCAGAGCTCTGAAACACTGTCAGGTGCATTGAAGCACTACAGGCGAGGCCTTTTAGATTCAGGCAAGAGGCATCCACTGTGCTGCAAGGGGGCTGGTTCTGAGCGGTGCACCTGGGCTGTTATTGTAGAAGTGGCTGTCACACTGACATGGGCAGAAACCCAGGAATCCTGACCTCACAGGAGGATCCTGCCTCCAAAACCGACTTGTAACAAACAAGCTGCTCCATGCATGAAAAGTCTAACACGTACCCAAAATGCAAATGACAGCGTGCTCCAGAATCGGTGGATTGGCTAAAGCTATGGCTTGTACCTCTCGTTTCACTCGTTTTCCTTCTCTAAAGACCATATAATAATAACAACTAGCATTTATGTAACACTTTAAGGTTTGCAAAGCACTTTGCAAAGATTATTTCCTTTGAGTCTTATAACAACCCTGTGACACAAGTACTGCAGTTATTGTTATCAGCATTTCGGGAATGAGGACATTGAGACGTTGGGAGATGGTTTACTCTCTTGATTAGGGACATGGCCTGAACCTGTGATTTCATTGTATAGGGAACTCTGGGATGAAGAACCTTACTCTCTTGATACAAGTTATCACCTTCTCTGAAACTTGTAATATCAGAAAGTTTTTTAGAGTATTGAGAGGTTGAGTGACTTGCCCAGGGTCACTCACCCAGGATATGACAGAGATAGGATATGAATCCAGTTCTTCATGGCTTTGAGGTTCTCTATTTAAAACACTACTCACTTATTTAAAACAGAGAGAGAGAGAGAGAGAGAGAGAGAGAGAGAGACAGAGACAGAGAGAGAGAGAGAGAGACAGAGAGAGAGAGAGACAGAGAGACAGAGAGAGAAGAGACAGAGACAAAGAGAGACAGAAACAGACACAGAGACAGACAGGGAGACAGAGAGACAGAGAGATAGAGAAAGAGAGAGAGGTGTCAACTAAGTGGAGATTCGAGTGGAAGTGAAAGTTGGGGGTAAAAATTCTCTTAAATCCTTTAGCAACTCCAGGTCTTAGGAGTGTGTTTAGTAGAAATTTTCTGAGTTAACAGGTAACTGAATAATTTAGGCTACTTAATTTGTTGCTGTTCAGTAGGATCTGCCTCTTCATGACCCCATGGACCATATTGTCCATGGAGGTCTATTTATTAATTAATTATTTTTTTTTTAGTTTACAACACTCAGTTCCACAAGTTTTTGAGTTCCGAATTTTCTCCCCTCTTTCTCCCCCTACCTTCACATTAAACTTATTTTCCCAACAATAAAGCTGTAAAGAAGAATTATAACCAGTGAAATGAACCATGAGAAAGATGAAACAAGACCAGAAACAAAAGAAAAGAAAAAAAGAGGGAGCAAATCGTTTGCTTCAATCTACATTCAGATTCTGTAATTCTTTCTCTGGATGTGGATACACTTTTCCATCACAAGTCTTTTGGAGCTGTCCTAGAACCTTGCATTGTTGAGAAGAGCCAAGTCTAGCAAAGTTAGTCATCGCAGAAGCAATGTGTCTGGTTGTGTACAATGTTCTCCTGGTTCTGCTCCCTTCATTCATCATCAGATCATATAAAACTCTCCAGGTTCTTATGAAGTCCATCTGCTCATAGAGTTTTCTTGTCAAGAATACTGGAGTGGTTTATCATTTCCTTCTCCAGTAGATTAAGGCAAACAGAGGTTAAGTGACTTTCCTGGTGTCACACAGCTAGTAAGTGTCTAAGACCAGATTTGAACTCATGTCTTTCTGACTCCAGGCCCAGCGCTCTATCCCCTGACCCGCCTAGATGTCTCCAAGCTAACTAAAGGCAGAAATATTTCAATTTTGTCTTTATAGCTTAGTTTTAGCACAGTGTCAGACACAGAGTAGGAGCTTAATAAAATTCTTGCTTGGTTGATTTCATGATGGAATGGTAGAAAATTAACATTTGTTGTATGAAAAGAACCAAGAAAAATGCTTCTTGTGAAATCACTACTTTTGCTCCTGAATTGTTTTAGTATGAATGATCAACTTAAAATGACCAATATGATAAGCCATCTAAGCCTTGTTTAAAGCGGTCATTCACATACAAAGGTTTTGCTGCCATTCATTTCATTATTCATTCATCAGGAACTGGGCCCTAGTAGGTGAAAATCATATCATCAAAAAACTATTTGAACTCATTTTCCGGATTTGTTGTCCTGTGAACTTACTCTACCACTTACACGCTTCCAGTCCTTCCCTCTACCCTCTTCCTTTATATTCCCACTCCTACTCTCTTCAAAACACATCTTTGGATGTTGCCCTGGCATCTGAACAAGAAAGTTGATGAAGGATCTCCCTGGTATTTTGCCTGACATTCAGTTTTAATCTGGCACTCAGCAGGAAGGCTGGCCTGGAGGTCAGGCATGATGATTGCTTTTGGATTCAGTCAGATCTCTGTGTGTCTCTTTGCACACTCTGGCCTCCACTGATGTAAATGTGAGCAAAAAGCAAATTATCCTGCATCTAATATGTCAGTTATTGAGAACACTTGCAAAAAGTCCTTACCCAGTTGCTTACTTTGGTCTTCCTCTTTGGGGGAGAAAACAAATAAACAAAAAAGACCAGGAATTCAATGTACCAAATGGAAAAACAAAATGGGTAGTAAAGGGGTTGGTGCTTATCATCTTAGAGAAAAGGCAAGAGCCACATGAAAGGCTTTGGGTTTGAAAAGAAGGAAAGAATGTAGGACAACATTTTAAAAGAGGTTATTTGCTTTAGAGATCTATTAGGTCTTTTGGATAAAGTTCAATGTTCTTTCCACTCCACTATTTTTTTACACTGTAGTTCAAAAGTCAGAGTTAGAAGGGACTTTAGAAGTTATCTAGCCCAACTTCATCAATTTAAAGATGAGGAAACTGAGGCCCAGACATATTAAGTAACTTGCCAAAGGTGGTAGAGTTGGGGATTCAAATTCAGGTCCCAGACCTCGGGTCTTGGAATTCAACAATAACAGCTCCTTCCAACACACCATATTCCTTCTCAAGTTATTTGACTTCAGATCATATAGCACCATGATCTGAGAAACAAAACAAAACAAAAACAAAATTTCCAGGGACTGAACAAACAATAGGACTGCTGAGTTTGGGTATAAGCAGTATAAGCAGCATGTTAAACACAGTTGAAAAGTAGCATAAAAGACATCAGTCAATGAATCCATCAATAAACATTTATTCAGTGCCTACTACATGTCAGGGGTAGCTACAATGAACAGTATGTAGAGTGCTGGGCTTGCAGTCAGGAAGACACATCTTTCTGAGCTCAAATCTGGCCTCAGATACTTACCAGCTGTGTGATCCTGGTCAAGTCACTTAACTCTGATTGCCTTGGTTTCCTCATCTGTACAATGAGCTGGAGAAGGAAACGGCAAACCACTCCAGCATCTCTTCCAAGAAAACCCCAAATGGGGTCACAAAGAGTCAGACCTGACTGAAATGACTGAACAATAACTATGTGCCAGACACTGTTGTGAGCACTGAAAATATAGGCAAAAAACAATCACATTACTCAAAAAGTCCATACCCTTTTAGGCAAGACAACATTCATAGATACTTATGTATATATACACATTAACATATGTATTTTAAATATATAATATATATTAATTTATTAAATAAAATACATAAATAAAAATATATTTATATAATGTAAATATATGTATATATATCACATATACATAGATTACATATATGTATTATATACATATACATATAAAAGTATATATAAAACATATAGGAAGGAAGGAAACAAGCGCTTATTAAGTACCTACTGTGTGCTAGGCACTACGCTAAGAGCTTTGCAGATATTATCTCATTTGATCCTCAAATAACCCCAGGAGGTAGGTTCTAGTATTATCTTCATTATCCTCAATTGAGGCAAACAGAAGTTAAGTGACTTCCCTAGAGTCATACAGCTAGTTCACTCATTTCAGTCATTTCCTACCCTTTATGACTCCATTTGACATTTTCTTGGCAAAGATACTGGAGTGTTTTGCCATTTTCCTCAGCTCATTTTACAGAAGTGGAAACTGAGGCAAACAGGGTTAAGTGACTTGCCCAGGGTCACACAGCTAGTAAGTGCTTGAGGCTGGGTTGGAAATCAGGTCTTCCTAACTTCAGGCCCCGTACTCTATTCACTGCATCACTTAACTCTTTAATACATAAAAAAAAACAAATAAAATAATTTTGTAGAGGAATGTGTTGGTGACTGAGGGGATGAAGAAAGGTTTCCAGTAGTAGGAAGCCTCCAAGTTTAGTGCTGAAGGAAACAAGGGATGATAAGAAGTTGAAGTGAGGAGATGGTACATTCCTTGCATAGGAGAAGGCCAGTATAAAAACATAGAGTTGGGCCAGGTTGGGTAAATCACAAAGTGCTAGGAAGGGAGAAATATTCACCAAGGTTGGAAAAGTTGGGAAGAGCCTTAAATCCAAACAGAGGAGTTTATACTTGATACTAAAAGCAAGAAGCAATCACTGCAGTTTATTGAGTTTTACACCATCAAATCTGTGGCCTTGTGGAAGATGAGTTAACAAATGAGATCATAAAAGACAAAACTGGAAAAGGAGGTGGATGGGTCAAATAATGAGAATGAGAGATCATTTGATGGACAGTCCAAGTACTAGGTTGCTACCTCAAAGATACCAGAAGAACCAGAAGTCCTTTGGAGATCTGGAGGCTTTATAGAAGGGCAAGTATTGCATAATAATCACAGAAATTAGGCTGTGATTAACCGTTGAATTAGCGTGTGACTAACTGTCGAGGGAGGCATAATATGCTCTAGTAGAAGGAGGACCTTCTTAGACAATACCTGCAGACAAATGGAAGTATATAATCCCAACTCACTTCCAAGTGCTTTATTTCTTCTGCTCACAGCTAGTTGACACAAGGGATAGAGCACCAGGCCTGAAGTCAGAGATGGGAAGGTAGGTGGCACAGTAGATAGAGAGAGCACCAGGTCTGAACTTAGGAAGACCTGAGTTCCAATCCAACTTCAGATACTTCCTAGCTGTGTCACCCTGAGCAAGTCACTTAGCCCTGTTTGCCTCAATTTCCTCATCTATAAAATAAGCTGGAGAAGGAAATGGTGAACCTCCAGTATCTTTGCAAAAACAACAACAACAAACAAACCCAAATGGGGTCGTGAAGAGTCAGTCATGACTGAAACAACTGAACTAGTCAGGAAGATCTTAGTTCAAATCTGTCCTCAGACACTTACCTGTGTGATCACGGGCAAGTCCCTTAACCTCTGTTTGCCTCAGTTTCCTCATCTGTAAAACAGGGATAATAATGGCACCCGTGCCTCATGATTGTTGTGAGGGTCAAATGAGATAAGAATTTTAAGCACTGTATAAATGTTATCTATTATTAACTATTACCTATCTACATCTATATAATATCGATCTCTCTATATATAGACCTATTTATATTATCTATTATAACTTCTCTCAATCTCAGCCCCCTAATGTATCAAACGGGGTGATGATAGTATCTATCTCAGGGGATTCTTGTGAAGACCAAAGGATGTCATAAATCTGATAGCAAACCTTAACGTTCTATAGAAATGTCATTAATGTTATCATCTTTATTATCAGTTATGTTTCACCATGGTCTTTTAAGAGTGACAGAACTTACCCTTCTGAAACTGAGTCAACAGCACTGCCAAAAATGAAGAAAACCAGGGCCATGTTTCAAAGTTTTACAGGCTCTACCAACTCTGCTTTTTTTCCTTCCTCACTCTCTGTCTTTATTGGGATTCTTCTTTGTACCTTTCTCTTTTCATCTCTGAAGTCATTTATTTAAACAGGCATTTATTGAGTACCTACCAGGGACATAGCACATACAGCATTAGTATTTCATTTGAGAAGTCATTCTGGAAAACAGTTATATGAAGGGGAGCTTTTGTAAAGAATAAAGTGGGAAGAAATGTTGAGTGAACCCAATGAACTTAATGAGTGGTTAAGTAGGTGCACGGTCTCTGGTCATCATTAGTCTTCACGCTTTCCCTAGCCCCAGATTGTCTCCCAATTAAGGTTCATTCAGAGTGCCACTGCACATCTAATTAAGGGAAATGCAGTCTATATAGAATTTATTGATTAAAAGGACTGCCACGTGGATGCTTCAGACAGGAACCTTAAGACACACAAGAATCTAATGGTTTTATTGTATCTTAGATTTCTCTCCCAAACTGAACTACAAGCTCATCGAAGGCAGGGATCCTGTTTTAAACCTCATATGCTCTCTGCTATGCATAGCAATGATAGCTGCAAAACCTCTATCTGGTTGTGATGAATTCTTATTGATAGATTTAATATCCTACTATTTTCCATTTAGAGGTTGTAATTCATTAAAACCATTTGATCAGTTCCTTGTTGCTAATTTAAAATAATTAGGTCTAAAAGTTACATCCTGGATACTCCTAATTAGAAATAGCAGTATGATGGACAAGATCACATGACTCCCCTTCATAAGCTCTATAGTAGCAGTAAAAATGCCTTCTTTCTGTTCCTTGCACTCCATTTTCCTCTCCATGCAGTCTGTCACCCAAGACTAGAATACATTCCCTCTTCACCTCTGCTTTTCAGAATGCCTGTCTCCCTTCATCGCTCAGCTCAGCTGCCACCTGCTACATGAGCCTTTTCCTGATCTCCCCAGATGCTACTGCCTTCTCAAAAAATTCTTTGTATATATTTTGTTTATATGCTTATGTTGTTTTGCCTGGTAGATCATTTTTGTCCTTTTTAAAAAATATCTATCACAGGCACTTAATACATGCCTGTTGATTGTTTGGGTTATCATCACCTTCTTTTCTCTCTTAGTGGAAATCTAGTTGGACAATGTTATTCAAAATAAACTTCAAATCGGCCCATAATTTTACATCATGGACCAAGTCTAAAGATTTGAGGGATAGCGAGGCTATAAAAGAACTAATCTAATGTAGAGGGTGTATTAAACAGACCCTTAAAAGAAACCTCTAAAGATCTGAGCCAACAATAAAGGAGGTTGGTGCCTTTGCCAGGATGCCCCACACCATGATTGATGGTCCCCATCTTCAGGGAGTTAGGAAACAGCAATCAGTCTCACCTGAGATATCATCAGCTTTGCAAATACTTCATTCTCTAAAGCAAGACTCTGCATTAATGTAAGAATTAATCATTATCAACTTTTCTTGTTTCTCATTGATTTCTTCCTGTACTACTTGGTGAATCCTAGATGCAGCCAGCATTACAGCATCAATTAATTGGGGCTTGAAGGCTTCAGGGAAAGGATTATTCCTTATGAAGGAATCCAATTGTTTAAGTCCAAGGTTCATTTGTTCGAGATTTGCATGATGCAGATAGGAAATGTACTGTGTCAGATTCGGAAAGAAACAAGTTGCGGAGAGCTGAATTTAGGATCATAGATTTAGAAGTTGATAGGATCTTAAAGGTCATGTAACCCAATCTCCTCATTTTACAAGTGGAGAAGTTGATGTCCAGGGTAGTTAAAAGACCAAGTCAGAATCTGAACATAAGCCTCCGGACTCCAAAATTAGCACTGTTTGTAGGGGAATTAGTACATTTTATTACATTTACAAAAACCATACTTCTCTTTTCTTCTAGTCTTATATTCAGTAATATTTTTTCTCAGTTTGAATGTTGTTAAAATTATAAATGATTCTAAGAGTGCTTGTACTTCAGAATACTGAATTTAATGGTTAAATTATGGTGATAGGTCTACACGATTCCCATTTAAAATCCCCTGGTTTTTTTTTTCTTGCTAAATATATTGGTAGGGAAGAGTAGAATGCAAAATATGATTTGGAAAGGTGAATTCACATATGGGCATAGAGGATCAGGTGGTAGATTGCTGGAAAATTTTACTTGAGTGGTAAAACAATGCAATATGTGAACAATACGATCAATCCTAATTTATAATTTACAATTAATTAATTTATAATCCTAATACTTTTAGGCAAAACACATATTTGAAGTACACTGTAGCAGTTGGAAGAAGAATGAGATAAGATTCACTAATTACTTCCTTGGTGCAATAGGCATAATAATCTGCCATAAGCACAACTCTCCCTCTCTGCTCTGCTCCCTCCCCCAAAATTGTGTAGTTATGACTGTTTCTGGGGCAGCTAGGTGGTGCAGTGGATAGAATGCTAGGCCTAGAGTCAGGAAGACTCATCTTCAAGAATTCAAATCTGGCCTCAGACACTTACTAATTGTATGACCCTGGGCAAGTCACTGAACCTGTTTGCCTCAGTTTCCTCACCTATGAAATGAGCTGGGAAGGAAATGACCCAGCAGTCTAGTATCTTTGACAAGAGAACTTCAAATGGGGTCACAGAGTCAGACATGACCAAAAAAACCCAACTATTTCTAAAATCGATGTTCTTGAGGTCATCATTGACCTATTCCTGCTAAGAGACTACATTAATTCTCCCATTAAATTTCTTTGTTCCTAATTATCTGATTATAAAAGAGGAATCAATGGAAATAAAAACAGGTTAAATGTAATAGCATTCCTACAAAGAGTGTGAGCTCCTTGAGATCAGGGACAATCTTTTGCCTTTCTTTGTATCGCCAGCATATAGCAGGATGCTTGACAGGTAGTGGCGCAGACACTTAATAAATGTCTATTGACTGCTTATTATCTGCCATACTACATAAAAATGGGGTTAAAATCAGCACAACATGGAATACTTTGAATGTTACTTGTAGAGCAATGGCAGGCCCAGTGTATAGAGCCCTGGGACTGGAGCCAGGACAACCAGAGTTCAAATGCAACCTCCAAACCCTTATTAGCCTTGTCTTCCTGGGCAAGTCACTTAACCTCTGTGTGCCTCAGTTTCCTCACCTGCAAAATAGGGATAATAATAGCACCTACCTCACAGTGTTGTTGTGAAGGTCAAATGTAATCATATTTGTGAAGTGCTTAGCACAGTGCCTGGCTCATAGTAAGCATTTAATAAATGCTCATTCCCTTCCCCTTCTCTTTATAAAGATCTATATTGTCATAGAAGATTAAAGCCGGAAGTGACCCTATTTGTCATGTAGTTCAAGCTCTGCATTTTTCAAATGAGCAAACTGGCCCAGACAGGTAAAGTGATTTTTCTCAAGGTTGTACAACGACCTGATAACACAATTAGGTCTAGAACCCCTGATTTCTAACTCCCAGTTTAATGACTTTTTCATTATGCCCTGTTGCTTCTCAATAAAGCACAGACAATGTATTCAGGATTGTTAAAGCATAGACGTTCCTCTCCCTTTTCTTTCACTCAGTCACACTGCTAGCTTTCATAAGACTTCAATTTCTAACAGGGATCAGAGAGATTCAAAAACCTTTAAGTTAACATAGGTCCACTGACCTGAAGACTATCTTCAAATAAACTGAGGAAAGATCATTTCAGATCCATCTCAGGTCTAAGTATTGTTGCAACTAATCAATTGTAGTCTTTCAAGATGGCACTTCTGATCCATGTTAGTTGCTCTAATCATCAGGTCAGAGATTTAGAGCTGGAAGAGATGCTTGAGGTCACTTAGTTCAAATCCTCCACTTTCTGGTATAGAACACAAGGGCCTGAAAAGTAAAGTGACTTGCCCAAGGTCATCCAGATATTAAGTGATAGAAATGGTATTTGAATGCATATATTGAGTCTCTTCCTTCTATTCTAGACTGCGAAATGATAGTGAAAAGAGTCTCTGAAGCCATTTTAATGGTATACACATAATCAAAACCAGGAGTGGTCAATATTGGACTCTTATACACTAGATGAACTCCTTCCTATTCACAACCTCCAAGTGGATCATTAGAGAGATAAAATGGATGAAAACATGGTCCAGAAAATCTTACAATAGGAGTCTATTGCCTTCATTGCTTTCTTCCATAGAATCCATGTCCCTGAGCAGCTTGGGTGGGAGAAAGGGTAGGGAATTATTTGAAATAAAGTGCAGATTGTAAGCTCATGGGAGTAGTCCAGTTACTTATTTATTACTTTTATTTTGCTAGAAACACCACCACAAAAAATAAATCTTAGGGAATAAATGTTGCTTTTCAAGTGTATCCTGGCAAGAGCAATATAAAAATAATTTAGGACCAACCGTGTAATTATGTGCATTTATTCCAACCTTCCATTACTAGAGATAACAAGATGAATAGTAAAATGTGAACTTTAACAATCCTGTAATTATAGTCACTGAACCGTGTATTATTGAAAGAATTGTGCAAAACCCAGATGCAAAAGAATCAACCGGGTATGTAAATAGAAATGAAACAGTAAAATAATCAAGTGATGAAGAAGTAATATAGAAAGCTAAATAGCTTTCCGGCATCTTTTACTGCCATGTTTTCATTTCTTTAACAAATCTGCAGTTTATTTTTTTCATTTTGCCACATTTTGTACAATCGTACATTGTTCAGCAGCTATAACTAGCCCAGCCAAATATTCTGGGGCTGCTTATCATTCAGAGTTTTCTATTTTTTCCCTACCACATAATTGGAATTGATAGAGTATTTTCCACTAGCATTTTATGTAACGAGGGCAATAATACATACTTAGATGGTATTTCTTGAACTATGAGGTATGGGCAAACCCTGGCAATAATAACAAATACATTATGAATAATAGAGGTGTTTCTCCTTTTGTGCAAAAATCACAATCTTATTCAGAATACAGTTAAAGTACCAGACTAGTCAATAGAGGATTTAAGATTTTGCTGATAATAATTTGGGTGTTGATGAGACCTGTCAGATTCACGGTCCTAAGGAACTCAAGTCAGCTTCTCCCATCCAGTACTGAGTCAACCCAAAGTCTCTTTGCCTTTGGCAAGGGCAGATATGTTAATGGACACTACAGAAATGGGGTGGGGGAAGGGGAGGAGAGGAAGAATTAGCTCATGCTCAATTATGTGTGCTAATTAAGAGAGTAGCAATGTAGGTAATCCAAAACAGCAAATAAAACAAAAATTATTTATAATTGAAATACATTACATTTTCCCCCCAACAGATTTTCTTCCTAATCGCATTGTGCTCCAGCTAATATTAAAATCAGGTTGCCTTTTCTGAGTACACATTGACTGACAGCATGGAGAAGCAGCCCAGAAGCCAGCCTGGGACTAAAAACATCACCTTGGATAATCCAAAATTTTTGATCAACAGACAAGTGCATCTGCTTATAGGCTACATGGAGCCAGTGGCAGATAATTCTATGGTCATGCAAGAGTTATGAGAACAAAAAAAAAAGCAAAAATAAAAACCCACAAAATGTGATGATGACAAAATGGACAATTCAAATGCTTTCTTATAAGGAGCCTTTTAGAGACCCATTAAAAGTTCACTGTCTATGTTCACTGTCAAAGGACAAAGAGATCTCATTTGAAACATAGCAAGGTTTCCTAAAATGTTTTCTATGTCACACACTCTGGTGGACCCTTTGTAAGAAGAATGTTCTCAAATGAATAAAATAAAATATACAGGATTACAGTGGAAAACAATTTTGTTGAAATATAGTTATCAAGATTTAAGTTCAGAGACCCCCATATTAAGAACCTGTGATTTATAGGATCATAAATTCCAGCCTCAGATGCTTACTGGCTGTGACCTTGGGCAAATGATATAACCTTGTTTTTCCTCAGTTTCCTTATCTATAAAATGAGCTGGAGAAGAAAATGGCAAACCATTCCAGTATTTTTGTCTAGAAACTCCAAATGAGGCCACAAAAAGTCAGACATGACTGAAAACAACTCAATAACGCAACAAAAAATTAGGGAATCTTTGAGATTATCTTAACATAAACCTCTCATTTTATAAACAAGGAAATTGAGGCCCAAAGGCATAAAATGATTTGGCCAAGGTCACACAGGTAGTAAGCAGAAGAGTCAAGATTCTAACCCAGGACCTTTGAATGCAAATCTTGGGCTCTTTCCAACATATGTCTTACTACCTCTTATTCTCCATTCATTCAAAAACATTTTTAAAATTTAGTTTAATTATTATTTAATTAGTGGATTAGTTATCAATTATGTGCAAGGCACTGTATGACATTCTGTCTATAAAAAGAAAAAAAAAGAAAATAGTTCTGCTCTCCATCAACTTACATTCTTCACCACCTGTGTACTCTATGTATACTTACATACATATATATGGATATTGCACACACATACATCAAAATTTCTGTGTCTGTGCAGAAGACAAATATTGTTTTAAAGGATATCCTCTATTGGTTTAAATAAAGTTTGCAGATATACATATTTATTAGTTGTATATTGAAGTAGCTAGGTAGTATAAGGGATAGATCACTGGACTTGGATGTGGGAAGACCTGAGTTCAAATTCCATTTAATATAATCTTTGCGACCTTGGCCTTGTCACTCAACCTCTGAATATCTCAGTTTTCTCATCTGTAAAATAGGGATAATAGTAACACCCACCTTCTAGGGTTACAGTGAGAGAAATAAATATAAATGTAGAATGAGATAATATGTATAAAGCTCATTACAATCCTCAAAACACTATATCATTGTTAGCTTATTATTATTATCGAAAGGATATTCTAATTTGTTGTTGTTCAGGAGAGTCCCACTCTTTTTGACCCCATTTGGGGTTTTCATGGCAAAGATACTGGAGTGGTTTGCCATTCTCTTCTCCAGCTCATTTTACAGATGAGAAAACTGAGGGAAATAGGGTAAAGTGACTTGTCCAGGCTCCCGCAGCTAGAAGTGTCTGAGGTTGGATCTGAACTCAGGAAGATGAGTCATCCTGACTCCGGGCCCAACATTCTATCCACTGAGCCACCTAGCACACTAATTGATCCTAAAAGTGGACAGTAAAAGAATGCAGGGTAATATCCCAAGTACATTCTAAAAGTCTTACAAACTGGTTCAGGACTTCTACCTCTAATTTATTCCTTGCAAACGCACTAATTGGATATCTCTATTCAGAATGAAAATTTGGTCTCTGTGTACCTTTAATGTGACCCCAGACTAGATCACTAAATATGACTGTATGTTTTTTCCAGGATTAGGCACTTTGCTAGCCAAATGAGACCTTTTTCCATTTATGATTTGCATGCTAATCACAGTTCATTCATTCACATGCCATTATGCTTTTCAGAGAGAATTCACTCTGTTCTGTGAAATGAATAGGTATGCTTTGTAAATTTAATGTTTCCATTACACTTCAAACCCAGTAGGACTTTGTAAATGTATTCTTCTTTAAATTTAAGACAGACAGACAGGAATTGATTATAGGTGGACACACAGATGATAGCAATGATAGAAATATAGACATAGTGATAGATAAATAGATAGATAGATAGATGGATGGACAGATAGATGGGAAGAAAGAGAAACAGATAGAGAGAGAGACAGAGAACCAAAACTTTGAATTGCATTCCTCAGTATTCTCAACAAGACAAGAGTTAGCTAGACTCATTTGCCCAGATGAGAAGAAAAGTAATTGGTGGCCTATACCAGAAGGTTAAAGCTCAAAGGAACCTTAGAAATCATATTAATTAGGTCACTGTCTTCTTTTGAGGGATGAGCAGACTGAAGACACGAGTGGAGAAGTGACTTGCCTAAAGTCAAACAGCTAAGGACACAGTGGAGGAGGGACCCTAATTCATGTCTTCTCAATGGAAATCCAATGCTTTACCCACTCCATTGTTCTACTTCTGTACACTCCTTAGTGTCAGACCTGGGTGTAAAAATATTTGTTGATCACTGTTCTAGCTGCCACTTCTACTGTGCTTCATGGTTTGTAGGATACTTTAAAACACATTGTATGAGGCTCAGAAAATAAGGGTGCATACCCACCTCATGGCTGGAAGCCTCCCCTGACATCTAGTCCAATCACCTCATTTTTGATAAAGAAAAGAAGGTCCAGAAAGCTTGAATGATCTCCCCAAAATGTGTAACCAGAAAGTGGCAAAGCTAGGATTTGAACTCAGGTCTAGTAACTCTAAATCCAGTGCTTCTTTCACTACAATGGACAATATTCTGGGAAAAGACTGATGTGGGCTAATGTGAGGCAAGTAATGGGGAGAGGAAGAGAATAAGCATTTATATAATACCTACTATGTGCCAGGCACTGTGCAAAGTGCTTTACAAATATCATCATGTTTGATCCTCACAACATCCCCGGAAGGTAGGTGCTATTATTATCCCCACTTAATAGCTGAGGAAACTGAGGCAAGCAAAGGTAAAGTGACTTGCCCAGGGTCACACAGGTAGTAAATGTCTGAGGTCAGATTTGAACTCAAGTTGTACTGACTCCAAGTTGAGTGTTCTATCTACTGCAGCATACAGTTGCATAAAGAAAGCATGGATACAGTGGAAGAACTAGGTGTTTCACAGGAAAAAATTGAAAGATGAGAGAAATAAATAAAAGGGAGCATTAAATTCAAACTTTGCCTATTCAACAATTTTGTTCACAGGCTAGCTCTGTTTTTGCTTAGATCAAAGATGCTTGTGACTGAAGAGAAAACTTAAATGTATATTTTTACATATACAAGAATATAAAATTAACACATATATACATATACATATACATATGTAATTATCGTATGAATACATACATACATATAATGCTCATATGTGGAATGATTACTTAGATATCTAATTAAACCTAAGATCAAAGTGGACTGGAAACATAAAAAAAGAGACAACAACGCAATGCTATTTTTAAAAAGCTAAATATTAGTGAGATGTACTATAAGGAATATTACATAGAAGCACTGGAAAAATAATTTCCCCACCGTGGTTAGGATTAGTCATGTTCTTGCTAAAGAGCTTTTGTTTAGTTCAAGCCTTTACATTTTAAGAAGGATGGAAGAATTAAAGAGCATACAGAGAATAACAAAACACTAGACTAACACTACCAACTTCAGAATGAAGGTTAAAGGAGCTGAAAGTCTCTAGTCTAGGAAGGAGGAAATTGAGGGGTGGCATCTGTCTACTGTTTTCTAATGCTTTTGTATTTCTAATGCTTTCCCCATTCCAAAAGATGAGAAGCAACTGGATATGAAAATTGGAAATCAATTTAGGTTTGATGAGCTTTTTTTAACATTAAAGCTTGTTGAATACGAGTAGCATAGGGATAGACTATGTTTGGAGAAAGTAAACTGAGTATCAGAGGTTTAGAGCTGGAAGGGACCTATTTCATCGAACAGCTTCATTTTATATATGGGGAAACTGAGACCAGGAGAATTTAACTGTTTTGCTCAAGGTCATACAGCTGCTGAGATGAAGACTTGGCTTTGAATTCAGGTCCTCCAACTTTAAATCAAGGGCTTTGTTCTCCATATCCTGCTGCTGACTTTCAATAGGATGACCAACTATTAGATACACACGCACACACACACACACACACACACACACACACACACACATTATTTTAGATAGGACTTACTATATTGGCCCAAAGCAGTTCCTCTGCCAAAGAATGTGCTCAGCAATTTCAAGTCACAGACTGAGGACACTGAGAGGTTGAGTGTCTGAGGGTCACACAGGTGGATATGAATATGGATATGTCAAAGGCTACATCTGAAACCAAGTCTTCCTGGCACCAAATCAGACCATCTATTCAAAGCACCAGGTTGCCTCTCAATTATTCTACATATAACTTATATTTTTTAACCTTCTGAATTGTTGAAATATTACTCTTTATCTGATAGGTGAGGATGGAAATTATGAAGTGACCTGAAAAAGGCAAAACTCTGTGGCACTCATTCAGTAGCAGAGCCAGAAATAGAAACCTGTCTCCTGCCCTAAATCTGGGCTGTGTCCCTTCACATGCCATTCGTAATAATTTTGTGAGAGGCTAACTTCTACTCCAATTAAATGTCCTTACAAGACTCTTTGTTCTCCTTCTCAGTGGTGATATTTCTCACTGTCTTGGTCTCATTTCACCCATGGGGCCATGCAGTTTTAGCCTTTCATAAGTATGTTTCAAGTGGGGCTTTATCTTTAAGCACCTAATTCCAGGTTGTACCTGTAATAAAACAAGATTTGTTTCATACTATGGGCACTTTATGGACTTTGCCAAGATCCTAGTTACTGTGAAGTCACTACCAATCATGTCTCCCATAAAACTAAAAGAAAGAATGAATGTCGTTGGCCCAGAAGTAGGAGGCACAAATTCAAACTACTGAAGGCTCTCCCTCCATCAAAAACTCTACTGACCCTTTTCAGTATTCTCCAAATCTCTTTCCACTTTCCCTAGCCCTTCCTTAAGCCTTCTACATTTCCAAAAATATCCTACTGTGTCGTCTTGGCTCATCAACTCAATACCTCTTTTCAGATATCATTTTCAAAAACATCTCTTCTTTCCTATGCCTGTACATCTTCACATCTCTTTGCCTTACCATTATGTATTATTCAACTCTGTATCTGTATTATTCAACTCTGAAAGGCATTTTTCACACATTTCGTCTAAAAGTGACTATACAAAATAAAGTTTGGTGTCAGAGAGAAACTTTGTGATTTGGGTGGCCCTTTGTTTGACATTAATGAGCAGTCCAGGAAACAGAATTTACACATATCTTATGATAGCAAACTTTTGCTAGTGGGACATAAGGATCTCATAGCATGAATGACCAAAACCAAAACCAAAAATCTTATTTTAGCCAATGGATTCAGGCTCCTTTGACCTAAATTTTCCTGGGGGATGAAAACAACACCAAATGCACTAATTTTATAATAACTTTTTTTGATTGCCTGGCTACTTTTGGGTTAGGAAAATAGCCATAAAACAGTTCATCAATACATAATTTAATTCAACAAATATAGATCAAAAACATATTTAACAGCCCTCTATCTACTGTCATATTTTGACTATGGATCTGTTGACCCTTTCCTGGGAACTTTTTTTTCCCAGGCAGAAAGCATTTAAATCTCAGAATGTACCTATCAAACATTATATCAGCTAGGGCACTGTCTACACTGCTCCCAAAATGCTGATATCATTGCATAATAGAATACTGAATCCTCTCAATCTATACACAGACAGGACTTGTAGCATACAGGAATCCACTGACTCCCACCTAACCCAGTACGTACTCTTTCCTTCTTCTTTTTCCATAGTGCACCTTTTCTAATGGTGCAATGAAAGGAGAGCTGAATTTTGAATTAGAGGAACTGAATTCAAATCCTAACTCTGCCCAACTATCTTGTTACATCAGGAAAGTCACTCAGCCTTTTCTGGCCTCAGTTTCTTTACTGTCAAGAGAAGGAATTGAACTGTTTTCTAATATCCCTTAATTTGTGAGTGAATGAATGGATGAAAGGAGTGAAAGAAAGAAGCATTTATTAAGCATTGCCTATATTCCAAGCACCATATCAAGCACTGTAGATACAAATACATAATACTATAGTAAAAAAAATATAGTCCCCTATTCTAGGGCATCCCAAATCTTGTGGTGCCACACCAAGTCATAACTCTCTTACAACAAGTCACTTTCTTATGTATGTGCACTCACTGGCAAATAGATACTTTCATATATGACAACAATTTAAACAGGTCATAGATGATATCTTGACTTGGAAGTGAATTAGCTTTAAGTGAGGTAGGACTGTGCAAAGTCACTAGTCTCATTCTCTCCTCCAGAGCCATCTGGGTCCAGTGACAAGATATATAACAAGATGACTGGAGATGACCCCAGATGGATATATCTAGGCACCAAACCTTCAGACCACACAAAAACAGATCAAAAGAATGGAATGATGCTCTTCGAACAGCTGGAAGAAGAGAATCAGGGGAAGGAGAGATGGAGAAGATACATGATAATTGTTTAGGGTTATGCTAATGTGGCATGTGCCTTAGCAGCAGTCAATTTTCTGGAAAACCTGGAAAAAAAGACACAGTGCTTCCTCTCAGGGAGTTTACAATCTAATAGGAGAAGCCATGTAAAAAATATCTACAACACAAGGTAAAAATGTGCTTAAGTGAATAGAAGTAAAAGAAAGAAGACAAATTGACCATATGATTAATAACAAAATAGTAATTATTAGGTGCAGTTAGTAGTAGTTAGTAGGGGCAGCTAGGCAGTGCAGTAGATAAAGCTCCTAGAGTCTGAAAGCCTGGAGTCAGGAAGACTCGAATTCAAATTTGGCCTTAGACACTCATGAGCTGTGCGACTCTGGTCAACCTGCTTAACTATGTTTGCCTCAGTTTCTTCATCCGTAAAATAAGCTGGAGAAGGAAATGGCAACCCTCTCCAGTATCTTTGCCATGAAAATCCCAAATGAGGTCACAAAGAGTTGGACACAACTGAAACAACTGAACAACAACAAGCCCCAAGTAAGCATAAAAGTATTTAATAAGTATACAATGCATTTAAATTCTGTATCTTGCCAATTTTTGCTTTTCAGAGACTTAATTGCTTATCATAGTCAAAGTATGATACCCATGCTCAACATGGTTGCTTTGATTCATTTATATAAATCATACAAATGGGCAAAGTGAATGTACAACATTTTGAGGGATATACACTTCTACAGTGGATAGAAAGCTGGCTTCAGAACTAAGAAAATCGGAGTTCTTGTCCTTCCTCTGATACACAGTGCTTGGATGACACTATGCAGGTCAGATTAACCTTCTAATATTTTCAGTTTCATGGTCTGCTTCTCTGGGAATTTGTTTGTCTGGAGTTCTTTGTACTTATGAAATCACAGGTGTGGAACACTATCTACAAATTATTATTTATTATTAATAATAACTACTTGTTCAGTCATTTCAGATTTGATCTCATTCTGGCACTTTATCCATTGCGCTACCTAGGTGCACTTCACTTGGGGCAGGGAAATAAAAAAGGCCATGCTCT
This sequence comes from Trichosurus vulpecula, assembly GCF_011100635.1. Classification (NCBI taxonomy): domain Eukaryota; kingdom Metazoa; phylum Chordata; class Mammalia; order Diprotodontia; family Phalangeridae; genus Trichosurus; species Trichosurus vulpecula. The sequence continues at coordinate 236,792,597 of NC_050580.1, read as the reverse complement.
AATCACAATTCTTTTTTTGTGTGTGTATACCGTGGAGTATATACTTTCAACCATATTCCCAATATTGGGTTATTTTATTATGCTGAAATTAAGTCCCTCATTTTGGGACCTCAAGACAACTTTCACATTAAACTTCCACTTGATTGCCATTGAAATGAGCATTTTTCCCCCTCTATATACTCAAATTTGGGTATCACGTGGCTCAATCACAGTTGTGGAATAGTGTTTTAAAAGAGGATATTTTTGAGAAATTAGAATCTAGAAACTCCTCCACTCCCCCACCTCTTTTCTACTTTTTATCTGTATATGACAGATTTGACTTTGCTAACTATCTCCAAAGCCAAGAATTAGCAGGGAAAGTCCTTCTTTTCTTGATGCCTCATCTTCCTGCCACTCTTGTCCTTTAAAGCTCTGACCTGAAATATTTAACAAATTGCAAATTAAACCAATGCTGAGACCAGTATTATGCTATAATTTCAAGATTACAACTCAAAGCTAAAATCCTCCCTACCAGGTTTTTCTCACTGTCACGTCATGATACCCAAAGTAGGCTCTCTCTCCAAACCAAACGATAAGATGTGAGAGTCTAGGGTTCCCTGGGTCTTCTTAGAGAGATTAGAAACATATATATATATATATATGGTGCAAATGGAATTAGCACAAGGTACTTAACTAGAAAAGAAAAAGAAATGAGAACAAAGAGTGGTTAAAAACTGGGGGAAAACCTAGGTTAAAATGATGGATTCTTTACAAAAAAGAAAGGATGGCAAGTAACTTAGAAGACTGATATACCTGTTTCCTGACTTTCTATTTAAGACCTAACTTCATCATTATTAAACTGCTTGACCTTATCAACTGCACTTAACCTCTCTGAAGCGGAATTTGTTCTGTAAAATGGGAATTTCTGTTTTGTCACCTTACTTTGTGGGGATAACTTAAATAGCAGTAAGACAGAAAATAGACTGTATCAAAAAATTTAAAGACGCTTTATAAATTTAGGGTATTGTGCCATTATTGTTAGTATCGGGAATACCCATTTGTCATGTTTTGCTTCAAGTGTCACCCTCTACACAAGGCTTATTCTTGTCACATCAGCTAATGCCATCTTTTCTAAGGTTATATCTCATCTACTCTGAATGTGTCTTGTAAGTACTGATACACACACACACGCACACACACACACACACACACATATATATATATATACATATGTGTATATATATATATATATGTATGTATGTATGCATGCATGCTATCTCCTCAATTAGGATGAAAGTTCCTTGAGGACAGGTCCTGTTTTTGCCTTACTTTACGTCCCCATTGTTTAGCACAGTGTCTAGGACATAGTAGGCAATTAATAAATGTTTGTTAATTGTTTTTATAGTGAAATTTAATCTTGGATTGTGGCAAATGCAGCCTAAAAAAGCAAGAAAAACTTGTTCTATGATTTTGATGACTCATCATATACATTATTTTGCAATGTGTGTGTGTGTGTGTGTGTGTGTGTGTGTGGAGTGAGATGTCAGCATGCTTCAAAGGTTGACTTTGTACACTTTCCCATTATCAAGATCATGTTGAAATCCTTCTTTTTTCCTTACTGCCCTTTTATTTCTCTGACTTAGTCTTCAATGGCATTGGTGTCAAAATTGAAGACTCCCAAGGAAGCACCAGGAAATCGATCAAGCTAATCCAAAGAGCTCATGATACTCTATTATCCAATTAAACTAGGCAGTCACAGGAAGTAATTCTCTCCATGCAAACATACCAGCCGAAATCCTAACTCTCTAATCATTTTCTTTTCTATAGTATATGCATTCATTCACCTAACACCTCAGGGAGAAAAGTGGACAAACAGTTGAATGTGCTTAGAGGAGCTGTTGCCCTTTAAACCGCCAACACTTAGGACCAAGGACAGCGGCAGAGTGTTCCTTTCATTAGCCCTCAGTGAAAGGTGCTGATGTTGGGAAGAGAAGGCTGGGCTTTGATATTGGCACAGAAAATATTCGAAATCTCAAGACTGCAAATGTGGAGGATTTCCTTTATCCTGTTGTACTGCCCTCTGAGATGGCTTGTGGTATAATGAATAGTGACTCAGCGAGGAGGAGCTAGGGTCAAGTCTTGCCTCGCCTGCCTTCTGGCTGGGCAAGTCATTTAACTTCTCAGTCCAGCAGCAACTCCCTCTAGGTTTTAAGTTGCAGAGTAGTTGCTAATCTGCATTGGCAGAAGGAATTTCCAATTTCAATGAAATCACAGAACTATTCCCTATTCCTATCCCTTCTGCCTTCCACTAAGATACATAGCATAATGTTCGACATTCAAGGTGTCTGCCATTGACCACTACAGTGCAACTCTAGTTAAAGCACTTGATATCCTGATATCAATTTCCTTGAGGTGGCTGGATGGTTCGATGGGGAGGATGCCAGACCTAAAGTCAGAAAGACCTGAGTCCAAATGTTCCCTTTTACTAGCTGTATGATTGTGGGCAAGTCACTCACCCTCAGTCTTTCTCAGTTTCTTCCTCTATAAAATGAGTATAATAATAGCAACACCCTTCCACGGTTGTTGAGAAGATCAAATAAGATACAGGATTTGTGAATACCTGGCAAACTTTAAACTACCATAGAAATGACACAGATTGTATGATTTTGGCTAGATGGTCTTTCCATCTCTAAATACTGCGATCATAGGATGCCCACAAAACAGATGTCAGTCAAAATAACTTTGAAGAAAAATTCCCCTGAGATTATTAAATTGGCAAACTTGAAAGTAGACTTGCAAAAGTGAGATATCCTCATAGATTTCTAGGATTTTAGAGCTAAAAAGTCTGAGGAGAGAAGATGGGCTAGAGTGGGTGGGAGAAGAAAAGAAGGAGGGACAGACAAGATGGCAATGGAATCCTTCAAGTACCTGAAGACATAATGAGGAAGACAGAATAGAACTGTTCTGCCTGGACCTGGAGGGCAAGTTTGAAGAAATGAAGAGAAGAGAGACAGATTTCTTTATATAGATTCAATGTAAGAAAAAACCTCCTATGATTAGAGCTCCCTCTAAAATGGAATTGGTTGTCTCCAAAGGAAGATAGTCCTCTATCCCTTTGAACAAAGGCTGGATAACTATTTACCTCTTAGGGGTAATAGATAAGGGATTCCTGTTCTGGAACAAATTGAACCATATGGGCTGTGAGGTTGTTTATGACTAGGAGATTCTGTGATTTTGGGAGAAATCTTTCCCACTTCATCCTTGTTTTCTACATAATGTATTCCATTCTCAGTCAGTACCATATCTGTATCATCAGTCTGTATTATTACATGTGATGCATTGTTATAGAGGAATTTACTCAGCTTTGCTACTGAGTGCAGGTTTCTTGCATTTTATTTCCTAGGTCTCTGTTTTATTTCACATTGCTTGACCTAAGGAATAACAGAATATTTGTCTTTAAAGAATAAAACAGTTTATAATTTACCTTTAAGTCACTAATGAGTTACCTTTAGTTCTATCCATACGTACAAACCTCTTTTTCAGAAAAATGAGCCCAACAGAGGCAGAGACAAAGATATTCCTAAGAAATTCCCTATTCATTCAAATCATCTCCAGATGCATAAAGTGTGTAGGTCCCAAAATCATCATCATTATCGTTTATATAGCACCATGTGTCAGGCTCTGTGCCAAGAACTTTTAACAACTCTTATTTCATTTGATACTTACCACAACCCCTGTGAGGTAGATTCTATCATTATCTCCACTTTACAGTAGAGGAAACTGAGGCCAATAGAAATTAAGTAATTTCCCCAGCATCACATCACTAGTATGCATTTGAGGCCAGATTTGAACTCAAGTCTCCCTGACTCCAGGCCCAGGCTGCTCTTCACTATGAGACCAGCTGCTTCAGAGAGCTTTAGAACTCTCATTATCACTCTCCCTTCCAATGCTAATCGGTTACTGTAAAACAGTTTTTCAAATCAAGGGCAACTCCGAAGACAAAAAGAATAATACTTTTCAGCAGGTGAGTTAAGTCTCAACAGATCTTACTTTTGGGTAGAGGGGAATTTGGGGGAAATAGGAAATCAAATTCAACACCAAAACGAAGACACTGGGAGCCCACCCACTATGTACAAAGGGTTCAGATGCTACACAGAGGAGTGATGAGCCTAGGTTTTCAAAGATAAAGCTATCAGAACACAAGTTCTGGCTGGTTTTACCCAGTTGGAAAATCTATGAAGATGAAGCCAGAAGGGGATGGCTGTCTAAGGACCAGCTAGTGTAGAGAGGCACATAACCAGAAGACTGACTTAGGTTAAAAAACTTTGTAGCCACGACAACTTACGAGCATGATCTTTTTGTGCATTTAACTATCAGCATTGGTCACTCAGTTCCTTAGGGGCAGAGTGTATCACAGTAGAGTTAATAGAAAACAGGATTTGGAGTCAGGAAGATCTTGGTTCAAATTCTACCTCATACATTTACTAATTCTGTGACCCTGGACAAATCAATTACTCCCTCTAAGATTCAATCAGTAAAATGAAGAGGTTAGATTTGATGAATTCCAAGGTCCTTTCCAGCTCTGAATCTTTGATCCTATAGCTTATCTAAAGCCTCAAGTCTTCAACAGTGTTTTTTTTCCACAAAAGCATTTAATAAATATATAGTCCAGGTATTGCATTCTACACTGGGGAAGAACATGCTGATAGACAAAATCACAGATCCATGAAGTATGTTGTATGCAAAGCATACCTGGAATAAAAAAATGCAATATGACATTGTCCTTAAGGAATTTGCATTTGAGAGAGAAGAGGGCAACAAGTACAGGAAAGTTAGAAAATTAGGGAAACAGAAATGATCAAGAAGGGGTTGTTTTTAAATGATTAACATATCAAATGTTTCTATAGTGTTTCATAGTTTATAATCCATGTTCCTCACAACTCCATGAGGGAGGTAGTATAAGTACCATTGTCACCATTTTACAAATAACAGTGTGAGCCTCAGAGAAGTTAATTGGCTTCCCAAAGGTCATAAATGCTAGCTAGTAGAGATACTAGAGTAGCTGAGTGAGTAGAGCACTGGACCTAGAAGCAGGAAGACCTGAGTTCAAATCCAGCCTCAGACACTTAATAGCAGAACAAATCACTTAACATCTTTCTGCCTCAGTTTCTTTGTCTATAAAATGGAGACAATAGTAGCACCCATCTCTCATGATTGTCATGAGGATAAAATGAGACAATATTCGTAAAAGAATTTTGCAAACTTTATAGTGATATGTAAATGTTTGCTACTACCACTACTATCACCACCATCGCCACCATCAAATGGTGGAGCTGAGACTTGAACTCAAATCTTTTGACCACAAGTACAGCGCTCATTCAACTACAATAGACCATTATGAAATGAAATGGGAGAAAAAAGAAGAAAATATAGAGATGTAAACTTTGCTAGGGTACAAATTGTTACCCAACAGGTTCTGCATTCTAACTGTTGACATTTGCTCAAACATAGTACCCCAAGCTTCCATTCTTCTTTTCATCTACTAAAGAGTAGGTGTCAAAATGAGAGATGCTAACACACTATATCAACATTTCCCTACAGCCACGGAGCCCATTATCAACAGAGATAAACCTGTGCTAGGATAAATTTCTTATCAGAATATGGGCAAGGAACAGTTTAAAATCGTGTTAGATTTAACAGAATTTCATTGTTGCAAGCTCCCTAAAGCGTTTGAAAGGCACTAAGATATTCTATGCAGGAGTTGGAATCAAAATATCATTCGTCCTATCTGTTTGGAGTGGTGCTATAACAAGTGCTCTTTTGAAATAAAATCCATTTTAGGGCATCATTTTACAGGAATAATTTGTCTGCACAGATCTCTTTTCTATTTGGATTTTTTTTTTCTTTTTAAGGAGGAGGGAAAAGCAGAAACCATTCTAAACTATGGAGATCAGAGGAGATGAAGAAAATTCTTTAAACTATGACAACCATGACACCATCCTTAGTTTCTATTCCCTATCCCCTGAGCTATTGCAAAGAACTTAACTATTTCTTTGTTTGCTTATTTGTTTAATTTTAGGGGCTAGTTCACTGAGAGGTAGCATAATTGAGTTTGTCGTCAAGACCACCTAGCCTATAATCTTATCTCTGATGCTTACTAGCTGTGTGACACAACGGAAGTCACAACCATTTGGAATCTCAGTTTCCTCATCTATAAAATAGAGACAATGATATCTGTACTACCTACTGCACCAGATTGTTGTTAGATTCAAATGAAATAATCAAAACAAGAAGTTTTGCAAACTTTAAAGGTCACTTTACAGGTCACTGTTGTTTGGTCATTTCAGTCAGACCCCATTTGTTTGTTTGTTTGTCTGTTTTTTGACAAAGATACTGGGATGGTTTGCCATTTCCTTCTCCAGCTCATTTTATAGATGAGGAAACTGAGGCAAACAGATGTTAAGTGATTTGCCCAGAATCACACAGCTAGTGTCTGAGTCAAGATTTGAACTCAGGTCTTATTAACTCTAGGCCCAGAGCTCAACCCAGAGTTCAATCTAGCCCCTCCAAAGGGAACTGTACTTAGAGACAAATGACTTCGGTGAAAATATCAGCTCCAGTAGTTATGGGACTCTGGATTTAACTTCCTCATTTTCTCTGGTAGAATTCCTAAAATCTTTCCAATCAGATCATGTGCTTTCGCCTTAATGAAGCTTTTCCTGATATCCACAGTTGTTGTCATTGTCATCATCATCACCATCATCACCACCACCATCACCATCACTATGACCACTGTGATCATTATACGAAACAAGGTAGCATTAATTACATAACAACTTGGAAGCATTTAATCCCAAGGCAGTAAAAGGGACTTGGGGTTGGAGCAGGAGGAGAAATGAGGAAGAATTGATAAAATGATGATGACATTTATTAGACTGTGCCACCATTTCATTGGTAAAACTTCAGAAAGTCTTAAACTAAATGAGGTAAAGCATTTAAAAATTCCAGAAAGGACAATTCTAAAGGACTTGAGGCAGGAATGAAAATATGACCTAATAGTTTCCTGCATACATTTTTCATCTAACATAATCCTAGAAAAATCCCCCTCTCTGCCTTGACACACCCCTTTTCTCTCACAATTCCAAGAACACCCCATGTTGCGCCACTATTTGTGGTCCTACTCCAATCAGACACTATGAGCTAAAACCTCCTATGCAGGAACTTGCCCAGAAAAAAAGGCAGGTGCCTTTTCAGTTCCATTAATTTGGTCATGACCAGGTAACAAGGTGCTGCCAAAACTGTGCAAAGAATCTGTGAATCAAGACAACTGAAGAGAGATAACGAAATGATAAGCCCCCTCCTCTGTGTCCATGTTGGAGAAGCTTTCTGGGTTTGATTTCTTGGCAGCTGTCACATGCAATTTTTTTCTTCCTCTATAATTATGTGAAGGTACTCAGGGCTTTCTTTTTCTTTCCATTTTTTTTTCTCCCAACAGTGCTAAGGATTCATTCAATCTAAAAGTACATAGGATCTATTCTCAGTTTGGATATCCTATGGATATAGGGCAACGTATTTTGCAATCTTCAAAGTATTCAAGCATATGCAATCCTTCCCCCAAAACCTTGAAAGTAAACAAGGCAGACTATTTTCCTGTTCATTTTATAGAATGGGAAGCTAAGGCCTAGAGAGGCCAAGAAATTTAACTGAGTTCATATTAGCCATAAATGGTGAAGCCCTAAATAGAAGTCAGTGTTTTCTCTCCCATTTCTCCATTTCTGCCTTTGAATTAATTATAAAACCCTTTCTTCTGGCCAGTTATCTGAAAAAATGTGTGAACAATAGTTCAGACTGTTTTTCTCATCAAATCAATTCAACAAACTGATTGAACACTTACTATTTGCAATACAGTGACTTCGTCACTCAAAACATATGTACTATTTGGGGGGTGGTTAGGAGGTGGAGAAAAGATTTCTATATAGACTGTACTGTTCAAAGGGATATCTTACCTGAAGAATCTCAGTGCTTTTGAAATGACAACTTGTCCTTAAATAAAAACTAGTCACTTTACATAAGCTATCTTATGAGTTCATTCCAAAAACCCTGTGAATGCTAGTATTATCCAACTTTTAAAGATATAGAAACTGAAATAGAAAATAATAGAATACCAAAAGAAACAGAAAGATTTGCCCAGATGTACACAGCTAGTAAGGATTCAAACTCAAGTTCTTCCTGACTCCAGGCCACCATGTTAATTCCACCATGATATGATATCACGCTCTAAGAAATTTGCTATATTCTATTTCTTCCTGGTAACTCTGACTTGGGGCAATCTGGATACCTACAAACAAGCTAAAACTTGTTTTCTTTCTCATAGTTAATCATTAGTGTCAAAATCAACTTTATATATCAAATGTGCTATTATGCTGAAATTTTCACAGTTCAGGGCATTTGTCATCTCAGTTGATTCAATTCAACCAGCATTTTAAAGTGCTTGCTTCACCAGGACACTATGCTCAAGACACTTATCAGGCAATTTTTCTCTTTTTATCAGGTTCATTTATTCTGGGGATGTTGCACTATCTTTTTTTTGGAGGGGGAAAGGCAAGGCAATTGGGGTTAAGTGACTTGCCCAAGGTCACACAGCTAGTAAGTTGTGTCAAGTGTCTGAGGCCGGATTTGAACCCAGGTCCTCCTGACTCTAGGGCTGGTGCTCTACTCACTTAATTGCATTTTCCAAGTAATAACAAAACTGATAATTGTGAGGTGGAAAGGCATAGTGAAGAGAGGGCCCATCTCGGAGTCAGGATGACCAGAGCTCAAGTTTCATCTCTGAAACTTGGGAGAGAGAATGTTTGTGCTTAAGGTGATCCTGAAAATGTTCCCTATCGACAACTCACTTAAAATGTGCAAAGACCCAACGCATTCTACAAATAAGCAAGAAGGCTCAAACTTATATAGTACTTTAAGGTTTATAAAGCACTTTACACATATGCTCTCATTTGATCCTCAAAACAACACTTTAAGGCAAAAGCTATGATGTTTGCTGTTCTTCAGTCGTTTCATTGGACATTCAGGGTTTTCTTAACAAAGACACTGCAGTGGTTTGTCATTTCCTTTTCTAGCTCATCTTGCAGGTGAAGAAACTGAGGCAAACAGGGCTAAGTTACTTGCTCAGGTTCACATGGCTAGTAAGTGTCTGAGACCAGATTTGAATTCATGAAGATGAGTCTTCCTGACTCTAGACCTGGCACTCTATTCACTGTGCCTCCTAGGTACTCTAAAGTAATAATCGTATCTTTCCACCCCACCCACCCCATTTAATAAATGAGGAAACTGAGGTTTAAGGAGTGAAATGACTTGCTGAGGGTCACTCAACTTTTAAGTATCTGAGATGGGTTTTGAACCTGTCTTTCTGGCTCGAAGTCTGGTCCTTTATATATTATACCATCACCAAGAGTTTGCTATAATCATAGATTCAGATGCTATCCCACACTCCTTCTCAACAGTTATAATTATGTAAAGACATATATGTGTATTCATTAATGGCAAACATCTGAAGAGAAGCTATCATTAGCATTTAAGGCTCCTTAGATTTTTTGTAGGGGGGGGTAGAAGAAATTGCTCATAAGAATAAAATTTGTGATGAGAAATAATATCACAGTAACTTAAGCAATGGACCTTCCAAGAGAACCAAGTAAACGCTCTTCTCACAGCATAATCAGGGCCACTGAACCTTAACCACATCTATGAAAAGAGAATGCTACATTAAACTATATTCAAAGGTGTCATGCTACAGTCAGTTTCTAATTATCCACTTGCAAATTATCCCTAGTTAATCAGCAGCCAATGTCACTGCTTTGCTTCAAAGTCTTTCCTTGTATTATCACCTTCTCATTTGACTCTTATTATAAGTACAACCTGTGGCCCAATTGGATGGGGAGGGAAAATAATTCTCTCCTCTCCTGATTCAGTGTGTTAGTAGTATAGATAGGGTGTGTGTGTGTGTGTTTATATTGTGATTTTCTGGTGACTTAAATTAAACACAATTCCATGCTATCCAATAAGTATGGATTTCCTGCCTGTGGCCTCTTATAGCCTAGAGCAGAAGTCTCAAAAATAGTTCCACCGTGGCTTGCAGCATTCCACAGTGAAGCTGAACCAGATTAAAATGTAACTGGGAAATATTTTACAAAATAAATAAATAAAAACACAATAGAACATAGATGATGTAAATATGTGGTTTTCTAAGTGAAAGTGTGACCTGCAGGGATCCTCATGTACAGAGTGGTAGCCAGTTTCTATTCATACTTGATAGCACCGGTATAGAGAGTAGATCTTTTAATGTGGCATAGGATGCTGGCCTTGGATTCTGGGAAAACTCAATTCAAATATCTCTTCAGATGCCTACAATATGCAAAGTATGAGATATATAAAAACAAAACCCTAAATACTCCTTATCCATACTGAGCTTGCATTCAAAAGTTTCTGTGTGCATATGTTAAAAATACATAAATAATGCTTTAGGAGTTATCTGTTTGCCCTCCTCCAAAGTGGAGAGGTAACTAGAGTGGGATATTTCCCATGCCTCCCCCCCCCCCCGCCCCTTCCCTGCTTGTTTACCCTATTTCCCATACACACTGACTTCAGGTTTGTTTTTCTGCACTGCATTTATAAAATGGTCTATAATACACTCACATTCTCTGAAAAAGATTAATAATAGCCCAAAGTGATGTTTCAATGAGGCAGATATGCATTAGAAGAAGAAACAAAACCTTCAAATAAGAAGTGAACTTCCTTCCTCACATGCTTGATGAATTTCAGGGGTTCACACACACGGGGGTGGGGAGAGAGATGGAGAGACAGAGACAGACAGAAGAGAGAGGAGGGAGGGAGGTAAGGAGAGGGAGAAGGAGGAGGAGACAGAGTGGGAGAGGGAGAGAAGGAAAGGGAGGGAGAGAGACAGACAGAGAGACAGAGACAGACAGAGAGATAGAGAGACAGAGACAGAGAGACAGAGAGGAGAGAGAGAGGAGGGAGCAAGGGAGGGAGGGAGAGGGAGAAGGAGACAAAGAGGGAGAGGGAGAGAGAGAGAGTGCAATCTATACCACCGATACATTGAATCAGGATGGAGGAGAATGCTTTTGCTTCCCATCCAACTGCAGCACAGATTATATTTGTGAACAAGAATCAACAGAGGAGGTGATAATATGAAGAAAGACTTTGGAAGCAAAGTGGCATTGGCCGCTGATTAACTAGAGCTAAATGGGAAACAAGCAGAAGAATTGCTAAAGGAATTTCCTCTGTCCCTGAAAGCTCCTCTGACATGTAATGTCCAGATGCCCGATCCTTTCTGTGTCACAGTTCTCTGAGTGAAGAAAATTGAAAGTTGACTGTTGTAGAGGTGTTTATACAGAGCTTGAAGGTTTGCAAATACTTTACAAATATTATATTGTCTCATATTATCCTCTCAATAACTCTATGCTGGAAGTGCTATTATTATCCCTTTTTTCCAGAAGAGGAAACTGAGGCAGACAGGGGCTAAGTGATTTGTCCCGAGTCACCTAACTTGTAAATGCCAGTGGTAATATGTGACCTCAGATCTTCCTGATCTCGAGTCCTGCACTCTATACCCTATGCCACTAGTTACTCTTGAAACATAATTTTAAATATTGATTAAATCATTGGCTCTTCTCATCAACTCATAATTAAAGAAACATAAGACTGCACAATCTTCCTTTCTGTTTCTTACCATACTTTTATTCATCCTCCTTTATGGGTCTTCCAATATTCTTCACTTGGTAATTGGCCTTAGAAATACCCATTACAATTGCGGGGCATTAAATTATAGAGGTAAAGGGGATGTTTCTACTGAAAGTTCCCTCAACCTGCAGCCCTTCATCATTTAAATAAAGATAGAAATAAAAGCTTAGCAATGTTACTACTGCCTCTGAAATTTCTTATGCCCTCCTAAAAACACATTTGTCTAAAAAGAAAATGAACTAACCTATGATGGATTTCTCTGAAATTTATGTAATCACCTTTTGAGAATCAATAAGGGATGAAGGGAGAACACCATTTAAAAGACTTATTATAATTACTTAGAAGATCTTTACTAAGTTACATGAGTTCCATGCTGTGCATTTATGACCCTTTCTTTGTCCTGCTAAGTAACGACACCATGGAAATACATGCCTAAGAGAAATTCAAAGTTTAATTGCAGGCATCCATTTAAGGCCAAAGGATGTAAAACATTGTCTCTCGCCTAGTATTTGCCTGTTGAAATCTTCCCATCCTTCAAGATCCAGCTCCTTTATGAGGGCTTTCCTGGGACCCCAATTCTTCTACTCAGAAATGATCTTTACTTCCTGGGATCTCACATAGCACCTTAGACTATATGCTTTAATTATCTTTCCTTCTGCTTATTAAAGAGGCAGTCATGAGGAGGGAAGGAGTTTCCATACTGGGATTTCCCCATGATGCTACCTGCCAAAAAAAGCCAAATTCTGCTTTGTGATACATTGTATATACCCCCCAATGGGTGTTAGGCCCCATGAGGACAGGGAAGCCATCAAGCACTTTTATTTCTAAATAGCTGTCAGTCAATAATCATTTATTAAGTTCTTACTATGTGTCAGGTACTATGCTAAGTGCTGGGGATACAAAGAAAGACCAAAGACAGCCCCTTTTCTCAAGGAGTTCACAGTTTAGCAGCAGGGACAATACACAAACAACTATATACGCACAAGACACAATGGGGGAAAAATCAACAGGGGGAAGGAAATCAAATTAAGGGAGGTAGGAAAATAACTCTTTGAAGTGTGATTTTAGGCCAAGATGGCGGCTGGTAAGCACGGACTACAGTGAGCTCCGTACCCGAGTCCCTCCAAAAACCTATAAAAATGGCTCTGAACCAATTCTAGAACGGCAGAACCCACAGAACAGCAGAGGGAAGCAGGGCTCCAGCCCAGGACAGCCCGGATGGTCTCTGGGTGAGCTCTATTCCACACGGAGCTGGGAGCTGGGAGCTGGGAGCTGGGAACGGAGTGGAGCAGAGCCCAGCCTGAGCGGCGTGGACGATCCAGACCAGAAGCCGGGCGGAGGGGGCCCTAGCGCCCTGAATATGTGAGCTGCGGCAGTTACCAGACCCCTCGACCCACAAACACCAAAGACTGCGGAGAAGGTTAGTGGGAAAAGCTGCGGGAGTGGAAGGAGTTCGTGGTTCGGCTTCCAGCCCCCGGGGCAGCGGAGGTGGGGCAGCTACAGCTGTTGTTACTTCCGGCTCCAGGCCCACCTGGTGGGAGGAATTAAGTGGCGGATCAGAGCAGGAGTGCAACAGCCTGCTGAAGATCTAAGCCCAGTCTGGACTGGGGGTCATTGGGGAAGGAGGAGTGCGGCTCTGACAGAGCTGGCACCTCCCCCCCAAACGTAGAACATAGAACTCTGTAATCTACAAGCAGTCATACCCCACTGAAAAACTCAAGGGTCAAGTTAGTTGGTTGGGAATATGGCCAGGCAGCGAAAACGCGCCCAGATTCACTCTCAGACTTTGGATTCTTTCTTTGGTGACAAAGAAGACCAAAACATACAGCCTAAAGAAGACAACAAAGTCATAGAGCCTACAACCAAAGCCTCCAAGAAAAACATGAACTGGCCCCAGGCCATAGAAGAACTCAAAAAGGATTTGGAAAAGCAAGTTAGAGAAGTAGAGGAAAAATTGGGAAGAGAAATAAGAAGGATGCGAGAAAACCATGAAAAACAAGTCAATGACTTGCTAAAGGAGACCCAAAAAAATACTGAAAAATACACTGAAGAAAACAACACCTTAAAAAATAGACTAACTCAAATGGCAAAAGAGCTCCAAAAAGCCAATGAGGAGAAGAATGCCTTGAAAGGCAGAATTAGCCAAATGGAAAAGGAGGTCCAAAAGACCACTGAAGAAAATACTACTTTAAAAATTAGATTGGAGCAAGTGGAAGCTAGTGACTTTATGAGAAATCAGGATATTATAAAACAGAACCAGAGGAATGAAAAAATGGAAGACAATGTGAAATATCTCCTTGGAAAAACCACTGACCTGGAAAATAGATCCAGGAGAGATAATTTAAAAATTATTGGACTACCTGAAAGCCATGATCAAAAAAAGAGCCTAGATACCATCTTTCAGGAAATTATCAAGGAGAACTGCCCTGATATTCTAGAGCCACAGGGCAAAATAGAAATTGAAAGAATCCATCGATCGCCTCCTCAAATAGATCCCAAAAAGAAATCTCCTAGGAATATTGTTGCCAAATTCCAGAGCTCCCAGATCAAGGAGAAAATACTGCAAGCAGCCAGAAAGAAACAATTTGAGTATTGTGAAGTGTGATTTTAGATGAGACTTGAAGAAAGTCAAGGAGGTCAAGGGGCAGAGATGAAGAGGGAAAATATTTCAGGCATGGGAGACAGCCATGAAATGCAGTAACGATGTCAAACTGATCAACATTCAAGAAAAGATTTTTCTTGGAATGTTCCTGTTATTTCCTATGGGGATATGAAACAGAAAGGCCCTTTTATTCCAAGCTAAGTATTTGACTGAAATATGCCAAAAAAACTCTAAGCATCTGCCAAGGGCTCCTAAAGAACTATTAATATAGCTCATCAGGCAATCAACTACACAATTTGTAGTAAAATAACTAGGGCAAAAAAAATGGGAAAGGCACCTATAAAATGCAATGAGATTCAACCCAATTCAATGAGCACAAAAGGAAAACAAAAACCCAAATATCCTAGGTCCTCAAGAAGCTTACATTTCATCATGGAAAAACATGTACCCAAGGACATAAATATGAAATATGTACAAAATATAGTTTAAAAGTCATTTTTATTTGGGGGAGGGAAAGATTAATAGCCTAGAGATGGTAAGGTGGTTCAGTGGATAGAGTGATGGACCTGGAGTTAGGAAGACCTAATTTCAAATCAGGCATCTAATACTAGCTGTGTGATTCTGGGCAGACCAATTAAACTCTCTCTGCCTCAGTTTCCTCAACTATAAAATGGGGTAATAACCTACCTCTCAGGGTTGTTGTGAGAAACGAATGAGATATTTATCAGGTGCTTAGCACAGTGCCTCGTATACAGCACGCACTTAATAAATGCTTATTTCTTAAACTTAATACGTCCAAAATGGAACTCATCTTTCCGGTAAACCTGTCCCCTCCTACCTTCCCTATTACTGTAGAAGGCAACACTATCCTCACAGTTCTTCAGGCTTGTAACCTAGGAGTAATTCTGGACTTCTTACTATCTTTCACGCCCCCCTGCCCCGCCGCCAAAGTCTGTCATTTTCAGCTTTGCAATATCTCTTGGAAACATTCCCTTCTCTACTCTAGCACTGCTACTACTATTGTAATATCCTGCTGGTGGGTCTGCCTGCCTCAACTCTTTCCCTACTCCATTCCATAACTAACCTAATTTTCCTCAAGTGAAGGTTCAATAAGGTCACCCCCTATCTCTACTCAATGAACTCCAGGGGTTCCTTACTGCCTCCAGGATCAAATTCAAAATGTTCTGTTTGGCATTCAAAGCCCTTTATAACCTAGCTCCCTCCCACCTCTCCAGTATCCTTACACCCTACCCATTGCCACGTATTCTTCCACGCAGTGACCCTGGCCTCCTGGCTATTCCATCTCTAAGGTCTAGGCATTCTTTCAGGCTGTTCCCCCATGCCTGGAATTCTCTCCCTCCTCTAGTCTGTCTACTGATCTCCCTGGCTTACTTTTAAGTCCCAACCAAAGTCACATATTTTACTGGAAGCATTTCCCAGCCTCTCTTAATTCCAGTGCTTTTCTTCACTAATTATTTCCTATATATTCTGTAAATAGTTTGCTTCGTATATTGTCTAACCCAATAGTGAGCTCCTAGAGGGTAAGAACTGTCTTTTGCCTCTTTCTGTATCCCCAGGGCTTAGCACAGTATTTAGCAGGCAGAAGACACTTAGGTCCTTATTGCTTGACTGATACCCTTCCTTCCTTCCCTTCAAACAGCAGGAGGCATCAGGAAGGGCCTCTTTTAGGCAGTAACGCTTGAATAGAACATTGAAGGAATCGAGGGTTTCCGAGAGCTTGGAATGAAAAAGAAGAGAATTTCAGGACAGAGGGAGAAGACGAAATAGAGACTGTGGAAAGGCCCAGAAATTAGAGATGGAAATTATTTTGTATTACTAAGTCTATATCTAAAAGAGAGAACAAAGGGCTATTGTTATGATTCTCCCTAACTACCCTATGGAGCGAAAGTCATAGCATTTATTGAGCACCCATAATACACCAGGCATTGTGCTAAGCTCTTTGACCCTCACAACAACGTTGTTAGGAATTATTATTTTCTCCATTTCACAGTTGAAGAAACTGAGGCAGACAGAAGTCAAATGATTTGCCCGGGGTCACACAGCCAGTAATTGTCTCAGGTCATTTTTGTACTTTCTGAATCTCGATCTGCTGCTCTATCCACTGTACCATCACGTGCCTGAGGATAAGGAGTTTTTTTGAGGCACACAATGGTTGAGGCAAAGCCCACTGTACCATTCTGCCCTTGTCTTTCTTCATGAGCAGTTATCCACAGAAGCCTTGCTTTATATAACCCTTCCATCTCTCCCAAAGGTGACTTCCACACCCTAGAGAATTGGATGAAATATTTACTTCCTGAGCTTTAGTCCTATAATGCTAAGGAAAACAGTATACATTGCATTAGCGGACATGTATCATTGGCACATAAGACCTAAAAATTCCATAAATGAAAACAGGCATTTGGCATTTTCAATTACAGAGCTTAATACAAATGTTTTCTCATTGAGGCTAATGGGATTATAAAAAGAATAATTCTTTAAACATATGTACTTATTTAATTCAAAGCAAGGTGGTATGTATGTATATTCCATATGTATGCAAATATATGTGTATGTATTCATATATTATGGGAATTATATCCATAGCCTATTTCCAAGTCCTAATGTGTTACTGGAACAAAGTCCTATATTCTCTCCCTTTGTCACCTTTCAGGGAATAAGAAAAACATATTATTTTTTTGCTGCTACTCTAATGCTCTGAGGCATATTATAAAGAAAGGATCCCAATGACTGACCTTCTCACCCACCTATGACAAGGATAAGATATCTGGTCACTGGGCCAACAAGGACTTATCCATAATGGTAAGAAGAAAGATTTAAATTTTTGTCCCCTAATACCAGCCTAATAAATCCAGCCTTAGCAATAAGAGAAAGGCTACTATCTATCTGAAGCCAAATATATCCAAAAGGCATTGTTACTACATTTAGCATACGTTCTTCTTTCAGACTTTGTGTCATTTTCTTCTCCTATTTGGGGACTTCAGGGACAAAACTTTCCCTTATTTTTGTTTAATTCGAGGACACCAAGGCTTGTTTTGTGGGAAGATAAAAGTGTCAGGGCTCACGAATAACTGACATGCTGTGTATAGCCACTGTCACAAGCACTATCGTATAATTTTCTATATTTCTGAGACCTGAGCCTCTACTTCAAAACCACAGCACAGACTGACTATTTTCCATGCAGCTTGATATCACTAACCTCCATCTATATGAATAACATAGATTTATTAGTTTCCATAGAAACTAAGTGGGCTTTTTTTGGGGGGGGGTCTGGAAGGAGACCAGAGGAAAAGAGACAGAAAATGACTAAACATATCAAAAAGAAAAAAATCTTTTGCAAAATCTAAGACACAGGATTCCAAACTTTAAAAAACGTATCGGTAACTGTTTGGGTGAATCTGCATGGTTCATTTAGAGGTATGACACTTGGGGACAAAATGGTCATTCCAAATATCTAGCAATAAGCAGTGAACCATCCTGAACATGTATCTCATATCCTCCTGAGGTCTCATCTTTAGGTAAATGAGCTGCCTGCATTTGCTTCATTGTACCTTCCATCCATAAAAATGATTTTCACTCCGGAAAATGAAAGTAACAAGATCTTCTGTAATATCAGACTGAGAAAATTGGACTCAGACTAATGTCCTAAGGGAGTAATGCTGTTGAACAGACTGTATCAAGGCTTGGAAGCATCAAAATAGTCTTATTGAAAGGTCATCTCTAGGAGGATACAATGGTTGTTTTGTGGTCCTAGCTATTAACTGATAAAGAGAAAACTACACAAATGAATTGGTGTTTACATTGTTGTAGTCATAAAGCAAAGTCATTGTCTTTATCCCTTAGTCTTTATTCTTTTTTATCTCTTTGCAGCATTTGATGATCTTTCTTCTGGATACTGTCTCCTTTCTGGATTTTTGTGATGTTGTTCTCTTCTGGCATTCACTACAGTTGTTTAGTGACTCATCCCCACTTTTCTTTACAGTATCTTTATCCATGTCCTCAGTTGGTTGGGTGTATCCCAGAGTTCTGTCCAGGGCTCCCTTCTCTTCTCTTTTTATACCCCCTCTTGGCTCAAATAGACTCAGCTGTAGTTCTATATAGATGTTTCCCATATCTATACAGCCAAACCTCATCTCTCTTATTCCAACCCCACACTTCTAATAACTTGCTGGCCATCTTTACCTATGTAGTTGAAAGGCATACCAAATTCAACCAAGTCAAAAATCTACCTTCACTTTACTCAAAACCCCTTTCTGCTGGCTAACTTTACTATTTCTATTGGAGCTACAAGCATCATCCTAGGCAGCTATATTCATAACTTGAGTCATCCATGACACTTTGCTCTCCCTCCCCTGCCTCCCTCTCCTCTCCCTCCCTCTCTCTCTCTCCTGTCTGTCTGTCTGTCTGACTCTCTCTCTCTCTCTCTCTCTCTCTCTCTCTCTCTCTCTCTCTCTCTCTATCTCTCTCTCTCTCTCTCTCTCTCTTTCTCTCTCTCTCTGTCTCTCTCTCTCTCTGTGTGTCTCTCTATCCTCTCTCTCTGTCTCTCTCTTTTCCCTCCCTCTCTTCCTATACCCACATTGAGAACAACTTTTCTATACTTCCCCTTCTTTTTATTCATATGGCCAGTACCCAAGTTGTGAACCCCATTACTTCTCACTTGGACTATTACAACAGCTTCCCAGTGAATTATCATGCATCCAGCCCCCTCTCTTCCAAATAGATACTCCATTCAGCTGCAAATTTTTAATATCTGAAGCACAGGTCTGTCCATCTTCAAGATGCCACAGTGATTCTCTATTTCTTCTAGGAAATAAATACTTCACATTGTCTTTTAATGACATTCCCACTTATACTTCCAGGCAGATCTCACATTATTTCTCCTCATACACTATATTCCCAACAAACTAGACTACTTTCTCTTCCTTATACATTATAGAATCATAGAATTTCAGTGTTGGAATGGATCTCAGAAGCCATCTAGTCCAACCGATACACTACCCCTTAAAATATACCTGACAAATGATTATCTATACTCTGCTTAAAGATTTTCAGGGAGGGAGAATATCCCTCTCCTACATTAATGCCTCTACACAAGCTAATGCTTGGAATACTCCTCTTTCTTACCTCCACTTCCAAGAACCTTTAACTCCTTTAACTCA
Source organism: Trichosurus vulpecula (assembly GCF_011100635.1). NCBI lineage: Eukaryota > Metazoa > Chordata > Mammalia > Diprotodontia > Phalangeridae > Trichosurus > Trichosurus vulpecula. Next base: position 236,773,079 of record NC_050580.1, on the reverse strand, counting down.
GCTCAATGCTACCTCATATAAGAGATGTTTTCTTATCCCCCTCCCAAAATTATTAGTTTTCCTCTGATAATGTATTTGTATTGATTCTGAACAGTTTTTTTTTACTCCAATGGAATGAAAATCTCTTGAGGGAGGGACCATTTTGTTTTTTGTCTTTGTAACCTAGCGTAATAGTTGACATAGAATTGGCTATTAACAAATGTTTGTTAAATGAAATAGAAATAATTAGTTGCCTAAAAAAAAATTTGCACATTCATCTGTGGGTGATTCGTATGTGTATCCATACATGTGTGTATATATTTTCTAGTACAAGTTGTCCATACCTGTTGCCTCCATTTTCTTTGAGAGATTCATTCCTTAGCCCTTTGTAATCTGCCTGCTAACCTCATCAGTCTATTGAAAACTTCTCTTCAAAGGTAGCACAATTTAATTTTCAGATCTAATGATCCTTTTCTTTTTCCCAGTTATCCTCCCTCTTGACCTCTATGTTCTATCTAAAACCAATGACCACCCACTCACCCATTGGAAACTCTAACCTTTTTGTGATTTTATGATGCCACTCTGTTCTGGTTTTCTCCATACTTCTCTAACTATCCCGTCAGTCTCTTTTGCTGGTTCATGATCCATTTCACTTTCCCAACTGTGGGGATATCTCAAGTCTCTATTCTTGGTCATGTTTTCTCTATGTACAGTCTCTTGGTAACTTCAATAGCTCCAATATGTTCAGCTTTTTCCTTCACTTACTCCATATATCAAAAAAGTTGCCAGATCTCATCATTCCAGCTCTATCACCTTCAGTTCCCTAAAACGGCCACCACCCTAGGTCAAGCCCTGATTGCCCCCTGTCTGGACTATTGCAGGAGCTTTATAATTGGCCACTTGCTTTAAGTCTGTCCTTACTTCAAGCCATTCTTCAAATAGCTACAAAGTGATTTTTCTGAAGCAAAGTTCTGATCATCTCATCTTTCTCAACTCAATAAACTCAACCGGATCATTTTGTACCTCCATCATCAAACATAAAGACCTTTATTTGGCATTTAAAGTTCATAAACTGGCTCTTTCCTACCTTTCTTTTCTTATACTTTACTCCTCCCCACACATTGTATGATCTAGCCGTACTGAATTAATTGCAGTTCTCCATACGTGATATTCCATCTCTCTTCTCTTTGTCTTTGTACTGGCTGTCCAGCTTGGCTAGAATGTGGTCCCTACTCACCTATTCCTATTAAAATTCCAAGGTTCCTTCAAGACCCAATCCAAATATCACTTACTCCAGGAGGTTTTTCTCAGCCCCTCAGCTGTTAGTGTCTCCCCCTTTAAGATAGCCTTCTATTTTCTAAGTATCTTATTAAGTCCCTATTGCTACCTACCTACATACATACATATATGTGTGTATGTATGTATATATATATATACATGTACATGCCTATACATACATACCTCTATATGTATATAAGAATATGAGCTCCTTTAGGCAAGGATAGATTTTGCCTTTGAGAACTTAATGTACATAGAAATGGCACATAATAAGTGCTTAATATATGTTTGTTGATAACTGATTTATCTATTCAGACACCTCTCGAAATCCTCTTGACCTCCAGTCTCACTTGATCACTTGCCTATTAGATGTTTCTAATCTGAAATCCTGAATACATCTTAAACTCCTGATGTTCAAAATAGAACGCATTAACTCATTCCTGCCTTCCGAGCACTCTCTCCTCTACCCAACTTCTATATTTCCATCAAGGGCACCCCTCTTCTTCTACTACCCTATGTTTTTAATCTTGCTATTAGTCTCAACTGCTCATTTCTCCACGTGTGATCTGGAGCAAGACTGAACTTTTTCATCCTCTAAGTAAGAGTTGTTCTCCTTTTAAAAAAAATCTTAGAATTTTCTTATTTACATCTAAGAAAACCATGGAACAATGTGACTTTCAGCCACAAGACGTTGGTCTGAGGGATCTTGTGCTAGTCACTTAGATTTTCTCAGTCAGCATCATCAGCAAAATTGGGAAATAACACTTGTACTAGCCTCCTATTCAGTTTGTTCTAACACAACTGCTTCTTCCTTGTAAAAAGCTATTTAAAAATGGAGAGATGAATTTGGCTTTTTGGTCTGGATGTATGCTTTTGTATATATGCATATCAACAACTCCTCCATAACTTACATTCTTACAGAATGGACTGGGGGAACTGAGGGGTTAGTGTGGGACTTGTTCAGAGTCACACAGTATACATCAGAAACCAGACTTCTTGACTCCATGGCTGGCTCTCAATCTAGTTTGCCATGCTACTTTTGTCTTCCTCTATATAAAATCATCATTACTATTCATACACTTTGGTGTCATTTTCACTCATTTACTATTAAGTAATCAAGATGATGAGGAGAAAAAGATCAGGCTAACATAGACATGGGTGAAAAGGTGCTAATTACTTAATAGAAAATGTAGTTTTCAAATGCAATGAATGACCTAACACAAATGTCTCTGGTATTCACATTTTTTAATCTATATTCACAGTTTTACACAAAGGATCAGGTCACACAAAAGCATTCATAATCAATCACCATTGAAAATCATTGTGATATTCAGGTAGGGATTAGCTACATTTATCACAGCCATCACTTACATATATGTGTGTATATGTGTATATATATATATATATATGTATGTGTATATATATATGTATATATAGATAGATATAGATATATATGTGTGTGTATGTTTGCATGTATACACACACACACACACACACACACACATATATATATCTATCAAGTATATATCAAGAATTTTTATTGTTGTACAATTTGGGGAGGTGGATAAAGATTGAAACTATAAATTAAGACTTTAGCTGAGCTGCTATATAAACAAGAAGATAAATAATAATGGATATGTTAATGGATTTTTCCTACCAATGCCTTTTTATATCCTGCAAGTATTACTAAGTTAAGTGAAACTATAAATAGCTTTTAAACATTAAATATTCTTTTAGAGATTATTGCAGAGATGTGACAATGCAATGTAGAGGGACATCATTGACCTTGAACCTTTGAGTCACTGTAATGTTCTGAAATCATGGAAAATAAAGAAAAGTAGTGAGAAGTAGCAAAATGGCAGAGTTTAAAGAAATCAAAGATAATTATTTTTCTTTCTTCCCATAAGGAGGAAAACCTTTTGTTATAATAGAAAAAGGAAGAGGGCTAAAGCAAATTGTGAAATCTATCTTTTTATTGGTCATATTTGGGGGTATGAAAGAAAACTGATTTTAATTTTAATATTTGATCCCAGATTAGGATAATTCTGTGTGTCATAAATTCATTTCATTTTAATTTGGTCTACAAAGGACAGTCTTCCCTAAGATCTCCTAAGTTATTTTGATAAAATCAAGAATATGATTGCTCTTGATCCATAATCAAGACATACCATACTTGACAAGCTCCCCTTCCCCACCATCCTTTTCTGAGTTCTATCTCTCTAAACTCTATTCCTCTTCAATAAATCAATCAATCAGTAAACATTTATTAAGTGCTTATTATGTTCCAGGCACTGCGCTAAGCACACTGACCTAGTGTATCACTCTGTGCTCTCACATTCAATAAAATTCAACTAGCATTTATGGAGTGCTTACAACACATATGCCACTGTGCTGAGTGCTATAGACACAGATTGAAAAAGGAAAGATAGAAAGAAGGAAAGAAGGAAGGACGGAAGGAAGAAAGGAAGGAAGGAAGGAAGGAAGGAAGGAAGGAAGGAAGGAAGGAAGGAAGGAAGGAAGGAAGGAAGGAAGGGAAGGAAGGAAAGGAAGGAAAGAAGGAAGGAAGCAAGAAAGAAAGAGAAAGAAAGAAAAAAGGAAAGAAGGAAGAGAAAGAAAATAAAAAATAGTCCATGTTGTCAGTAAGTCTAAATTCTACCGTATGTGTATATGTGCGTGCATACGTGTGCTCCCTCTTAAGAAAATTAGTCATTCAGATTACCAGACCAGGAAGAAGTACATGCCTCATGAACAAAGGAAAACAAGGGGTACAGCATGTTGGTATTTTGTGTTCACAATGCCTAGCACAGTGTTCAGAACAAAGTAGACACTGAATAAATGCCTATTTGTTGCATTGGTCAATGTATTGTTGACCATGATTTCCATCAGAAAATGGTATAATGGTTAAGTCAGCAAGGATCCATTCTAGCAAACATTTGGTGACAGTTTCCAAATCAATGCCATGCTGAGGTAAAATCAGGATGACTTTACTCCTTTGGGAAATAACCAAACCTTTTTCACTCTTTGCCATATCATACACATGCCACTCTACTAAATCTCTCAGAAAAAAAGAACAGCATACTAAAGCCTCTTTACATAAAAGAGCATATAGAGGTGCCCCCAGAGAAAACGAATATCTAGCTTTATGAGCTGACCCTACATGTCTTTCTGTAAATCAATAAAACTAATCCATAATTTAAGCTGGCTCTACACAAAGCAGAACCAGATTGTGGAAGATCAACTACCTAGCATGGTTCTTGCACATAGGCATGAATAAATATTTCCTGATGAAGATGGCAATGTAGTAGATGTACAATTAATTTCTAGCACATGACTTCCAAACCAGTACATTAGGAGTGTTGCATTCAAATTGTTGTTAAGAATAATTTAAGATGGGAAGGAGCTGTGATTTCAGCAGTGTGGCAGATGCCTGCTGAGAGAACTCTCTTGATTCAGCCTTCTATAACATTCCACAGAACTTAACAGAGAAATCCTAAGCCAGTTCCCTGATGTTAAATGATTTTCCTAGGGTTACATAGCCAGTAAGTTTCAGAAACAGGAGCTGAATTCTCAGGTCTTCCTCACACCACGCCCAGCCAGCACTCTACCCATTGAACCACATTGTCTCCTTCATTGTCAAGACATGGGGTGATATGCAGATTTATTTGATTTTTAATGGCCTTTTGCCACTTGCCTCTTGGCCAACTGTTCTTGTACTGTGAGTGGATGTGACAGAAAGTGTGATGGAGAAAAGTAGGTATATGTTTGCTGTTATGTGTAGATATAACTTCTTGGTATACCCTAGTAAGGTTATATGTGTGTCATATAACAAGCATAGTTCACAAAAATACATCTATTGAGAAAATAATAACATAAAAATAAACTACTATTACAACAAATTTGTACTTCTTTAAATCTCTTCTTCAGTTTCTTATTTCTAATGAAAATTCAGCCATGTGAATATCATTTATTTTAAAAAGCATAACGTTTATTAGTGGGTTTCAAATGAAAATATATATACATATATGTGTATGTATAATGCATGTATGCATATATGCATATATGTGTATAAAAGTGTTTTCTTTTCTAGTGTTTTGTTTGAAGGGACTTCCTTATAAGTAAATTACTGGAAAGAGACTTTTATTGTTTATGTTGTATCTTGTTAAGGTTTTCTTCTGTCTCCTACACACCCTTTCGAGACTGAACACTGGGTTTCGAGAAGATATTGTAAAAATAAGGATATGATACTATCATTTGGGTTCTGAAAATTTGATAGTTTCCTAGCTCTACCACCATGTGTGTTAAAAGAAATTTCACCTATAATAAAAAATCCACTCCAACAAGATGAGATATAGAAATATGAACAGGATCTTTAAAACATATCTGTTTTGCCCACTATGTGCTCAGAGACTATGACCAAAATGCTCCCTGATGACAGCTGAGATTTCACAAAATGGAAACCAGAGCTGTTTGGGGAACAGCTATGAGATAAAGGTCACTCTGACAAAACATATTTCTACTGACTAAAGACAGAAAAGTATATAAGGAAATTATTAATAAAGGAGGTGCTTGCCAATACACAAATGGACCAAACGAAAGAGTTTTCAGGAGTTGCTACAAAAAAGAAAAATAGAATCATAGGTATAAAGAACAATGCATATAATGGAATGGGACAGTGTGATACTTCTTAGGTAGAAATGTAGATGCAAAATAAGGATTCATGGAAGCTGTATTTTTCTCATACTGCTGATTGTAAAACAGCCAATTGTCCTCACTTATTAAGGGTGATGGTCCATAAGCCTAAAACAGCACACAGATTATGCCCATAGCAAATATTGTCAGGTTTTTGTTTTCTTTTACAGGAATTTTTAAGAACTCAAAAACAAGACTGTTCCTGGTTGACACAAAACCAAAGGCTGTGTGTATTATAGCTCATCTGGTATACCTTTGAACATTTTCTGGAATGATTGCTGATATTTGTATATAATTTTAATGTTTCAAAAGCATTATCTCATTTGGTTCTTACAACAACTCTGTGAAGGGGATGTTATTACTATCATTAGTTTACAGATTAGAAAATTAAGAAGCAGGTAAAGAGACTTGTCTAGGGTCACATAGCTAGTGAGTACCTGAGGAAGAACTTGCACTTGAGTTTTTTGTCTGTTTTTTTTATGTTAAGACCAATGCTTTAGCCATTGTGCCTCTTGGCTGCCTCTACAACTGGTTATTCCAGCATATTAACATATTAATTGATCTGATGTTTCAACAATCTGGCTAGCAGCTGTTGTGAGGGTGAAAGACCAACACAAGCCCAACAACAAGCACGTTACCAGCACCTGCAAAAGTCCAGGTTCTTTTGATCTGCTTTACTAAGGAAAGCGATGTTAGGGGGTTGACAAGTTTGCTTTAATTCAGCATACAAATACCATTCACTTAGTTCAGGGGAAAAAGCCAGCACTCTGAACTTCAAAGCAAATACAAAGAAATTACAAACATCAACAGACAGACCTTGTCTGATTCAAATCCCAATACATAGTTACCAGAGTTTAACAAAGTCCTGGCATCCGGGTTTATGAGCTGGAGGGCTCTTAGCTACAGCTGCCTGGAGTCTTCACATGGAGTCTTCACATCACACATCAGCACGCCACCAAGAGTGAGAGCCCTGAGCAAATAGCTCTGTCTTCTCTTTTTATACCATTTCAGATGTCATCAAATGTCATCTGAATGACCAGAAGTTAGGTTCCTATGATTGGCTCTTGAGTTAGCACCACCCCTTAGTACCCTGGTAGCTTCACACACACATAGGAGTTTGGGCCTGGGGCTTAGCACTTAGTAAGACTCAATGAAATACACTGAATTAATCAAAGGAAACAAAACACAAACTCTTCAAGGGCACTTGGTTGAACTGAGTGCTTAGAGTCCATTTTGCTTACCAACACATCTGACTATAACTTCAAAAGAGAAATAATAAAATTTGAACCTTAAGTTAGTGTACACAGGGTAAGAGGTATGCTGTACCTCCTTTGAGAGGGTATTTAAAAAGTACCCTGATGATGCATAACTATCCACATCCCCTTCAGAGCTTCTTCTTATTAGATCCATACTCTCTGTTCTTACATTGTCTTTAAAAAGTCCCAGTCTAAATGAAAACCTTAACTGCTTTTTACTCAGCTCAGATTAGTTTATCAAATATATCAGACAGGTAAGTTTTTACAGGAAAGTCTGGTGCCAATGATGCTGCATAGGCAGGAAAGGGCTATCAGGGGGTGCCACCATGGATATTATTGAGTAGTCCAGGAATACTAAGAACATGGAGTTCTGGATATGAGGTGGCACAAAGAGCAAGGAAAGGCAAATTGCGAAAACTAAAAATTCTGGAAGTATTTTACACAAGATTTAATGAAAGTAGGCCCAAATTAGACTATCCATGGTCAATTCATAATTCCAAGGGAAGAACTTAAAAGATAATCAACACTCAGTGCCCACCATAAGCGTGTTCCTCCCTTATGCTTTGACATCAAATTCAGTTAGTGCTTAAAGAAGATACTTTCTAGCATATTTTTTTAAAAATGAATAGAGCACTGGAAGTTGTTGTTCAGTCATATTTAACCCTTTGTGACCCCATTTGGGGTTTTCTTGGCACAGATCCTAGAGTAGCTTGCCATATCCTTCTCTAGCTCATTTTACAGAAGAGGAAACTGAGGCAAATAGAGTGAAGTGATTTTCCTAGGGTCACATAGCTAGTAAGTGTCTGAGGCCTGATTTGAACTCAGGCATTCCTGACTTCAGGTCTGGTGCCCTATCCACTGAGCCACCTAGGTTCCCCTTGATCAAGAAGACCCGGACATTAATCCCTTATCAGATACTTGCTACCTGTGTAGCAAGTTATTTAACTGGGCAAGTCATTGGACATCTCTGGGCTTCTGTTTTATCACCTGTATTAGGAGGGAGTTGGAGTCAATGACTTCTGGGGTACATTCCAGATATAAATTTATGATATGTATATATTATATATATATGATATGTAAATATGTACATATATACACATATTATATATATATATGTGTATATATATATATATATATATATATATGTATATAATTTATTTGTCTTGCCATTCCAGAAGTATTTGCAGTACAAATTACAGCCTCCACTTTTCCCCAGAGTTTATATATGTTTGCGTGTGCATGTGTTCTCCCACTAATAAAACTTTAATCTCTCTATCAGCAACTAGGTGGCATAGAGGATAAGCACACTGTGGTCTTGAGTTAGGAAGATTAGATTTCAAATCCAGTCTGAGATAATGGTTGTGCGACCCTGAGCAATTCACTTAATAACTGCATGCCTTAGTTTCCTCAACTATAAAATTAGGATAAAACAGCATCTAACTCCCTGGAGTGTTGGGAGGATTAATTGAGATGATATTTGTAAATTGTTTAGCAAATTGCTCCTCTCTCCCTCCTTTCCTTTCCTTCCTCCCTCTTCCTTCCTTCCTAGCTTCCTTCCTTCACCTTCCTTCTCTGCACATCTCTAACTAAACTTGTGTGTTATTGGCAGTAATAAGTTATTAAACTTACAAAGGCAAAATAATTTCTGATTAAGGTAATTCCATTTTGATGGAGAATGATTTGCCTACTTTGCAAACTAAAATGCACCAAGAACAAATGCTTATTTTACTTCCATATGTTTAGTAAATTCACACCCTTGTTTTTAAAGAAAGACTGGTGAGAATATGAACTTTGGGGTTGACTGGCTGAGATGCATAATTGCCAAAACCAAAAGATTCTAAGATTCTAAGTTTCTGTGAGTAAAAATATATGTAGAAGAAGCACAGGCTCATAGTACTAATGACTCTGGTCCTCTGGTCCATCTACTCTCTCAGACTTCTGATTGATGAGGGACCATCATGAATGACACAGAAGCAGGGAAATGACAAGGTCATATTTTCCAGTGTTCTTTTCCTGTTATCTCTTAAGTAAATTTCCTTTTGTTAACTGCTATATGTTTCACAAGTGTTTCATTTCATTTCCATCTCAAGCCTGACTCCCAGACTGGCTGGGAAACCTTCGTCTACTACAACTCCCCTGTATCATCCCTAGATCCTTAATGCCTAATGTTTTCCACAAATGCAAAGTTACTAGGATTTTCTTCTTCCTTCCTCACTCCTTATATCTATGTCTTAGAAATGTTGCCGATAATGGCCTAAGCAGGTTTTTTGCATACAGATAGTTCCATATCTGTTCCCCAATACTTCATCCTTTTAGCATGCTTAGATGGGTACAGGCATCAGCACAGACTACTTAAAAATGTAGAATGTAAGGTCCTTGTGGGAAGGGGCTATTTCATGTCTATCTTTGTGCCCCCGGCGCCTTTCACATTAAGTACTGAATAAACACTTATTGAATTAAAGATGCAGTCCATGTATCAAGAAAGAAATCACAGCATATAAATCAAAGGCCAATACATGCAGAAGGTTATTGCATTGAATACTGTGTGCATAGAACAAAGTTAGATATGTGCTGTGCTTTAGGAAATCTACAAAGCAATTTACCTTGCTTTCATGGTAATCTATGTTAATTAAGATAATGCTAATTGATGATTTGCCACATCAAGTGATGGGAATAAATCCATAAAAATGGATCTTATTGATCAGCCCATTCCAATTCAATTAAGAGCAGTATTAATCACGCCCAGCAGGAGAGTAGAGCAGGAGAAGAGCATTTTGACCCAAAGGAAGTTTGATAAGAGGGCAAAAATATCACCTTATAAAATGGCACAGATTCACAAGGTAGCTATATACTAAATACTGTATTAAATGATAACACAGAGGTATAGATAATTCTGTACTGGCTTAAATCTAACTTGAAAGTTATAATCACCTCCCAGTGATACAATAACCCTGGCTCATTTCCATATTGTGGCTAGTTGCCCTACACTAAGTGATAAATTAAGAAGATTAACTATAGTACTTACTACAATAAACATAGCTAATTTAGGAAATTCTAGCTCTCTATCTTCTACTCTTTATTCAAATTAAATAAAACACTTCTCTGCACTTTTTCTTGTAATAAAACATTACACAAAGAGAGTATACTTCCCTTGGACTGTTGATAGTCAACTAATAATTACAAGCCCAAAGCTGAACGTCATCCTAGATTGGTCACTCTAGCATCCTATAAGGGTCTTATCCTGTCTTATGCCCCAGGTGGCCATGACAGTGGGCAATGAAATCTGCCTATGGAGTATTTTGCCATTTGAAGTTCTAAGATGAGCCAATAAGTGCAAAGATTATGTCAAAAAGAAGCAGCCAAGAAAAAGAAGGAGAGTCAAATTAGAGAATTTCATATTAAAAGTTTCATTCAAATTGTGTTTTCAGAAATGTGTGAAAAATTAGGGAGAGAAAAATTTCATTTTCACTGCACTGTCAAAAGATTGGGTCATGAACACTCTTAATTTATGAGAAAATGCTCAAGAATGTCTTCGACATCTTTCAAAATCTTGTCACAGCTGATGTGGAATTTTTAGCACGTGTGAATCAAGATTTGACACCACTTTGTACCTCACCTTTTCCTAGCAGAATTTCAATCTCTAAATCAAGGAAGTTCAAGTGCTACTGGAAAGAGAGAAGTCGCAACATTCTGAAAAACCATTCCAGATAATTGCTGAAAACCTAGGAAAGTGACACGGAATAATCACTTTATCACACAGTTTAATGAGGTCTTCTCTGAGACAATTCAAAGTTGATACTTTCTCCTAAAGACATTAGAAACTATTTCCCCCTGTTTCTTATTTAATTTTTTTATGCTTCATGAAGAAAATGTTCTCTCAGAAAATTTAAAAATAATGAGGTTCTACCAAGGATTTTATTTTAAATTTGAAAGAAAATTCATCCTGCTTCCCAAGTTTTCTTTTCTTTTTCTTATTAGTCACACCCAGTAGAATTTGGGGTAATTGAAATAGCTTGGTTAGTGTTTTTCAGACTGAAAAGCACCCCCTACACATCAACATCTCACCAAATCTCTAAGAGTCAGCTCCAATCCCATCGGTCCATGAAATTGCCCTATTTGCTGTACCATCTCTTCTCTGAAATTCTATAGCAATTCAATTCAGCAAATATTTATTAAGTAGCAACCATCTCTAGAGATCTGTGCTGGGTGATGGGGAAGGTACCAAGTACCTATAAGACGAGTTCTCTAGTGTCAAGTACTTTACAGTGTGGGTAGTGGTGGTACCACACACATAGCCATATAGAACACAAAACAATACAGGCTGATTACAATAGAAAGTATCAAGAAAAGTTCTATGTAAATTCCAAGGGAGGAAAAGTCATTGCCAACTGTGGAAATCAGGGAAAATTAATTGAGGAAATGATATTTATATTATTTTTGATAGGAATTTGAGATGTGAGAAGAGGGAGGGAAAGACATTCAAGAACTAGAGAACAAACATGATGAACAAGGGTGAAAAAGCATACAAGCTCAGAATCTTCAAAACAGGGGAAAGAAAGGAAAGAGCGGAAGGAATAAGTTTTAATTAATTTCCTACTATGTGTCAGGCACTGTGTTGAGGCATTATACTAAGTACTTTACAAATATTACGTCATTTGCTCTTCATAACAAACCTGGAAATTATGTGCTAGTAAGATCCCCTTTTAGAGGCTAACAAAACTGAGGCAGTTAGAAGTTATTATTTGCCCAGGGTCACATGGGTACTAACGCTCTAAGGCTGAACTTGAACTCAGGTCTTCTTACTTACAGGCCTTTCACTCTATCCACCACACCACCTAGCTGCCTTAAAGACAGAGACGGTCTGGTTTGTCTATGGCATAAAACAGGGGGAAGGAAGTAGTGTGAGATTATATGTGAAATTCAGAATTACATAAATGGCATTTAGGTGGCACAGCAGATAGAGTGCTAACTCTGGAGTCAAAAGGACCAGAGTTTAAATCCGGACTCTGACATAGACTCTGACCAAGTCACTTGACCCTGTTTGCCTCAGTTTCTCATCTGTAAAATGAGCTGGAGAAGGAAATGCAAACCACTCTATTATTTTTGCCAAGAAGAGTTGGGCACAATCAAAAACAACTGAACAACAAAGAATTATAGTTTATCATAAAAGACTTTGAATGGACCATATATTGTAATAGCCTCTCAGCTGGTATCCTGGCCTCTAGTCCTGCTCCCTCTCTGATCCATTCTTTATAATAATCTCTCTTGCTGTGATCACATCACTTTTACAGGAAAACCTTTTGTACATTCCACTCATCTACAGCAGTGACATCCAACTTTTTCTGATTGTTCATCTCATAAGTAAAACATGTTTGAGTATCCACCTCCCATGCGCATACATTCACTTATTTCTAAATCATATACATGAGCCACTCTACTAATAATTAAATAGAAACTAAAACTTGTACAAAGATTAAACAGAATGAGATAAAGATTAAATAGGGAACCTAAGTGGCTCAGTGGGTAGGGTACCAGGGCTGGAGTTAGGAAGGCTCCTTTACTTGAGTTCAAATCTGGCCTCAGACACTTACTAGCTGTGTGACCCTGGGCAAGTCACTTAACTGTCTGCCTCAGTTTCTGCATCTGTAGAAAGAAACATCAAACCACTTCAGTATCTTTGCAAACACAACTCAAATGCGGTCATGACTGAACAACAACAACAAAGATTAAATAATATTTGATCCCAGAGTCAATAGGAAAACAATGGAATTTTCTGAGTAGGTGAATGGTAGGTCTAAGCTTTACTTTGGCAACTATTTAAAGGATGAATTGGAGAGGGGCGACATTAAACAGAGACACCAATTAAAACTAGTGCTGTTGTAGCAGTCCAGGAGAAAGGTGCTAAGCACCTGAACTAGGGTGGTGGCTGACTGGGGAGAAGGGGACAGATGACAGAAAAGTGGAGGGAGACATGACAAGATCTGGAAACTTATTTTGTCAACTTTGATGTCAAAGATGACACCAAGGTTGATGGTGAATGGAAAGTGAGTGGTTTCCTTGACAGTATGAAGGAAGTTTGGAAAGAGGGTGGGTTTGGGGGAGAAAACAACATATTAAGATCTGTGATAATTCTCAACCTAAAACAAAAATTTTGTAGGTACATCAAAGCCTACCATCTGAGGTCGATCTGTGATAGCCACAAAATAAATGACAGAGAAGGTAGAAGAAAAAGTATAAGGGAGTGAGAGAGGCAGAATTTTCTTAGCAGTACCTGGACAACTGCTCCTGTGGGAGGGTAGCAGGTTATACTGTCCTGAAGTTTCAATGTTTGGCTGAGAAAGTAGGAGATTAGTGGCTAGAATAGGGAAGGGGGGAGTAGATAGAGGACTATTGGGGGTTAATAATTTGTGTGGTTTGTCAGACATCAACCCTTGAATTGATTATTGCAGAAATGGTAGGATATATCTCAACTTCCTATCCTCTAATTGGTTGATCACATACCCCTTGGGCTCGGGCCACAGTCCCCCCAGGGTAGCCTGATTCTCACTTTGGAGACCACTGTTCTTTAGAATAAAAGAAAATAAAAAGGTTTTAGTTCAGTGTTTAAAGTCTTCCACAGTGAGACTTTAGCTTACTTTTCAGTCTTATCTTTCTCACCTTCATGCACCACCTGCTCCAGCCAAACTTTGCTACTTATTAACCCCTTCTCATCTTTCCCTCATGTCTTTTCTCATGCTATCCTTCATGTTTAGAATGCATATCCTTCCTCCTCTGGTTTCGGTCTACTAATATTTCTCCCTTTAAGGCCAAGATTATATGACTTCTCTCCTGTGAAGACTTCTACAATCTTTCCATTATCTTGGAAGATGATCACTGTCTGCTCAAATTTTCAGAACATTTTGAATGCATCTTTCATTCATATTTATCAAAATACAGCTGGTATTATACATATTAAATGTTCCCAATTAGATTGTAAGCTCCTTGAGAGTGAAGTTTTTTTTTTTACTTTTTATGTCTCCAGTGCAAGCAGAGTTTCACATATGTACTGGACACAACACGTTTGTTATATTTTCTACATGTAATCAGAATGTGCTTGAATTGGGTTTTTATTTTCTTTTTGGTCATTGAAGGACAAATTTTATAAAGAACTATAGAACCCAACTGGGTGGCACAGTGGATAGAGTGCCAAACCTACAGTCAGTAAAACCTGAGTTCAAACCCAGACTCAAACACTTACTAGCTGTGTGACCCTGGGCAAGTCATTTAACCCTGTTTACTTCCATTTCCTCATCTGTAAAATAAGCTGGAGAAGGAAATGCTGAGGCACTTTTAAAGCAGCTAGGTGGTACAGTGGATAGAGTGTCAAGTCTGAAGTCAGGAAGACTATCTTCTTGAGTTCAAATCTAACCTCAGACACTCACTAGCTGTGTGACCCTAAGCAAGTCACTTAACCTGCCTGCCTCAATTTCCTCATCTGTAAAATGAGCTGGAAAAAAGGGCAAGTCACTCCAGGATCTGTGCCAAGAAAACCCCAGAAAGGGTCACAAAGAGTCAGACACAACTGAGTAACAGCATAGAACCTAAGGATATCCAAATTCCAATTTTGAATCATTTGGAAACACACTGAATGAAATCCTAGATAATCTCCAGAATACAATCTAGAGATTCTGAGTAATATCAAATCAAATAGGTCTCTTCTTCTATTACATAGTCAATGTAGTAGTTTCCCATTAACCTCCCCAAATCACGGTCCAAGTCAAATTCAAGATCTCTTAATGCAAGGGCTCTTAATCCTTCTGGTGTCATAGAACTCTTTGGCAGGCTAGTGAAGTTTATGGCCTCCTCAAAATAAAGTTTTAAATGCATAATAATTAGAAGGAAAGCAATTATACTGAAATAGATGATAGATAGACAGATAGATAGATAGATAGATAGATAGATAGATAGACAGATAGATTCATGGACCCTTAGTTAAGACCCCCGACCTAAAGGTTTAATTTAACCATTAGTCCACAGCAATTTCTACTGAAGGTATTGCTATAAAATTATTCTTTTTAGTAATCTGCCTTTCAGAAGGAACATTTGCTTCAAATTAG
Organism: Trichosurus vulpecula; assembly: GCF_011100635.1. Taxonomy (NCBI): domain Eukaryota; kingdom Metazoa; phylum Chordata; class Mammalia; order Diprotodontia; family Phalangeridae; genus Trichosurus; species Trichosurus vulpecula. Next base: position 236,757,781 of record NC_050580.1, on the reverse strand, counting down.
ATATTTTCTACATGGCAATACGTTGAGCTCTTTTCTTCTTAGTATATTTGTAAAAAATGAACATCTGACAAATCAGGTGGCCCTGTGGGAACAAGAACAGTCCAACCTTACTTCCCCAAAATTATAAGTTTAAGGAAGCTCTTGACAGAACTGAGATAACTGGCAGAATTGAGGAACTGACATTGAAGGCAGGAAGAGTACTTCTAGCTCCCTCCTTGCCCCAGGAAACTAGGATCTCAAGCCTGAGAACCAAAAACAAGAAGGCTAGTTTAGCATTTGATCCCAGAGAGAGGACAAGAACTTGGGCTGCTTCAAGGTAAAAAGCAAGAGGAATCTTCTTTGCTTGAAATCAAGCCATTCCTTTGGTTCTTATTTTTAAGTCAGAATTCAAGGCTTTAAACTAGAGACTTATGTCCATGATTAAGACAACCTAATTAGATGATGATCATAGAAGTTTAGGGCAGATCCTTCAGAATAACACTGAAAAATAACTCCCTATTTACATTAAAATGCACTGATTTTATGTTTGTAGGTATCAGATTAATGATATTTTTAGCCATGAAAACCCACAAAGACTTTAATAAGGCATAGAGAACTGAAAGATATATCCACTCCAATAAAAACAGAAAATTAAAGTATTTGAATTTCATGTAATTCTCTCTGTCTATCTTTCTCTGTCTCTGTCTCTCTCTTTGTGGCTCTCTGTGTGTCTCTGTCTCTCTCATTTCATTAAGACATATTTAATAGCCTTATTTTACATTCTGCCCCTTCATGTACTCTATGGACTAGCCAAACTGGAATATCAGCTGTTCCTCCAAAATAACATTATATTTGCTACCTCTGTGCATTTGCTAAAGCCGGGCCCCATGCTTGTACAACACTCTCTCTTCATCTCTGGCTCTCAGAATCCCTACGCTCTGTCAAGTCTCAAATAATTTACTATTTCTTCTGTGAAGCCTTCATTGCTTATCCCAACTCCAGCTTTCCTCCTCCTCAAATTACCTTGTATTTATAATGTGAAGGAATTCTCTCTCTCCTAATAGAATGTAAGTTCATGGTGGCCAAGGATTATTTCATATTTATCTCTTTATCCCCAGAATCTGGAAAAATTCCTTGTGCTATGTTGAACTAAGTTGAATGACTATGAGGCAGTGTATATTGATTCTATTTTCTTATCATAGGTACTCATTATGAAAAAATTGCAACTTGTTCAGCCTAACAATGAAACAAAAAAGGGATTTTCCTCAATATAGGTCACACAAGTCTTCACAGACATCACTTCCCATAACCTTGCCTCGATATGACTGGTTTAAATGGCTACACTGGATAGATTTGCTACAGACATAACTGAACAGATCACATCCACAGGGAAAAGATTCAGGGTAGCTCTTTCTCTCATGTGGTCTTTGCTTCTGAGCAACTCCACAGATGAGAACAGTGAAACACTATACTTAGATGACCCCAAACAGTATATGTTTAAATTGCCACTTATTTCCTCCAGCCCATTTGCTGAACAGTTACCTGAAAATCGTCATAACTACTGCAAATAAAAGAGGGCAGAAAGAAAGCTATGAATGTGAAGGTAACCTTGGTCTACTGCACTGCAACTCCAGCAACTCCTGGTCTCCTGCATACTATCCCCAAGAGAGCCCTCTGTGGTGGCGGGGTTCTCACCTCATTAATTTTACTGTCCTAAAGGGCTTAGGAATCATCCTCTCTGATATAAGCTTCCCTTCCTTATGTTAGGACTCTTTTTCTCCCTTTTCTGTCTATTAAGACACAAATACTGAACAATATATTTTCAATTTAAGTGATGAATAAGGAATGAGCATTTCCCCTTAACTACATAAACATGTGCATTCATTAATAAATACAAAGAAAAAAAGAGAGTTATCTCTGATATTTGGTTGGAACATATGGATTCAGAGGAAAATTATAAGATTTGAAAGGTATAAATATATGAAAAATAAATATTTAAACTCAATTTACCTACCAAAAAAGTTAAATTTTCTGACCATCACCCTATCATATGTACCAGAGAGAAAACACTGATAAAATCCAGTCTAGTAGCTTGAGATGACTAATGCTACATATTTTTGGTTAATGCTACTTTCTACCCCTAGCAGCTATGACCTGAATTTCTTCCCTGAAGGTTGTCACAACCCCCCAAAGGACATCCTTATTTAACTAACAAAAGCTAACTAACAAAAAGTGACTGGTAGCTTGTATTCTTCCCAGGCATTCTAAAGAACAGTGTGCACAGTGGCAGTGTCCTGGACTTAGAGCCAGGAATCCCCACTTGCAAATTCTATTTAGGAAACTTGCTAGCTGTCTAACCCTAGCAAGTAACAATTTCTAAACTTCTTCTTTGCTATCTGTCAAATGGGAATGATAATACCTATAGCACTTACCTCATGGGGCTGTTATGAATATTAAATGTGATGACGTATGGAAATTGCTTTGCAAACCTTAAGGTACTTTATAACTATATATATACACATATATATATATATGTGTATATATATATAATTCATTATTATTTGTTATTATTTTTTACCTGATCAGAGTTCAATGTAGCAGAAGATTTGTTATATCATTCTGCCATAGCCAGATAGCCCATCCCACAAAACACAAACACACATACACACACACACACACACACACACACACACGCTTCCTTGTTTGCTCTCACAGACAATTGGGCAACCAGGAATTAACCTGACTACTCTAGAGAAGCAAGACACAGGAGAGAAGATGGGAGTTTAAGAGTTTTATTTTTCTAGCTCTAGGCTTATGAGAGAGCACATTGGTGTACCCTCTAGAGCCAGAAGGAAAGAATGGAATTGTCTGCACACCTTAAATAGGAAATCAGTCACACAATATCCAATAGAGCATGCAGAGGTCAGTCGAGCTATTTAAAAGGGGGAACACGAAGGACTGGAAAGGTAACTGATTTGCTCAAAGTCACATGACAGAGGGTAAACTCAGTCTCAAGGAAAGCACTTCTCTCAGACTGTTGATCTCTAGGGTCCTCCAGTAGATCCATTATGTATGTATATGTTCAAACCCCTCCTGAATTCTAGGTAACACAAGCTACCACATATCTTCTATATTGCCAGCACTTCTCATTCAAATACATATAGAGAAGTTAGCTTAAATATTTCACATAAGTCTAAAGAACTGGGCTATGTAAACTCTTGAGAGAGAAAATTCAGCAACATACTTTATATCTTTAAGTTGAAAGCAAGTCCATTTTTAAGAAATGGAGTTTCTTAATACAATAAGACTCATTCTATTTTTTCCTTTTTTCCTTTGTTATCCCAGTGGGAAGAACCACTGAGAAACCGTGTTCTATTTATTATACAAAGCAACCTGTATATCTTTCCTCCTCTATCGTCACTTTTGCAGACACCTCTCTATTCTGTAATTCACTGCCATTCTGATCTGGTTGGTTAGGAATCTCCAATACAGTCAGACAATGTGACTGGTTCAACTAACCTTAATGATTCCAACAAAGATTAGGATATTAAACACAGAGCTTGTCATTAGTCAGGACTGTTCTTGGCTGTATAATTAACTCTCTTCATTCAACACATTTAAAATAGCATCAATGAAGAATATTTAATTTCCTCCCTGCAGATGGTCTTGATTCAGAAATCAGTAACCAGTTTCAAATGAGGTTCTCTTATTTTTTCCATAACCTTTCAGTGCCTCAGGCATCTTTCTAGATTCTAAGGTTGTAAACAGGTGTCGATCTGCATTGGTAGTCTGCTGACCTCCAAATTCATATTTCCAACTGCCTTTTAGACATCTCAAACTGGGTGTCCAGTACACAGCTTGAACTCAATATGTCCAAAATGGAACTCATTATCTTTCCCTTAAATCCTGTACTACCACCATTTCCCTATCACTGTGAAAAGCAATCACTATCCTCCTAGTCCCTCCAACTTGCAAACCAGGAGTTATCTTCAATATCTCTCACACTCCCACCAACCAACACCATTTCCAATTTGTTGCCAAGGTCTGTTTCACCTTCAAAATATTTTTCAAATATGTCCCTTCTCTTCTTTGGCACCAACACCCCCGCTACTGTTGGCCTTCATCACCTCATACCTGGACTATAGTAGTCAACTTCTGGTTGGTCTGCCTATCTCAAGTCTCTCCCCTACTCCAACCCATCCTCTATTCAGCCATTAAAGATATTTTCCTAAAGTGTTGGTTTGAATATGTCACCCACCCTACTCAATAAATTCCAGTGGCTCCGTTTTGCCCCTAGGATCAAATACAAAATGCTCTGTTGGGCATTTAAAGCTCTTCATAACCTAGTCCTCTACTACCTTTCCAATCTTCTTATTCCATACTATTTACCATGTAGCAATGACATTGGCCTTGTGGTAATTCCATGAACAAGACACTATCTCTCAGCTCTGAGCATTCTCTCTGTCCCACCTGCCTGGAATGCTCTACCTCTTCTGCTCAGCCTATTGACTTCCCTGGCTTCCTTTAAGTTAAAATCCTATATCCTACAGGATGCCTTCCTAACTTCTCTTAATTCCAGGGCTTTTTCTCTTTGAATTATTTTCAATTTATCCTGTATATATCTTGTTTTGTCCATATTTGTTTACACACTATCTCTACCTTTAGTAAACTCCTTCAGGGCAGGTGTTACATTTTGCCCTTTTTTGTATCCCCCTAGCACTTGGCATATAACCCAGCATGTAGGTACTTAATAAATGTTTATTGATTGCTCAAATTTTTCCTGTTTGGGAACTTTGGGGGTTTCCTATACCAACAAAATTATAAATCTGCTCCTAAATAACAATGCTAAAGATACTAAGAATGATGATGATAATGATAATAAGTATAATAATGATAATTACAATGATAATAACCATACCTTGTATTTGCATATCTTTTTATATTTTTCAAAGTACTTTTACAAGTTTTTCCCTTGTCACTTCAGTAAAGTATGCAGGGCAGAGATTACTATGGATGCGGTAACTCAGGCTCATAGAAAATAAGTGACTTTCCAAGTTCATGGAGCTAATAATTGGAAGAGGCTAGGCTAGAATCTTTAGGTTTCTGTAACCAGAGTGACCTTTGTTTTCTTTGAGAGACTCAGCTTACCTCATTGAGCCTCGCTGGGTGCTGGGGGCTTCTCTTCCAGGGCAGGAAGCCCAGAAACCATGCCAGGAAGAAGAGAACTTCCTGTGTGATGAGTCATGGGGCTGGTTGAGGGGAGGTGTTAACTCCAGAGCCACGCCCTATTGGGTGTTAACCTAGGCTACGCTAGGGGGAGAGGCCAACTCAAGAACCAATCGGCCCTGGTCATTCAGGTGGCACTTGATGATGTCAAAAACTCTATAAGAGGGGAGAGGACAGCTTGAAGAGCTCTCTTTTCTTTTCCAGTTGGCTCGGCAGTGGTGGGGAGCGTGACTCTGGGCCAGCCCTTGCTCTCGAGCCGAGCCCGGATGTTGATAACTAGGAGTTGTATTGGGTCTGTCTGTTGATATTTGTAATTTGTTTGTATTTTGGTTTTGAGGTTCGGGGTGCTGGTTCTTTTCCCCCAGCTAAATGAATGTTCTGAACCTCAGGGTGCTGGTTTTTTTCCCCTGAAGTATGTCTCTTGATGCTTGTGTGTATGCTCCCCTGAACTAACTGAATGCTAACTGAATGCTGGCATTTTTCCTCTGAACTAAATGAATGTTGTCTGTATGCTAACTGAATGCTGGATTCACTGTGCTTTCCTTGTTTAAGCAGATAAAAAGAACCTGTGCTTTCCTGGTATCCCGGCATGCCGACAGCCTCCTGGGTGCTGGCTGTGGGGGATCTTATGCCCCCATGGAAGCTGCTAGCTGGGTTGTTAAAACAGTTTCCTGACTCCTAATCAAGTGCCTTTCCCACTCCCCCATGCTGCCTTCTTAAAGAAAGTTTTGTCAACTAGTGGGGAAGCTTATCATATTATCATGATATTTTAAACTAGAAGGAACCCAAGAGGCTATATCATCACAGAATCATAGAATCTTAGAGTTGGAAGGGACCAGTCTAACTCATTCCTGAACAAGGATTGCTTGTACATTATACTCAACCAACAGTCATCTATCCTTTGGTTGAAGACATCCAGTGAGAAGAAGCCCATTACCTTGTGAGGCAGCTCATTTTACTTTTTGGATCACTAAGAAGTTTTGAAAGACCTAACTGGTTATTCCTATCTTTTTCATTATGAATTGCAAACAGTTTAGATACTTTCACTTGGATATATTTTCTTTGTTTCATTTTCAGCTTTCTAACACTAGCTGAAAGAAATCTTTTTTGTTAAGAGTTTACAGGAATATTTAAACCTAACTAAGCCCCCTCATTTTATAAATTAGGAAACTGAGGCCCAAGGAGTAAGTTCTCCAAGGTAACACAGCTGTTAACAGTAGAGTTGAGACTAGAGCCAAGTTCTCCTGAATCTTATTTGGTGCAGTGTTCCTTCCACTACCCATATGGCCTCCTATAAGCTTAGATCAAGTAAATTAAAATCTGGGAAATAAGGTTGATGTAAGAGAAGATGCAGAAATTCAAGGGAGATAAAGGTCATTCTAAGCACATATTGAGAATTTTTTTTTAAAAAAGCAAAATGCATTCGTAATAGCAGTGTGCTCTTCAGAAGAGCTTAAAGGATGTAGCTAGTGCCACAGAGAAAAGGAAGGATTTAAGGGCAACAGAAAAAATGGAGGAATGGGAATTCATGATAAGGATGGATCATTTCAACAGAACCATAAGAAATTGGCACATAACCCAGTCAAACAACAGATGCAGAAGCCAGGACTGACAGATAATAACTGGAATAGTCATAGCTCTCAGGTTATTGAAAAAATATATGGGAATGAAAACAACAAAGGTGCCCACAACAATAGTGTTGCAGTTATTCCTTCTGAGTTGGCAGTGGGTAGAACCCAGGTGATCCAATTAGACTTCCTTTTCTCTAGTGGATGCAATTTTATTCATTGAATAACGCTTCTGTTTTATAGAATACAATAAAACATAATCAGAGTGGCCTTTGGAAAAGCATACCAGAAACCTATATATTCATGGAGAAAAGAATGTCCACATTACGTATGGTTTATGTCTTGGAGAGTCATTCTACATACCTCACCCAATTCTCCCATTTATTCATCAGTCTGACACTTAAGTGTCATTGAGATGTCTGCAGTGGCTTGGAGGTCACCCTGGGTCCTCACAGAATAAGCTAGCTGACTTCAAGGCCTGGCAGGTTTTACCAAAATGGAAAGGCTCTGAGTTAGGACCCAATGATGTATATCTGTTGTCTGAGAACCAGACTAGTCTGGGTAAGCTAAATACCAGGTTGGCCTCAGAATTGATGAATTTGCTAATCACAAAAATTCTTGAAGGTCATCCACTAAAGCATAGGAATCTTATGGGGTGCCTCAGTAGATCAACTGTCCTTACCCTAAGAGCCATGAACTTGCTTAGTTTAATTTTTTTTCTAACTGTATTTCCACGTACTGAGTTTTTTGTAACGCAACTTATTTTACTTATTTAAACATATCATTCTAAAAAGGGGTCGATATATTTCACAAGACTCCAGACTCCCAAAGGGGTCCATGACACAAAACATCAAGCATACATTAAATAAGCATTTTTATATCTATTATGTATAAATCACTGTGCTGATACATATAAAAAGGAAGAAGACACATCCATGCCCTCAAGGAAATTACAATATAGTAGTACATATGTTATATGCAGAAATAACTATACTATCATGTAGAAATGATGAATACACTGAGGGTGCTAAGAGATTTTGAAGGAGAAGGAGAAAGTTATTTTTCACTAGGGAGAGAAGATGAAAGAAAGCTTCACGAGGGTTCAGTAGTGCAGATCCACTGTATTTTTCCTTTTTGACATGTGTAATGCTATTTTAGAATAAGCCTCCTTTTAGTGTTAAATGGACATTTACATCAATTGCCTATGTTTTTCCTTTCTTTACCTAAGTTTTCGTATAAGGTGAACCAAAGAGAAAGTAGAATCTGCACATTCTTAGAACCCCAAAGTGAATTGAAATCATATTTCTAAAGGAATCTCAAAGGAATAGTAGAATATTTGGATGTGCATATATAGGAGAAAACATACTACTGAAAGGGAACGATATGAGCAAAAACACAGATTTGGGAAAGCCGGGTCCATATTTAAGGAATGGTGGGCAGTCTATTTTGTATAAGGAATAGGATTCAAGCTAGGTGGTGCAGAGTTCCAGGCCTGGAGGCAAGAAGACTCATTTTCCTAAGTTCAAATCTAGCCTCAGATACTTACTAGCTGTGTGACCCTGGGCAAGTCACTTAGCCCTGTTTGTCCCAGTTACGACATCTGTAAAATAAGTTGGAGAAGAAAATGACAAACCACTCTATTGTCTTTACCAAATGGTATCACAAAGTGTCAGACATGACTGAAAAAGACTGAACAACAAGAAAACAATAAAACAAGAAAACAGTGCAGGTTTGGAAATAGATTCAGAAGACCTAGCTTCCAATCCTAGTCTTGCCACTTAGTATTGTGTGACTTCTGTTAAGTAATTTTACCTTTCTAACCCTTAGATGTCTCATCTGCAGAATGAATTTGATTAGATCTCTCCTAAGTTCTCTTACAACTACAACATCTATGACATTAAGAAGGGGAACAATGGAAAAGAAGGGTTGGGGCCATAGAATAGAGATCCTGAATGCTAGATGAAGAAATTTGTACTTTACCTTGCAGGCAAAGAAGGACCACTGAGGATTTTAGAATAGATGATCAATATGGTTTACTATAAAGTCAGCCTTTCTGATAGCTCAAAGATGATGTAATAAAGGTTGGAATGATGGTAGTAGCAATGAACACCAGAACAGAGGGGGAAAACTGGGGAAGCATTTTCAAAGTAGGAATTACCTGGACATCATGATCTGGGGTACAAGGATGGGGATGACTCAAAGGTGATTCTGAGATTCTAAGCTTGAGTGACTTGATAGAACTGATACCATTAACAAAGAAATTAAGGGAGTGGATATTTTGGGGTGAGTTTAGATGGTAAATTCTTTTGGGCAATATTGAGGTTAAAATGTGGAAATTATATCTAGGCAGAGACATTTACCATTTAAATGAACATGTGGAACTAATACTTAAGGAAGCAATTGTGGTTAAAGAGAGGTTTAGGAGTCATCTAGATAGTGGCTATGACTGAAGTATTGGGAAGAGGTGACACCAACAAAATGAAGAGTACTCTAAGAGGACAGAACCTTCAGGGCTCCCCTACAAATAAGTAGTGGGAGAAGATGAAGCAGGAAGGAAATCCTGAGACTATTAATTAGAGAACCAGGACTATGTACTGCTGTAGGAATCATTGGAGGAGACAGTGCCAAGGTGAGCATGTTCAGTGGGGTCATATGCTACAGAGAAGTCTGAGAAGATGACAACCAAGAAAACCAAGATGACAACCTGAGAAGATGACAACCAAAGCTGTTTAGATTTAGGAATTAGGAGACCATCGTTCTCCTTCATAAGAGCAATTTTTGTAAAATGGCAAAGATAGAAGCCAGATCATGAGGATGTTAAAGACATATAAACTACTCTTTCAAGACGTTTGTCAGGGGATTGGTTTTAATATTATTTAGAAGGCACAATTAAGAAGGAATAAGTTTGGAAGAGAAAGTTGAAGAGAAGTTTAGTAGTCTGAGGGAATATGAGGGACGTAAGGAAATGGTTGTTTGTTTGATTTTTGAGGATAGGAGAGATGTGACTGTGTCTAAAAATAGAACAAAGTTCAGGAGGCAGTAGGGAAGAAGAGGACACAGGTAGAGAAATTAACCTCACAAAGGTGGAAGGACACTACTTTTTAAAGAAGACAATGTTGGCTTTGTAGTTGAGTTCTTGGTTTTGAATCCTGGCTTTGCCACTTACTGTCCTGGGCAAGTAATTTCCCATCTGTCCTTCCTTTTCCATAGGTAAAATGAAAGGGTTGTGTTAGATGACATTCTTGTGTTCTTGCTGACTCTACATCTATGACCTCATATAACATATATATTATATACACATATAATATTGTACATATATGTATATATACATATATAAATAATATGAGTATACATACATATACATATATACACGTGTACAAATGTATATCTAGATAAAATACACACATATACACATATGTATAAATATATACACATAAAATACATACATATACATATACATAAATAATCTCTAAACCAAGAGATGAGTGTAGATGCAGAAAAAAATTTGAGGTAGAGAGAAGGGTTCTTGAGGGACAGCACTATGATCATCTTCCTCCTGTGTGCTCAAAGTAAGGAAGGGAGAGGATGAGAGGAGATGTTTGAGGAGCATGGGGAAAGTTTGTAAGATTGCTGTGAAGAAGAATATACAATGACTGCCAAGGAATATCAAGGGCCCAGCTGAGGTTAGTGAGTATGAGTTTGTAATGGATACAATCAGTATGGTTCTGCTCTTTTCTCCAGCATAGTCTGGCAGCCTGTTAGAAGAGGAATAAAACAGTTAGGGGTATCCAGAGCTTTCAGAGTGGCAAAACAGGAATGACAAAATGGCATGGGAGGGAGGCATTTTTAGGACAGTAGCAAGTATGTTTTTGAACTAGTTGACTAGTTCAGGATAGGTGGTGAGTGGAGCCAAAAGTAGGGGGTGTTGGTGATGGCATGAGAGAACAATTGCTCCATGTGATCCAGCAGAAAGAGCCAGAGACTTGGAACCAAGAAAGCTTTGGTTCCAGTCACAGAGACTCCACCTAAAATGTTATTTGACCTTGAGTGAAATGACATTATCTCTTTGGGTTTGAGTTTTTTCATCTGTATAGTGAGGGAGTTGGATTAGATGAGGTCCCTTTAAGCTCTAACAATTTATGATTCTGTTACTAGAGGCCTCATTCAAAAGAATGTAATATCCTTGAAGCCAGGGATTTTTGATTTTTGTCTTTGCATGGTCTTAATAAATGATTGCTGAATAAATGAATGAATGAATGATTTAATATATGAGGAAAAGACTTCTCCCTCCCCTCAGTAAAATGTAAGATCTTTGCAAATAGGGTCACTTGTTTTGCTTGTTTTGTATAAGCTCATAACCTACCATACTACCTGGTCTATAATTGGCACTAAATAATGCTTGCTAAACTGAACTGAATTGAAAATTGAGCCGTTTCTGTGGGCAGTCTGATAACATTCCACAGAGGTGGTAGAACTCATGTTGAGCCTTCAGCCAAGGGAGGACTTGGATAAATTAAGAGGAAGGGGAGGGTTGTTGTGTGATCAGGTAACAACATATAGAAGTATATGTGAACATCAGTTTTAGAGGGCAAGAAGTTAACTCTTTAAAGTTTTTATGTTATGTTGTAGTTATATATCATATATGACACGATATAGAATATATATCACATTATATTGTAAAGTAATGTAGGTACCTACCTGTATTAGTAGGGTGTTTCCTTGCTAGGAATTCCCCTTACCAAGTATTCTTAATCTGGGCTCCAAATATTTGGGGTTTTGTTTTGTTTTGTTTTTATAACTGCATTCTAATACCATTTTTGTAATATTTTGTATTTTATTTTCTACAACTAAAGTCACTTAACCCAGTTTGCCTTAGTTTCTTCGTCTGTAAAATGAGCTGGAGAAGTAAATGGTGAATCACTCCAGTATCTTAGCCAAGAAAACCCCAAATGAGGTCACAAAGAGTCAAACACAACTGAACAACAACAACCACGACAATGACAACGACAAGATATTATTGCGAGAATGGATCCATAGGCTTTGTCAGTACGCAACAGAATTTCACATCTCATACAAAAGTTAAGAACCTCTGCTCTATAACAATTAAAACATGTATCCAGTCTAAAAAAAAGTTAGCCTTAATCAACTTTTCTTAAGGTTAACAGGCTCAATACTTTTAACCTCTCCCTATAGAGCTTACTTTCAAAACTTCAGACATTCTTTTGCTCCTCTAGACCTTTCTTCTTTGTCATTCTTAAAATGTAGAGAGCAAAATTAGACACAATACTACTCTGTACAGTGCCAGTGACAGTAGAAGGGACAATGGGTATATATAAAAATGTACCGGGAGAGTAAGGCTATGCTGCCCTGTTGCCTTCTAAACTATATACCTGTTCACAGGAAGAGAAGAAAGTCTGTACTAGAGCTATGAGACTATTTTTCTCCCTCCCCCTCCAAAAACGTGAGCTGCCTTTAAAGAAAAATAGCAGTAAAACCAAATAGTTCTCAGGTGGCATGTACAAACACGCCCACAACTTCAACAAATCCCTGTTCTTTAAAATGAAAACTCTTTAGACTTTAACATAAAAGCACATCCCCTGTAGCTACAATCAACATTTTAAAGGGAAACTGTACAGTTCTTTAGTATCAATTATGAGAGAGCTTGTGCTGTGCTGCTAAATTTTCTGTCTCCTAACTAGTAAAGGGCAGTGAAGGGGATCCCCTGAGGCAGCTGAGCTGGTAGGCTGGATAAGCCAAGCTCTCCATCACAATCTGGTAGTTAGGGCTTACAATATTTATTCAGCTCAAGAGTCTTCTCACTCCTCTGAACTGTAAATATATAAATAAATGCCCTGCATGCCACCCCCATCATAATTCTGTATCAGTTTGAAAAGGCATTTAAGAACATTTCATGCACCAATTACATCAAAAAAAATGTTGTGATACATAATAAGTTCAAAGTCACAGCTTCTCTGCTAATTTCATTTATGAAGGAGACGCTAAAAGGAATGAAATTAGTTACAGCTTAACCCTGGGCTTCTTCCAAATTATTACTGTTGTTGCTTCCCTCACAACTTCAGCACCATGTCTGGCTGGACAAGGCAAGACCAACTATTCATCAAGGCCTTCTATAAAAAGAAAGAAATGAACAGACATTTATTTCCCCTCCCTCCTCAGTTTCCCCTTCTTAACGGCTTCTAGGTCATAAAAAATTGCCCCAAGGTTCATTAACCTAGCTTTCAATGCCAAGCATCCCATAGTGGGTGGAATGGCTCCACCCCCCGTACATCATCTTAATCAGCAACTTAGAAAGCAATGTCACATAAAACAGCGGCAGACCTGAAAAACCGCTGTAATTGCAATAGTGCCGCTAACTAACCATTCTGCTCCACTTCTGTATAATTAAGGAGGTGGTTTATGACAGGCACTTGTGGCATTTAGAATAGTAAAAGAGAGTAGCAGAACGTGCCACTCCAGGAACCCCTCAGTTAGTGCATGAAAAAGAGGTAGGATCTTTATCTGGGAACCGCAGTAGCATATATAACTGTGTCTCTTGGTCAGAAGATAAATAATATGAAGCTTTGTGTCGAGGTAGGGTGGGACAGAAAAGGAATGAAGGGGAGCACTTTTAAATATGGAAAATTGGCTAAACCTAAGGAAAATCCACTTTTTTTTTTTGCAAAGCTTTCTCTCTTCCAGTGTTTTTTCTTCCTCCAAACGGGTAGCCAAGGGGATAATTTAGCAGCCAGACATTTGCAAAGGTAGCTGCTGTGTGCTTAAATTACCAGAGAAATGCTTTCAATTGCTTCCCTTTAGAATGAAAGAGTGGTATGGTATTTTACCCATGGTAGCTTTGTAGGAGCAGCAGGAGTGGAGTGGGGGAATGATGGAAAAGCAGGATGGGAATAAAAGAAGGATTGTAACGATAAAACCTAAGCTTAACTGTTTGGGGTAACAGCATTTTAGGTAAAACCCAGAGAATTATAAACTGGAGGCATCCAACTTAGTCTGAGTCTTCCTTTTGGGTGTCCTGATAATTAAACCCTATCCGATGGCTTTGCTTAGAATTTGCTTGCTTTGGGTCTGTCCAAAATGCTGAGTCAACATAGCATGCTCCCACCCTTGAGACAGATTATAAATCACAAGACTCCTCACCAAACTTTCACCACTCCATAGGATGTATATCAGTTCTTCTCATATCTGCTAATATGTTTCTGCCTCTAGGCAAAGATGGGACTAAAGATAGGTAAAACAGACAGCCCACTCAATTCAACTCAACCAAACAATTAATTATGTAAGTACTATATGCCGGGAGCAGTGCTGAGAGCTGAGGATCAAAAGGCAAAAATGAAACAGTCCCTGCTCTCACAAAGCTTAAATTCTACTGGGGGACAAATGAAAACGGAAGAGAAAAACTCAGCAGGGGGTATTTGTCAATGTCATTTTTTATAAAAGTGTATATTTTTAAAGATAGAAAATCCTATTCTCCATGGCTCATAAGTAATTATTTTTTGACAAGTCAAGTTGCATGTGCTATCTATCCTTATGGCTGACAAAGCCTACAGTGGAGGGAAAGAGGGTATGATTTTCAAATCTTGCCTTGTACAAATACTTTTATATCATCATTGAACCTCAGAGTGTTAGGGTTGTATGGATTTCTAAAGATCATCTACTCCAACCTCAACATTTAACAGATGAAGAAACGGAGATTCTAAGACTTTAAATGACTCTACTAAGGTGATACAACTAGTAAATGACAACCCCAGCCAAGACACTGTGTCTGAGTCAAAAAAGCTCTGAGGTCCTCCACAATGTGTCTGAGTCAAATAAGCTCTGAGGTCCTCCACAAGTATTAGCTTCCTCCACTTCTAAAGCAACAGAGAGAGAAAACAGTTATTCTGTTTTAGGTCTGTGCTCACTTTTTGAAAAAGCCTTAGGCATGAAGTCAAGTGGTCTTTTGTTTGCCTAGTCAGCTAGAAAAAATTAATAGCCTGGAAGAGAGTCACTGGCTAGGTGAGCAATGCTCTGGAAGTCATTTTCTAAAATTATTTTCAAATAGGAATATAGATTGTTGCAAAAGTCTTAGTGCAATTTTAAGTGACTAAGGCTTGAAATTGTAGTTGTACTTTTAACTTGCCTCATCAGAGTCTTGGAAAAACTAAGGAGAACTTTCCTTAAACATGGAAACATGGAATTACATAGAAACAAACACTAAAATAAAAAAAAAATAAAAAAGAAAGAAAAGAAATTTTTACTAAAGGCAGTCCCTAGGTTATCTATGTTGGTTAGGGGAGGATGTCTGCTGTGGAAAAGAACAAAATTCATTCTATTCATTAGAAAACCTCTCAAGGCTTTCAATTTCTTAAGTCAACGTCAACAAGTTCCTGGAAAAGAGATAAACACAAGAAAATAAATAAATGTATTTGAGGTGCTTGAATAAAAAAATATGGGGTCTAGCACTTCTGGGCTCTGAAGCTTATTTGAAATACATTATTAAATTATGGAGCCAGCATTGAAATGCTTAGTAAATGGCAGTAATGTCACTTTGGCAATGTTTGTAAACATCAGTGTAAATGGATTGAGTTTGAGGCGCTGTAGCTTTTATCTCATCTGAGCAGCTCCATCAAAAGGAGAGTTAAGCAACAAAAGAGAAGCAATGGGGGTGATGGTGGATAGAAAGCCAGCCTTGGAATCTGGAAGACCAGGGTTCAAGTTCTGTTTCTGACTGGCACATAAAATGATTGTGTGACCACTGAGAAATCATTTCACCTCTTAGTACCCCAGGGAATTTGCTATGTAAATTGCAAATAATTTGCTAATCTGCATCGGTAGACTGATTTGTCCAGACAGGTTGTTCACTACACAGAAGAAATTACTGGTCCAGAACGATGATGACAACAACAAAAACACAATTGTGGAAGACATCAATCAATGTTTATTAAGCCCCTACTATGTGCCAAGCATTGGGGATACAGAAAGAGACAAATGATATTCCCTGTCCTTAATGGGGTAGACAACGTGTAAACAAATAGATACAAAGCAAGATATACACTGGATAAATAGGACATTATTTGAAAAGGGAAAGCATTGGAATTAAGATGAATTAGAGAAGGCTTCCTGTAGAAGGTGGAATATTAGTGGAGACTTAAAGGAAGCCCCTGAGGTCAGTAGTAGGGACAGAAGGACAGAAGAGGGGGAAAGTTCCATGCATCCTGACCTGAAAGACGGTCTATCTTATTTGTGGAACAGTCAGGAGGCCAATGTCACTGAATCAAACGGCTCTTCAGCCAAAGGTAGCCTAAATTTCCACCTTGTGGAAGTATAATTTCAGCGCTCTCTTCTCCAGAAAGAGACACTTCACAGGGCTTCCTATTCTGACAGGCTAATCCACAATAGGCTGCTAACTAACTGAGTGGGGAATGTGTGAAGTGTGCTGCATAAGCAGAGTGAGTATGTGGAAGTCAGATTACAACACTGCCTGCTGTTTTTAGTAAACACTTTGGGAAAAGGTTGACAGCTGCAGACTCAGCAAAAGCTTATAATTTTCTTCTAAGACACAAAGGATCACCTGGAGCAGACGTTAAATTCAGTTTAAAAAGCATTTATTGAGCACCTACTGTGTGCTAGGCTGTAGAGATACAAAGACAAAAAATGAAATCACCCTTATTTTCAAGGTGCTAAATGGAGGGGGGATATTGAGGCACAGTGAGAGAACGACTCACACTATTGCATCTTAACAACTGACATTTATATAGATTAGAGCTTCTTGTATCTTGGGAGGTTAGCTAGATGGCACAGTGAATAGGATACTGGGCCTGGAATCAGGAAGACTCATTTTCCTGAGGTCAAATCTTGCCTCAGACACAGTAGCTGTGTGACCCTGGGCAAGTCATTTAACTCTGTTAGCCTCAGTTCTTCATCTGTAAAAATGAACTGGAGAAAGAAATGCAAAACTATTCCTGTATCTTTGCCATTGAATAGAGACACAAATGAGTTAGACACAACTGAACAAAAAAATCTCATATGTTCTCATATCCCCAAAATAACCTGGTTAGTTGTACTTTCATTTTAAAGAGGAAGATGCCAAGGCTCAGAAAGAAGTGACTTGTCCAAAGCCACACCGCCATCAAATAGCATAGACAAGAGTTGAACCCAAATCCTTTGACTCTAGAGCTAACGGGCTCTCATTTCTGTTGCTGCTATTGCTTTACCCCATTACACCACACCCAAACTCCCTGGCCTTTCACCTATGGTGATGTACATAGGCTGGGACAAATAGGCTATGTTCATTTTAGACAAGAATGGCATGGCGTCGGCAAATTAGATACCATTTCCCACCAGGTTCTATACTCTATTTGAACTCCTCTATCATGCCCCTAGGAACCTTGTCTTTGGGAAATCTCTCCATTCTTCAAGGTCCAGTCAGCCTTGGCATGCACACCTCATCAATACTTTCTGCTTCTCTGATTGGAGCATGGAGTCATGAACTCCAAAACCTCCATTTAAGGAAAGAGCCCAGGCCAGACATCTCTTCATTTCCTGTTGGCTCTGCACTGTTGGGAAGCTTCTTTGGATCATGCACCCATGCCAGGTATCTTCTCCTCCATCACCCTCCATTTCAGTTTCCTTTGGTATACTGTCTTAGTCCTCGGTCTGTAAATTCCTTAAGGTCTGGGACTGTCTGTCTTTTTAATGTCTCTAGGGCTTAGCACAATGACGATCCCAAAGTAGACCCTTAATGATTATTAACTGATTGACGGAAACATGGAGATCTTTTCTGCTTCAACCAAGTAGATACTGTTAAGTCTTCCACCCAGTCATAACACTGGATCCTATAGAAGAATCTTCCAAAACACTAAAAAAAATTTTTTTAAAAAAAGGTTCCTAGTCTTAAGTAATGCAGACAGTGAAGTCATGGCCAGAGAGGGAATTTAATGTAACAGAATGGAGATGAGTCCACATGAGGCTACACACACACACACACACACACACACACACACACACACGCAAACACTCACACGCACACACATGCACACACATACCCACACACACAAATACACACACACGCACACAAATGCACATACGCACAGAAACACACTAAACACACATGCACACACATGCACGCACACAGACACAGACACACACAGACACACGCGCGCGCGCACACACACACACACACACAATGTTAATGCCACACCGAATTTCTTCTTAACCCCATGGCCTAGCTGAGTTTAGATCAACATTTCCTATTGCCTTCTGCATCAGGACTCTGGAGCAGGAAATCCCTACTCTCCGAGAGGTTAAGCAAATGCCAAAGAGAAAGAGAGAAGAGAGCAATAAAATTGCTAATTCCAGTGTTTCTTCCTTAAAACCCAAAAGAGGGAGAAAAAAGATGAAAGAAGTGTGTGGGAGCTGCAGTGGTAGGGGGGATGAGAGGGATAGAGAATGACCAAAGGGAAGTAAGGCTGGGGGGAGGGAGAAAAAGAACAAGGTCAGTTTGATGACTTACGTTTGTGTAAACAATTCAGGACTTTTTGTTGGTGTGACGTATTTGGAAAAGAAGTACAGTTGGATATTTACAACTCTTTGGGGATTTTTGTACTGTTTTCTCCCCCCTCCTCCCTTTTTAAAGTCTAAATAAAGTAGCATTGGAAACAATTAAGCTTCTTCAAGAATGGAACAGGGCTATTAGAATTGAAGGGGTTGCATTTAAAAACTATCAGCCCAAAATAAAACTGACAATCCCACTTGGGGAGTATAATCCAGCATAAGGTCTGCAGTTTTGAAAAATTAAAAAGTGAAGCCACTCCACCCTAATTGGATCGATTCTCCTATCTTTAAAGGTGAGAGTATCTCTAAGGTTGTTTTCAGCCCTCTATAAAGATCATAACTTCATCATTAAACTAAGTATTACCTTTGGGAGTCTCTGCCTTTGTCACCTGATACTTGTGGGGCAAGTCCCTTAAACTCTCTGGGACTCAATTTCTTCATCTGTAAAATGAGAGGATTGGAATGGATGGCATCTAAGGTCCCTTCCCCTTCTAAGTCTATAGCCTTATGATCCACCATTACCAGTTGGGACTAGACAAGTTGACCTGAATCATCTTTTGTTGTGTCCCAAAGCCAAGACAGCTAAACTCATTGGGCAAATCCATCAGCCTCACTCTACTTGCTTCACTTAAGTCCTTAGAGACCATCTAGGTCATTGTCATCATTTTATACAAGAGGAAACTGAGACCCAGAAAAGGAAAGTGTTTTGCCCAGTGTCATACGGGTGTCACATAGCAGAGCCAGGATTAGAATCCAAATTCTATGCCTTCAAATCTATTACTCTTATTACTGTAACACATTTTTTTTATTCCCATCTTCTTGTAGGAAAATAATTTGTGTTCTAAAGGAATGCCATGCATTATCTGAAACCTCAGTCTTCATAAAGATGATCAGGGAACATCACTCCCTAATGACCTCAGAAAGAGCCTACTCCTCCTAGAACGAATAGAAATACATTGCTTTTACAGACAGAAAGGAAGTGTCGATTTTAATTGTCTTGTCTAAGTCCTCCAAATCTCTGCCTGTCTATTTCTAGATCACAATCTTCTCCTTCTCTCAATCTTAGTTATTTGGTTCTCTTCTATGGGGACTGAGGAATTCGTAGAGGAAAACTGCACAATTTAGGTGAACTAGATAACCTCTTCACCTACTCTGTCCATTTCTTCATTGCTACTAGGAAATAACTGCCCAATTTTAGGATACTTTGTAACATTCCAAATTTAATATAAATGCCTCAGAAAATATCAGAGACAGCCTAAAAATTTCACCTTAGGTGCTGGGCAGCAGAAAGCTAAGGATACAAGAGAGGACTCCGGGAATAAAGAAGCAGGGCAATCAGAAGCATAAGGATATGCTTAAGAGTCAACAGTCCCATAAACAACAGAAATCAACCTGATACCAAAAATTCATGCAAATCACTGGTAACCAAGAAGATATGCATAAAGATAAGATGAAGGAGCAGAGAAAGTCTGTGTTCTAATGGCCAAGCAAGTAGTCCAGAACCAAGATACCCACAGCAAGCGAGGTGGGGGAGGGGAACAATAATAGCCATCATGTCCATAGTACTTACAGGAGTTGGGATTCGAACCCAAGCTTTCCTGACTCCAAATCGAGTGCTTTTTCTGGGTACTATTTATCAAATTCACTAATAGGTATACATATGTGCATGTGCACTCACATGTATATACACATGCACGCACACACATACACACCACACACACACACACACACACACACACACACGAAACCAAATGTCTTCCTACATTGACCTGACAATTGGTTTGGTTGGTATGAAGAACTTATTATGTGGATCTAATAATGTAATCAGCTCAAACGGAGGCCCGAGAGAACTAGTATTGCCACTAGCAACAAAGGAAGGATGCTGATGTTTCAGCTGCCTTTATCACTCTTCTGTTCTGGTGAGAAGCAGTCCTATGGGAACCTGGCCTCAGGGTTTACTGGATAGCTATAAATTGAACACTGAATAGATAGGGAACAGATGTAAGTCTCTGAGGCAGGATTTCCCTGACTTAAGTGCGTTAAAGGTGACCTCAAATCATCTCAAGTACATATAAACTGTGAATAAGGAATATATCATAATTCCTTGCTAAGTGGTGTGGTGGATAGAGCACTAGGTCTGAAGTCAGGAAGAACTGAGTTCAAATGTGACCAAAGACCCTTTCTAGCTATGTGATCTTGGACAAGTCAGTTAACTTCTGTTTGCCTCAGATTCATCAATTGTAAAATGGGGATAATAATAGTGCTTCTCTCCCAGGGTTGCTATGAAGATCAAAGGTGATATTTGTAAAGTACTTAGTACAGCGCCAAGCACATAGTAGGTGCTTAATAAGTGCTTGCTGCCTCCCTCTCTCTTTCCCCGATTCTCATTTATCTGACCCTATTTTCCATTATATCATAAGACAAAGAGAAGTTAGAGAATGAATCTACTTTTTCATTTATACGGGGAACTCCTAGGTGAAGAAACTCCTTCTACTAAGGCATACCAGCTCCCTCTCTGCAACTGTTAATCTTAACAGTATACTTAGAGACTTGAGAGGTTAAGTCACTCACCTTGGTTGACAGTGGTAGATTCTGGTAGAGGTAAGAGTTGAAACCAGGTCTTCCTGGCATCAAGACTGGCTTGTCTTACCATTTAGCCAGGAGGGGTCAAATACATATGCAGCCTACCACACTCCCAAGTGCAGCCCAAACCAAATTAAAACATAATTGGGAAATATTTAACAAAATAAATTAAAATGCAAACACAGTATCATATTTTGACACTAAGTGATGGTGGCCTGTAGGGTGTTTTTAATACAAATTAGTGGCCCTTGGTTCTAATTGAGTTGAACACTACTGAACTAAATCCTGCTGCCTTTATATAATTCAAATAAAACAAATAACCAAGGGAAATCAAAGATTAATCAGAAAATTCCAAGCACTTCCTTGAAGAGGTCATGGATGTCTTAGAAGTTCTTGAATCAAATTGGTCAGTTCATCCTAGAAGTCTGTCTACTTCCTTTGTTCCAACAGTATTGAATCCATGGTGAATTGTCCCATATTTTTGTTAGAAAAGTATATAGCAAAATGAGGTCATTGCCTACATTTGCATACAAGACCTAGATAGGCCACTTAATTTTTTCAGAGAATCTTTTTGTTTCATAAGCAGTAACTTCTAACCTTTATCATCTCACAGATGTGTGACACTGGTTTCTTGGATGAGACAAGGGAAAAAGTGCAGATGGAGCAAGAGTTAATTATTCCCCACTACTAAGTGATGACAATATTGGAGTGAGGTCTTTAGCAAAGTGTAAGTCTCTGATATTCTGAGGGGTGCTATTTTACACTTAGTAGAGGCCACGCATTGTTTATTTTCTAAACTTAAAGTTATATTTCGGGCTTTTGCTATGTCAAGTGTGAAATGCATTGGATACAGTTATCAGAGATCCATATAATATGTTCTTCATACCAAATGAATCAATGTTCAAGCCAATTTAGGGAAATATTTACTTATGTTTATTTGTGAGTGTATATGTAATCAAAGAAATGATTATTTCTCTCTTGTATTAATAACTAATTATTGAATCAGAACCATGGTTTTTCCTGTTTCTATTTTCTCATCCAGAAATCAGCCAGTTTGGGAAATATCTCTCAAAGACTTACCCAGCCAGGATGGATGAGGTCTAATCAAAGACAATAAAAGAAATTCTAGATTTAGGCTGGTGGGCACATTCCTGCTTGTTGTGTTTGCTCTGACAGATCTGGGAAAATAAGTATCCTCCCTTTCATCAGACAGGTGATTTGGAACTTGATAAATCTCTTTGATCAAGATTTGAGTGAGCTAAGGGTATCCCAAGACTCTCACCATAATATAGCCCAGCCTTTCACTGTAATATTCATTTTCTCATTAATTGTTAACCAGAGTTGATTGTTACCCTCTGGAACACCTACTCTTGTAAGGGTATATAAACTACCATGAGGGTTCTTTGGTCTAACCGGGATGGCCAAATGACCATCCTTTTATTAATAAACATGCTGCCATTATTAATAAAATGACTGGATAACCCAGAAATTGTCTCTTGAATTTTTTTAATGTAACAGTAAACATAATTACTAATGATGGCTAACATTCCCACTATTACTTTTGGGAGTTACTCTTTAGGATAATGGTGGGGAGAAGGGATCAAGAAGTTATGCTGGAATAAGGGTCAGTGGTATTGAAGTTAAATATTATTATATAGGAAATATTACTATAATCATAGAGTCATAGAATTTTATAGTTGAAATGTACCTTATTGTTCAGCCATTCTCCTATTGTAAGGAATTCCCTTTATAGTATCCCTAAGATATGAATATTCAATCTCTGTTGAAAGCTTCTAGTGATGGGGAGCTCAGTACTTTGGAGGGCAGGTCTTCTATTGACAGAGTTCTGATTATTGGAAAGCTTTCGCATATGTTGAACCAAGATATGTGTGTTATTTCCACCAGTGTGTCCTATTTCTGCTCTCTAGAGCAACAAAGAAAAAGTCTAATCTTCATATGACAACCTTTCAACTAAACACAATACTCTTAATTTAAAGCACAGTGGTGCTATCACCTTCCTCTCTTAAGCTGGACACTATATTTGCATTATTGTTCCATAAGCTGATTTTTTAAAGCAACCGTATTACACTATTGTGTGTTTAGAGTCAACTATAACCCCAAGACCTTCCTCACGTGGATGCTTACAGGTCATCTCACCTCCATCCTATTTTTCTATAAATGTAGCATTCTTGAGAGCAGTGACTGTTTCATTTTTGGTTTTGTATCCCCAAAGCCTAGAACAGTGCCTTGTACATAGTCACCTAATAAGAACTTCTTAAATTGAATCTGCTACATTACTTGTTGGTTTTGTCCCATTTTTAGCCTTTTCTGAGATATTTTTGAACCTTAATTTCATATTAGGTGCCTTTTTCTGTCAATAACCTTTGTAAAACTGACAACGTGTCCTCAATGCCTTCATCCAAGTTACGGATGGATTTTGAATGGGAAAGGGCCAAGGATAGATCCCAGTGACTGCAAGTCAAGAAGTACTTATTAAGTGCCTAGCATGCTCTACCAACAGTACCAATTGGGACATAAGACCTAGAAAAAGAAAAGCAGCACACTCCATACCACCGGCTCCTATTCCAGCATAACTCC
Source organism: Trichosurus vulpecula (assembly GCF_011100635.1). NCBI lineage: Eukaryota > Metazoa > Chordata > Mammalia > Diprotodontia > Phalangeridae > Trichosurus > Trichosurus vulpecula. The sequence goes on along the minus strand of NC_050580.1, from coordinate 236,734,277 downwards.
TTGCTCCCTTCTCCCCACCATTATCCTAAAGAGTAAGTCCCAAGAAGATATATCCTGACAACTGCCTTTGCAAGTTCTCTGGCCCTTACTTCCTTAGTAGTCATGGTTACAGAAGCCCAGGAAATAAAGCTCTTGCCATCAAATCTTTGACATTATCAAATGATTCAAGATTAGAAAGTTATAGGGGTTTTTTGGGGGGGTTGTTTTTTTGGAGGGAGGAAGGGAAGGCAATTGGGGTTAAGTGACTTGCTCGAGGTCACACAGCTAGTAAGTGTGTCAAGTGTCTGAGGCTATATTTGAACTTAGGTCCTCCTCACTCCAGGTGCTCTATTCAATGCTCCACCTAGCTGCCCCAACAGTTATAGTTTTATCAATAGAAATGGCTTTAAGGAAAATACATTATCGTCTGCTTTGCTCTTGTCCCCTAGGTAACCTTAGGGCTATGCACTTCAAGTCTCAACATTGCCATATAGGAGTCATAGAATCATAAATTTAGAGCTGGTAAGGTTCTTAGACATCATTATTCCATTCCCACACCTTCATTTTAGTAATGAGGAAACTTAGGTGCAGAGAGATTTTGTATCTTCACAAAGATGGTAAAGGTAGCAAGTGGCAGTCCTAGGATTTGAATCCCAGGCCTTTGACTCCAAATATGAAGTTCTTTTCACTGCACCACACTGCCATTCATGATCTTTGGCAGGTTGATGTTTACATAAGGAATTCTAAACATTACATAGTATATTGAGAAAACATATATACAACTAGGAAGGTATTTTCATAATACGTACACTCATGCTACTACTCTTAAAGGTTCGGATCAGCACAGAAAGAATTGAATTTCTATTCTTTCTTCCAGTTGACAAGTTTCAAACCTTACCTCTTTTAATCTAATTACTTGAAATTTTCTAACATTCTGGTTCATTCTACCTCCCCTCTCAGAAAATCATCCAAGAAATTCAACTGAACTTAACTATAAGGGAAGAGTGCATTGCATCCTATCTGTCTCTTTTAGCTGATGATACCAAAGAAGACTAAATAATATTTCTAAGAAAAAAATTTCCTAGAGCACTTGGCCTCAATCTCTTTGTTTCTACTATAATATTCTATCCTGTGTAAACTTTGTAGAAATATAAGACTTGGTTTCAAATCTTGGCTCCACTACTCCCTACTGTATGACTTTGAGTGGGTCACTTCTTCTTTATGAACTTCAGTTTCCTCATTTATGAAACAAGAGGCTAGGAATAGATGATCCCTGAGATCTCTCCCCACTCTAAATCCATGAGGTGATAGCCATTTGTATATATTCACAATTCCTCCAATTGGATCATAAATTCTTAGATGGTAGGTATTACATCTAAATTTTTACCATTTTAATCTTTATATCCTTGGTACCTAACACAATATCCTTAAAAATACCAGGGGCTTAAGAAACGGTTGGACAACTGAACAGAATCCTCATTTCTTTAGGAGATCATTCTTGGAAAATCTAAATTTTCCAGAAAATGCTTCATTAAGCCATTGAGCAAACAGCATCATTTGATGTAATGCATTAAGCAATTCAAGGGGGAAAAGACTTCAGTTGAGAATGGTTTTTAAATCTAACAATTTATTCTTTTTCTTTCTAAAGCCCATACTCTTACACAAATGCCTTTAACAATGTTATTGTCCACCTGACTGAGCTCTAGCTACACAAATATAAAATGAAAGACAAAAATATCAGGAATGATATTATAAAATGAAAGAAGGGAAAGGGTAAAAATAATAATGAGTGAAACAAATCTAAACATAGGAGGATGAACAAAGGTCTCAAAGACCCCTGAGTGTCAATTCAATTCGATTCAACAAGAACCAGTGAATGATAGATAGATATGATAGCTCCAAAGAAAAATTATAGACATTAATAAAGTTACTGGTTCATTGTGGGTGAACTGGACCAAATTTTGCCATCCCTTAGTTTCCTCATCTATTCAATTGAAAGACTTGCTTACTCCACAGGCTCACTATAAAGTTTTCTGTTGGTTTATAAAATGCCTCCAAACTTTAGAGATCTAAACCATTATTCTGATCCTCCTACCTCTTCTGTTACCTTAAATGTATACACTGTAACTCCTACCTGCATCTTACTCATACATCTTTCCTTGTTGGAGATATAGGTATGAATCTATTAGATGATTTTTAACACTTAACATTCCATTATTCTATAGGTCATCCCTATGGGCTTCACATGTCAAATGAGAGGATCAACCAGTAGTGGGATTCAGCCAGTTCGCACCCGTTCCGTAGAAGCGGTACCTAATTTTAGGTTGAGTTCAGTGAACCGGTTGTTAGTGGGGTCACGGCCTGCACCCGTCATGTCAGCAATGGGGCAGCCCCTTGGCTCAGTTTGAATTCTACCACTGGGATCAACCAATCAAACATTTATAAAGTGCCTGCTGGGTACTAGACACTGTGCTAGGTGTTAGGGACACAAACATAAAATTGATGTTGTCCCTGCCCTCCCTACCTGAGGCAGAGACATGGTTCAAGTGAATAAAACCATATCAACACCTCAACCACCACCTATAGACCCTGTTATAGACAGCCATCCCCTCAAGTCCTCAAGAATAGTAGCACCCATTTGACCATTGGCCTCGCTTCCAAGACCCACCCACACAGCTATCATGAAGGAGAGAAACCTTTCCAGTACCAATAGGTAAGTAAGCCCCAAACCCCAGGCAAAAGAAAAGCAATGCCCCATAGACCTCTAGCTTTGACTCCTGTATACTACCCTCCCACCCTAGCCATCATACAGGGTAATAATACTTGTGAAGATTCAACCTGACACCTGCTATTACAAGTGCTGTAGCACATACTTCCTTGACAGATACAGCTACAAATATCCAGAAAAAAAGTTCTCGCCACCAAGACCTTGGAACTATCAGATTGTCCAATAACTGACATAGCTATGTTTTTTTTCAAATCAATTTGCCTTGCTTTTTTATTTGTATCCTCAGTATTCTGAACATAGTAAGCATTTTTTCCATTCCTTCATTTAAGGAGCCCACATTCAAATCATGGAACTAGTTGATCTCTTGGGTTCTTTGAGGTATAATATTCTATAATTCTGCTGAGTTACTATGCATTGAAAATTCAAAATTCAGTTTTAAGAAAGCATCTTCACTATCCAAAATACACATTTATAAAAAAAAAGTGAAACATTTCTAAGTATACCCAGGTACATGTGTGTCTAAATTTGTTGCCTGAGACATATATATATATTGATCAGGAACTCCTGATGTTTAAGATGGTAGTGCAGAAATAGCATGGAATAGCTATTCATAGCCCACTTCACCACTGAAACAGTAAAGCTGAGGTCTGAGAAATTCAATTAGGCAACTAAATTTGAACACAGACACAGACACACACACACACACACACACACACTTTTGAAGCTTTGACCAAAGACTTGAATTTGATGCTTTGCTAGAATTGTTTGCTAATGAATTCTTTTATTTTGTTAGTAGAGACTTCATATTGCTGAAAGGTTAGAATCCATGAGCTAACCTGGTTGAAGGAGAAAACAGTTCAATACCTGGGTGAAGTTGGGGCTAACATCCAGTTGTAGTGAGGAATAATAAAATCCATAATTGATTTAAGCAAAACTGTGCCCTAGAACCAATCATCCCTAGAAGCAAATACACATGAAAATCTAATACTGATAATGATTCCCCATGAAAGGCCAAGATCCAACTTGGGAAAAACCCAATACAGTAACCAGAAATGAATGGAGTTATAAATGAACACATCTCATGCCTTTGCAACCTGTTACATTCAGGGAGATATAATGTCGTCGATCCATTCTATCTAACCACAACTTTCTGCTCCTCCTCCTCCCACAACCAATCAGGTCAATTTTCACTCTACTGTTCTTCTTCCCATAGTGTTAATTGTTAATTTATTTCTCGTTCCAATATCTGAGCTAACCCAGAGTCCATGTTTTTCTACCTCTAATCAGCTTGTCCTGGGGATACAACTAAACCTGCCTTTGATCAGTGTTTAATCCTTCAAGATGCTCAAGGGGGTGTAGTTTAGTATCTATGAGAAAGTAATTAGAAAGGATGGAAAAGGGAAGGAATGTGGCTCCCATCAGCACAAAGTAACAACCAATCATAGCCCTCAGTCTCTCTTTTATCTCACAGTCGAGGGTATGTCACAGAGGAAGTTTAAAAGGGGGAGGGGGTAGACGAGCTTTTAATTAAGGGTGGTCATTTGGACAGTGGATCCAATTGACTATAGTCCAGTTAAGACCAATGAGTGCTCAAAAAACCACAGTTCTAGTATTCCTGCCAAACATTGGATTCTCTCAAGGAACACATATCCTTCTTTTTCTGCATAATATGTTACAGGCAGCATTACTCTAGCAGATGTTTGCATGTGTCTACAAGGGATTGGAGGGTGGAGGAGGGGGTATTCTAAGTAGACAACTTAGCTAATGATAAACAAAACAGAAAAAGGAAAACAACAGCCATATTCAATTGTTCAGGGTGTAAACCACAAAGAAGAGAAGGTGATGTCTGAGAGGTCTGGAGCAAACACAAGTAGAAGTAATGAGGCGAAAAATTAAGAAAGAAAAATTTAGAATGAATATCCAAAAATATTCCCTAATGGAGAATCACAGGAGTCTGTGAAAAAGAACTGTAGAAATACTATCATAAAGATCATTCAAAAATACTCCTCCAAAAATAAACCAGTATCACCATCTAGATTCATCTTTTTTTCAGTTTTAATTTCCTGGACATCGTCAACCACAGAGTTATTAATCTAGCATCTCTGCTTCCTGCCAGTTTGTCCCAAATATCCAGTTGTTAGAGAGAATGGACAAAGGCTTATACATACTACTAACGGCCTCCAAGAACTTGGTGGTAAAGTTAAATTTGGGGTGAAAAGTCAGTTTCTGATAGAATTGCTAAAATAGCACATCACAATTCAAATGAAATATTCATCCCTTTTCTCTCTTCTTAATGACCAAAGTAATTCACTTGACATCTGACTATACCCTTAACCTCTTTAAACCTGTTTCTTGAAGAAACCTCAGTTTCTTATAAATGAAGCAGTTGCAAAGCGAAGGAGAAAGGGAAAGGGGAAGGGGAAGGGGAATTTATTAAGTGCTCACTGTTTGGCAGACACTAAGCTAAGTCCTGGGGATACAAATACAAGCAAAAAGAAAGGGCCAAATAAATATCCGTTTTTCTTTTTATTGTTCTCTATCCCACATCAAAAATATCAGCATCCCTCTGTCTTACATAGGGACTATGAATTTGTAATCTAGGGAACTCACATAAATAACCTATTTTAAAGTATAAGCCAATTAATTCAGGGTTTCCAGAGCAAAGAGAACACTCATACGAATAGGAAAAAGTCTCCATTCCTTTGTACTGGAGATCTCATGCCTGAAATGTAGTCTCTCCTTACCTCTGATGCACAGAATCCTCTTCCTCTAAAGGGCAGCTCAAGCATCACCAGTACTTGAATCCTTTCCTAACTGCCTCCCCCAATTGTTGATGTTCTCCCTCTCATAGTACTGCATATTTAACTACTTTTTACTTACTAACTTTAGATTTATTCTGTGTATACATATATGTATCTATACATAATATACACAAATATATGTGTACATGTGTATGTGTGTATATATGTATATGTGTCTATCTACTTAACTTTGCATCAGAATTTAAGCTCCTTGCCATTAGGGGGTTGTTTCAGTCACTGTAGCCCTAGCAACCAGCACATGGTCTAGAATTTAGCACTTAATATATGCTTGTTGATAGATTCATTTACCTTTTGATTAATTATTTGATTATTGATTTTAAATTATTTTAAATTTCAAATTGATTATTTATTTCATTGTGTTATTTGTTCCACTAAAGAGGCTTGCTTTAATATCTTACCGTGGTGTAGTTATGGCCTTGAATTCTTAAAGCCTTGAAGAGACAGATACCATCTTGTTCACCTCCTCATTCACAAGTGATACAGACACCCAGATTCATATGTAACTTTCCTGATGTAATATAATTGGTTAGTGACAAAGAGAGGACTCCAACCCAGGACTTCTGACCCCAGCAGTACTTAGCTCTCTTTTTTCCTAATATTAGTGAAGGATCAGCACTAATATATTCTTATCCATTCAATGCAATATACCTTGTAACCAAGGGCAAGACACCTTTTTTGAACATATATGGTCAGTATTAGGGGCACAGATCATGGAGCAAAGCAAATCTAGCCCCCAGTGAATGAATCCACAATCTTGACCTCATTTATACCCTGCTCTAACCACTTAGGAACCACACTGTTCTCTATTAAGGGAAGAGAGGATAGAGACCAGACTTGTGATTTTACTAGGATAGGTTACGTTAAGACTGGAAACTTACCCCATCAACGTACAGAGATACAGAGGTACAAAGATGTACCATCTCTGCAAAATTCAGTCTTCATATTAAAGAATCGCTTCAAACTCTGAGAGGTTAAGCAATCTGCCACACAATAGGCAAGGTTCAAAGAGCGTTAAGTGACTTGCCCAGGGTTACTTAGCCAGTGTATGTCAGAGTTGGGATTTGAGCCAAAGTGTTTCCTGGCTTTGAGACACAGCTTCTAGCCCTAAGGCCGCTAGGACTCTGAAAGTGATAAGAAAAGGAAGTGGCTTAGTTATGTCATAGAAGGAGAGAAAAGCAAGTGAACATCAAAGATGTTGCATTGGTACCTACCTAGTGGTATAAAAGGAACCCAAAGGAAGGCTTTTTAGCCTACTGGGTATATCTATGGAGGATTTGGGGGAGCATGTGGATATAATCACACTGAATTTATCTTTACTTCTTACTAATTTTCTTATTATTGTAGAGGGAACCACCGCCCTCCCAGTCAGCCACCCAGACCCACAAGCTAGGTGTCATTCTCACTTCCTCACTCTTTTACCCTCCCCCATATCCAATCTTTCTCAAGGCCTATCGGCTCCTTCTGCCTTTCTAATATCTCTCACACAGATCCCCTTTGATCCCCTGACACTGCCACCACCCTAGTATACCCTCACTACCTCACCTGGACTATTATAAGATCCTATTGGCTCTGCCTCAAATCTGTCCCCACTCCAGTTCATCCTTCACTCATCTGTCAAGTGATTTTCCTAAAAAACACAGGTCTGATCATGTTAGTTCCCTACTCAATGAACTCCAGTGGCTTCCTATCACCTCTAGGATCAAATATAGTCTTCTGTCTGGTGTTCAAAGGACTTCGTTAATCTAATCCCCCTTTTCCAGTCTTCTTGTACCCCATGTTCCCTTCACCCCCAATCCCCAAATGCTCTCGATGATTTGGTGACATTGGCCTCTGCTGTTTCTTGCATGAGATACTGTGTCTCCAGACTCCTGGCATTTCCACTGGATGCCTCTTAGGCCTAGAATGCTCCCCTTCCTCATCTCCACCTCCTAGCTTCCCTGGATTCCTTCAAGTCTCAGATAAAATCGCATCTTCTTCAGGAAGCCTTTCCTGATATACCTCTAATTCTAGTACCTTCCCTCTGTTGATTATTTCCAACTTATCCTATATCAATCTTGTTTGTACAGTTATTTGTATGTTACTATCTCCATTATACTGTGAGCTCCTTGAGAGCAGGGACTGTATTTTGCCTTTCTTTGTATTCCCAATGCTCAGCACAGTGCCTGGCATATGGTGGGCACTTAATACAGACTTCCAAATTTGTATTTTGTTTTCCTTGTTAGCCATTTTAATTCATTGGCTGGATGCATAAAGATGTTAAAATTCAGTTGCTTTCTGGGGTTTTTATTTACATTTTTAATGACTGGGCTTCTATTTGACCATGGAGATTGCAATGTATACAATTTTTTTGTTGTTGTACCATCTTGCTGACATTATGACTTTGATAATAAATACCAGTTGCTGAAAATAAATAAATTAATATTCATTGACTGTCTGACACAGGATGTAGTGTGCATTGATTATAACAGGTACTACTGAACAGGGCACTCATATTGACATGGTAATGGATCTATTGAATTACTGAAGTAAAATGGTTCCTTCTTCATCCCCTATGAATGAAAGCTTCTTGAGGGCATGTTTGTATTGTATCCCTACTATCTGACACCTAGTAGGTCTTTAATAAAGGTTTGTTGAATGAATGATTCATCCAAACCAGAGCTACCCAGAAAGAGCAATGTTATAACAGCACAACTTCTCCCACAAACATCTTAATCTAGTGTTGAAGATAATTTTGCCTGAATGATTAAAATGTGTAAGTCTCAAAGGCATATTATGTGGATGATGGATTCCCATGCAACATCTTATCGTGATCTCAGGTCAATTCTTTTTGGATTAAGGAAACAAAATTTTAAAACTAACATCCAACTAGGAGTACCTGGCTCCTTGTTGGCAATCTCTATAATGAAAGACAAGGAATAACAGTGGATTTGGAATGCCTGCCAAATGAACTTCAATAGTTCCTTCTGCCACCATATTTTCTTTTGGCCAAGGCACTGTGACATAATGGATAGGACACTGGACTCAGAGTCAGGAAGATCTAGGTTCAAGTGCCCCCTCTGATATATACTATCTACATAACCCTCAACAAGTCACTTAAACCTCAGTGTTTCTCAGGTTCCTCATCTGTAAAATGAGGGGGTTGAACCCATTAACATCTGACATTCTATCTCTGAATCTATGATCTAATGAAAAGAAAGAGAAACATTTCTAGAATGACTGTATGGGAAATCAGTCAGCATAGGTTTAAATCCTGTCTATTCCATATAGATAAATAAAGCATTTGCATTTTCAGGGTTCCTAGCCTTGTTCCTGCTGTGAGGACTGAGATGATGTAAATTAAAAAGAAATAGGAACCACACTTTCCTGTGTAATGTGAGAGTCACTCCTAGCAGTGAAGTAAGGTTAGACTTTTACACCTTTGCAAAGTGATGGATTCAGCCTAATTAATTTTGATGTCTGGTGATTTCAGAGTCCTATTTGCATGTGATATCATCTGGAAATGCAATTCTTGTTCATGTCTCTCCCTAAAGAGCTATATCTTGCTCTTGCTTGCCATCCGGCAACAAATAACAGCCCATATTACGGAATAAAGATTTGTGTTGCATTAAAATGTACTAAATAAATTGTTTTCCAAGGCATAACTTCCTTTGTGTCTTGTTCTGGTTGGTGTGACACATTGAAAAGACCAAAGACTGAAAGCACAGAATCATGTATCTATAATTTGATTCTAGTTATATTGTAGCAGAAAAACTGGATTCGTAGTCAGAAGGCCTCTGTTTGAATCTTGGTTCTGAAACTTACTAGCTGTCTAACCTCAGGTCAAACATTTATTCTCAGTTTTCCTATTTGTTAAATGGAGATGTTAATACTTACACCAGAGGTGCGAAACATTTTGGCCAACAACACTCTTGAGTGTAGCCGAAAGCAGATTAAAATGTAATTGGGAAATATTTAACAAAATAAATAAAATACAGTAGAATACAGATAACATTAATATGTGGTTTGCTAAGTCAGTACACAGTCCACAGGGATTTTTATCTACAGTCAGTTTCTATTTTAGTTTAACACCACTGACCTATACTGCCTTCTTCACAGAGATGTGTTAAGGATGAATTGACAACATATATAAAATGCTTAGTAAATCATAAAGTGCTACATAAAGTCAGCTGTTTTTATTGTTCTTATTTCTATTATTTAAGGATAAGAACAAAGTAAGTACTATATATTAAAATACGATTGTTTGTATGTAATTAAAATATCACGGTTTTTAAAAAAAATGCTTACTATCTATGCAGGCTTTGGCAAAGATTTAAATTCCTGAGGACCCTGTTGGTTCATCTGTAAAATGATGGAGTTAACTAGATGGCCTTTGAGATACCACTGCAGATCTATTCTCCTATGACCCTAAGAATGATCTGTTACTATCTAGTTTTTGTTCCTCCTTTATGGATGTTTGTCTTTATAACATTTTGGTCCCTGAATTTTTTCAGTGGTCAGTTTCACTGTTTTCAATCAATTAAGTTTAAAAAATTTCATTTTTTTTATTTTTCCAGTAGTATATATTCAAATTTTGAACCTCTAGCAAAAGGTCCAGAAGGAATTTTACTAAACTTTGATTCTACAGAAAATTAAACTCCCTAGTAGAGAACTCTCCCCAGTTCTACAATACAGGGAGTATTTGGCCCATTTCGTGCCCATGCATTTGAGGTATTCCAATTACTGCTATTTTGTAGGGGGTTTTTGTTTGTTTGTTTGTTTTGTTTTCCCCAGAGAAATGCTTCTATCCAAAAATTACCCTCAAGTTTCCCTGTGGAGAGACTCAAGAATATTGCCAATAGTTTTCCTAAGCCTCCCTTGTTTTTATCAAGCCTATACTTTTATGACTTAATGGCATGGATATTGCCACCTCAATCATAATTCTGGCTGTTTCCCATCATGTTTCAAAAGTGACAATTGAAATCTGTACAGTATCACATGATAAAACCCGAGAAATTAGATACGTTAGGCTCGCCTGGGAGTTCCTGCTTGACTCATGTGCTTCCAACTCTCAAGAGAAAACAAGGTTGTGGTGAGCAGCTGTGGAGGATTTGGGCGTTGGGAGTTTAATAAGTAGGCACACTGAGAAAAGGATTAAAATGTTTCCCTTGTGCTGATGAGGAATAAACTCTAGGTTATTAGAACAAGTAAGTCCTTAAAGATGAACAATTTTCTGTTCATTGACTTCTTAATGGTAATTTTTGTGTCATTGTCTTTAGTTCTAAGATGAAAGGAACATTTTTTACCTCTTTTGCTCTCAAATTATCCCACAAGTCATAGGGGAGGACTGAGAAGTGTGGTGTGGTGGAAAGAACTCCTGATTCAGAGTGAATTTAACTGGATTCGAATTGAGGCTATGCTATTTATTACCTATGTAACTCTGGCCAAGTCACTTAGCCTCCTACTTCTCAGTTTTGCCATTTTAAAAACAAAAGGATTGGCCTAGATGACCTCTAAAATGTTTTCTAGCTTTAAATCTATGACCCTGAGTCATTACTTAGCTAGGCTCACCGAGACCTTATCTCTGGATAACTTATCCCATCCATATGAACAAGATCTTCCTCTACTCACCTACAATTATAAAAATTAATAGGTGTCAGGAAAGGGGATAATAATGCGGTAGTTCATTCAACTGAGAGGATGTTATGTGGTTTACAGGGTTGTACCTTCTTGGTTCAAAATGGACCTGCCACTTTAAAAGGGATAGAAGGAGCTGACGATCCCCCATGACTTTCAAATCTGGCAGAGAGAGTAGAATGCATAGTGGGTATTACTCAGAGGGAACACAAGAAGAAAATATGGAACCTCTATCAAGGGCAAGGGGTGGTGGTGTCCTTGTTTCCTGACTATCAAAGCAGTAGGGAAGACTTGAAGATAAAGAAGACTTCCATTCTTCCCTTTCAGGTGTCTCTTTCTTTGATGCTTAGGGGAGAAGCAAGCATTGACCTTCTGCCTTCCCATTTGGTTCTTCTCAGGAGGTCCCATGAGAAGCAACAGTTCCATTTCTCTCTAAGACAGAGATATAAGTACCAGCACTCTTCTCTCTCGCAGAGAAAGACTGGGTGATCTTATATCAAAGTACGTCAACTGCTCCTAGGACAGGTATCAATTTGTTATCTGTCACCCTATTTGATGGAATATTTGTGTGACTGTATCTTTAGGGAGATTGCTTAACATTTTATTTTCAATTTATAGGAGTCATATTTCATAGATTTGTATGTTTGTACCAAACTAGAAATTTCCCCCAGAATCCATGTGCTTCCAAATATTCTTAAAAACGGCCTTCTCTCTTTTAAGTCCATTTTTAAGTTAATTTTTTCAATTAAGATAAATCTATATTGTTTTCCTCCTAGCTTCTCCTTACTGAAAAAAACAAACACCTCTGACAAATATGCATATTCAAGCAATGCCTGCATTGGCCATATCCAACAAATATGATTAATTCTGCACTTTGAGTCTGTCATCTCTTTGTCAGGAGGTGAGTAACAGTCCAGAAACAATCTGGAACTGTGCCCAACAAGGTAACAAAATGTTCATTTCTCTTGACCTAGTGATAGCACTACTACACATACTCTAAAGACATCAAAGAAATTAACCTTTTGATTAAGTTGGGTTCAATATCCTCCTATGGCCTTTCAATTACTTGCTTTAAAACAGGGGTTTTAAAACCTGGGATACATGAAGAAATTTCAGGGGGCTCTTGAAGGTGATTAGGAAAAATACTTCTTCATTTTTAGTAACCTCAAACTTAAATTTAGCATTTCCTTCAATTAATAGGCAATAATACATGGTATTGCATAATAATACATACATACATACAATATAGGCAAAAATATAAAGAAGTCTATTGTCTTCAAAGGCCTTTGAAAAGAGTCCATCATGAAAAAAGAGACAAAGAAAAGAAAGGAAGAAAGAAAGAAAGAAAGAGGAAAGAAAGAAAAGAAAAAGAAAGAAGAAAAAAGAAAGTAATAAAGAGGAAGGAAGGAAGCAAGGGATGAAGGAAGGAGGGAGGGAAAGAAGGAGAGGAAGGGAGGAAGGAAGAAAGGAGGGAGTGAGGGAGAGAAGGGAAGGAAGGGAGAGAGGGAGGGAAGGGAGGAAGGGAGCAAGGGAGCAAGGGAGAGAAGGAGAGAGGAAGGGAGGAAGGGAGGGAGGGAGGAAGGAAGGAAGGAAGGAAGGAAGGAAGGAAGGAAGGAAGGAAGGAAGGAACGAAGATGAAGAATCCCTGGACTAAATTATCCTGATATTTTGTGGTGCAGAAGGGCATTCCCAAATCTCTTTCTGGAGCAAGTTGTTAAATCAACTTAATGCATTTTTTATTCATTAAGTTTTTTATTACGTGCCAGGTATTTGGCATATCAAACCCAAAATGAAGCATCCTCTGCCCTCAAGGAGTTTTTGTTCCATTGGGGACATAGCATGCACACATATAAGTTGATAAATGCATCCTTTCTTGCAAGGGAAGGCATGAGAAACTGGGGGATTATGAAGACCTTATGAAGGAGGCAGCCTTTGAGCTGGGCTTTGGAAAAAAAAATAAAACAAATTTAGGATTCTAAGCTGCATAACTGAGAAAGAGTATATTTCTGGCACTGGGGAGAGCCTCTATAAAAGCACAGAGAAAGGTGATAAAATGTCATGAGTGAGAAACAAATGAGGCAGAAAACAGAAGACATAGAGTTTTAAAAGACAATCGTTAGTCGTGTCTGACTCTTCATTGCTAGCATTTTCTTGGCAAAGACACTGGAATGGTTTGCCATTTCCCTCTCCAACTCATTACAGATGATGAAAATGAGGCAAACAGGGTGAAGTGACCTGGCCAGGGTCACACAGCTAATAAGTATCTGAGGTCTTTCTGACTCCAGGCGTGGCATTATTATCCACTGTGCCACCTAACTGCCCTAGCACAATGCCTAGCACATGCTTACTAAATCTGCTTAGTGCTTATTAAATGCTAGCTGACTAACTCCACCCAGCTGCCTGATATCTGTTAGCTATGAAGGTAACTCTTTCCTGGCTTTGTTGGCTGGATGTGAACACAAAGCCAGAATCAAGAGACAGTATCTCAGAATAGCTCTTAGGATAGTCTGAACTTGGGATAAAGTATTTCTAAGGAATTCATTAGATTATCTAGGGACAAGCCACTGGAACTTTCCACACCTTGGTTTCCCCATCTATAAAAAGAAAGTTTTGCACCAGATGATAATAAAAATATTATTAATGATAGCATTTACATAGTTCTTTAAGTTTTATAAAGCACTATAAATATTATCTAATTTTAGCTTCACAACAATTAATCAATAAACATTTATTAAGCCCCTACTATGTGCCAGACACTGTGCTAAGTGCTGGTGGGAGGTAGGTATTATTACATCCATTTTACAGATGGGGAAACAGGCAGACAACAGTTAAGTAAGTTGCCCAAGGTTACATAGCTAGTAAGTATTTGAGATTGGATTTGAATTCAAGTCTACTAGATTCCAGGTCTTATGCTCCCTCCACTGTACCTTAGATAACTTCAGAGGTACCTTTCAGCTCTAGATCTAAGATCTTAGGATCTAGATTAAAAGACTTTAAGATTTAGAGCTCCACACCCTCCAAATGACATAGGGTGGGGAGGGAAATACTTCTTCATATATGATCATTTTTATGAAACTTTGCTATTTTCTCTCAAAATGCAAATTTATATGGGAAGGTGACAAGGTTTCATAAAGAAAAGTGAAAACTCTCAAAGGAAACAAATGGTACATTATGGATATGACTATGACAAATACTTTATTTTTCAGTAACTCAGTCTGCTTCCTAGTCACTAACTAAAGTGTCAGGGAAAAGCTTGCCAACTGACAAGATATAAAGGAAATAGTGTATGGTGAAATGTAAAGAACCCTACTCTCGTTGAGTCAGAAAACTCAGATTCTAGTCCTGGTTGTATGACTAATTAGCTTCACACCTTTGACATTGTAAAATATTGCCCAGAATGTTGGATTTGGAATCAGAAGACCTCTGTGTACTTAGGCAAGTCTTTTAGCCTCTCTGGGTGTTGGTGGCCTCATCTATACCTGGAAAGGAACTGGCCTTGATCACCTCTAGTCCCTTTTAGCTCTCGATCCTACATCTAAAATTTTCAATTACATTAGTAAGTAATTTAACCTGGCTGGATCTCAGTCTCTTTACCGATAAAATGGCGAGCTTTGATCGATGCTTTCCAAGACCCCTTTTATCTGTATTATACTATGTCAGCTCTACTCCCCTGGTTTGTATTTGGCCTCCAAGATAACAACTTTCATTTGTTTTCACTGTGTTCTTGCTATTGAATTGTTTCAGTCATTTCAGACTCTTCATGACCTCATTTTGGGGTTTTCTTGGCAAAGATACTGGAGAGGTTTGGCATTTCCTTCTCCAGCTCATTCTACTGATAAAACCAAGCCAAAAAGGGTTAAGTGACTTGCCCAAGGCCACACAGCTAGTGTCTGAGGCCAGATTTGAACTCAGGAAGATGAATCTTCCTGATTCCCAGCATTCTATCCACTGTGCTACCTAGCTGCTCATTTGACACTCAGTAGGTCCTTAATAAATGGCTGTCATTTATTTGCTGAAAAAATCCCATTCTGCTATAGCACACTGCTTAATAAAATTCTGTTGAATTGAACCGAATTGATTCTGAGTTTTAATGGATCATTAGAACTTAAGAGAATTAATACCAAAAAGTGGACCAAAAAGGACAAAGCTGAACCAAGGTGAAGAAAAAGCTCTTGACCCTCAAATTAAGATTATTTACAAACAAACCAACTTAAGGAAGAAAGGTGACCTCTACCTCACCCCCTTCCCCGGTGACTCTTCTTGAGTCGACAATTCTTAATCAGGGTCAATGAAAAAGGTACAGCCTCTTTAAAGACTAAAAGGACTGTCAAGTTTAATGAAGCCAATAATGGGTAAAACCAGAGCCTGTTAATCACCCAGTATCTCCCACAAGGTGAAGCCTGGTGCTCCCCAAAGCTCTGGTACCAAAGCGTTAGTAGGATGAGCAGAAAAGAGTCAAATAAGATGCTATCTCTGCAGACCTGATGCGATTGCAATTTGCAGACATCAGGGCTTATCTCTGATGATGAACTAGGTGTCAGGGCTGAGTGGAACGGCAAGAAGCCAGCTCTAGCTGAGACCTTGGTGGGCTGGCAGTGGGGGGACTGGAATAAAACCTCCCCAGCTCAGGATAGACTAAATGAGTTTTCTGGATAAGATCACAGTGTTAATGAATAGCCATTAAAAAACAACGAAGCAGACAAATAACCTTGTATTAAAATAACTGTAAAGGTAGAGGGCTGACTCTCTGCTAGAGCTGCAAAAAGAAAAAACAATGTACCCTTAAAGGTAAAGGCCTTTATAGGTAAAAATATTAATAGGAGAGAAAAGGTTAAATGAAATAATTTACTTAAAGTACTTTACAAACCTTCAAGAGCTGGAGGTAAACCATTGGTATCACAAAAAGATGTATAATGCTAAATATAGGGGGACAAAAATAACTGGGATTTGAATTTGATATCAGAAGACCTGTGAGATCTTGGGCAAGCCTCCAAATTTCTTTGGGCCTCAGTGTCCTCATCTGTAAAATGAAAGAATTGGCCTAGATGAGCTCTCTAACATCTTTTTACCTCCAAATTTTATGAGCCTGATAAATATAAGATGAAGTCATTCAACTTCAGAAATATCACCACAAAGGGGAGGAAGTGAACAAATATTTGTTAAGCATTGACTATGTGCCAGGTACAAACATTATCTCATTTGATTGCAATAAAGAACCAAAAAGAAGAGTCCTAGAAAAAATGCCTAATGATAATGAAACCATTACTGAAGAAGTGAATGCCAACTTTATGAGTACTCAGCCCTGAGTATGCTTCTAATTTGTTTTCTTTTTTTTCTATAAATAAAATAAAATGGAATTTTATTTTCTCTTTATACTTAGTGCTGAGTATACCTTTATTTTCCTTTCCTTTAAATAAATTAAAACAGAATTAATTTGTACCAACTTCCATGGGAAGAACATCAGGTTGACCCAAAACCCTGTTACCTAGCTTGTTCTGCAGCAGTGAAAGGGTCTTCTCTAGAGATGGCCACATCAACTTGGGTACATAAAGTCATAGCTTTGGAGTTAGAAGGGATCTTAAAGGTCATCTAGTCCAATAGCATCATTCGACAGGTGAAGAAAATAGAGCCAAGAGATCAAATGACTTGCTCAAAGTCACCTGTGTAGGAACGGGAAAAAACTCGGATCCAAATCAGGGTCTTGACTCCATTTTTAATGCTCTTTCTACTGTAACCCGTTCGTGAGTAACCTTTCCCTAAACCAGGCCTCCTCCATTGTTTCAGCCTGTTTAGTTGTCACCTGAGTCTATGTGTAGTTCAATTCAGTGAGGGGATGAATTCACATCATTAACTTTGCCTTGCCCAGTGACTGAGATTTCTCACTTGGGCACTGCTATCTCCTAAGGGAGAAAAAAGTAAGATATTCTTCAAGTTTCTGGATCAAACAGATTCTTAAACTGGAATTTCAGCCCAAACGCACAGCAGACCCAGATCCCTTCCACAAAAAAGTTTGATCTACTAATTAAATACAACCATACAATTTTAATAATAGGTTGCATTCATGGAGAGCGTTATCCTTTGCAAAGCACCATCTTTGCAAGTCATTGAACCTCAGAGAGTTTAAAAACTTTCCCAAGGTCACTCAGATAGGATATCTGAAACAGCATTCAAATCTTGGTCTTCTTGACTCCCAATTTGGTGTGGTTTAGCCACTATGCTATGAATTAGAGGATTAGAATGGCCTCAGAGATCATTTAATTCAACCTCTTAATTTGATAGATGAGGAAACCGAGGTCATAGAGGTTAAGTGGTTTGCTCAAGGTAACAGAACAGCAACTCTGGACTTTTTTTTCTTTTCTAATTCCAAGGCTTATCTTAAACCTGTCACCTCACCCCCGTTGCTTACATTTATATCTGGGATGGATATAGAATAACTTTTCTTCAGATAATTCTGAATCGCTCCATTTCAGATTGTAATTTCCTTATATTCTATATATTCCTTATATTCTAAGTGTTGTCTCTACCTACAACACTACCATGAATATATGACTGGGGAGGGAAAGGACGGAAGGCAAGTTCCCATTTACACAAAATTATTCACCCAGAGACAACATGATTATTGTGTGAAAAAAACTGTTATCTTCAGGAAACCTGCCTGTATTTTCATAAACCATTCCATATATGTCCCACCCTACCATCAAGTCCCTATAGCCTCTCAGTAAGCTTGTCCTATCAACTCAAACACCCTATCTTACATTTGCCCATCAGTAATTCCTACCTCTTCCCCTGGTGGATACACCAGAATTAATTCCATGTCTTCAGCATACAAATGGGAAGGAGGAATTCCTGAAATTTAGTAAACCCTTTCTTTTCTTCTGGAAGTCTAAATGAATTGTTCCAAACCCAACATGGAAAGCCAGGTGCCCGTCAATTCCTAGGAATGATGTATAGGGCTTTGATTTGCAACTAATGGAAAAATCTATTTCTTTCAGTTTTACTTCTATCACAGAAAACCTGTTGAATTCCCTACCAGAGCACCTTTCCCAGCTATCTCAACCACAGAGCTGACATACCTTATTTGGCCAAATGTCCTGTTCCAGTTGAGGGAGGGATATTAATTTTGAATTCAGTGGTCCAAAATGACTATTCCAGTGAAAGCTGGTAGGAAGAAGCCCATGAAACCAACATTCCTTCACCGAACTCTAAGCTTCTTTATCTTACCTCAATTCAGTTCAGCCTATACACATTTATTAAGTTTCTACTATGTGCTAGACACTGTAGTAGGTATGGGAGATACAAAGAAGTTTTAAATAACTGTATAGAGATTATATCACTAACCTGGACATCCAGTAGACAATGCTGTGGAATTGCTAAACAACTGTCTTTGGCCAAAGAAATTAAAAGTCTGAGGAACTTTAATACCAGCCACTAAAAGGGTTAAGTTTCACCTCTTTCTGAGTCAGGAAATATAACACAATGCCAAGGATTACTACGGAATAACAAATGAAAAAAGTGCTTTGAAAAGGTAAAAGCACAATGTTTACCAAAGGTATTTTAATTATTTTTGTTGCTATTTACCCCACATATACCAACTAAAGTCTTCATCTAAACAGAAGATGGACATATTCACCATCTGTATCTACATAGAATTTCAGAGCCAGAAGAGACCTAGAAGTCATCTGGTCCAAGCCCTCAGGGAAGAGGAAATAGCTTGCTTACTGTTATATGGTTGTTATTATTGTCAATTATTAATAATTAACATTTGTATAGTGTTTATGACTTGCAAAGCATTTTACATATGCCTTCTTATTAGATACAACAACCCCTTGTGGTGCATGCTATTATCATCTGCATTTTTCAGATAGGGAAACTGAGGTTGATTAAGATTATGTGACTTGCCTATGGCCACACAGTAAGTGTCAGAGCTGGGATTTGAACCCGGTCACCTACCATCTGTTCCTCCCAAGGCATGCCTTGTAATAATATTCCTTGGTCCCACACTGGTTCCTATTTAAGGCATCCTTGAATAGAAGGTAGATATGGGATACAAAAATTGATAGCAGCTAGTATTTTTGAAGACTGAATATTAGGATTTCTAAATCATCTTGCTGAGGAAATATCAACTATTTTTTTCATAAGGACACACACCCAAGGATAGGTGGTCATCTGGCCTTCTTAGTGCTGAGGGCCATACAGGACCACTCAACATAATTGAAAAATAAGTAAAGAACAGATTTGCTGTTAACACAAATCTGAATGATTAGAACTGCATCCTTATTATCTGAAGTGGGCTCTTGTGAAGCAATTACTTCTACTTATTTATCTGTGGGTTAAAAATTGGTATTTGGCATAGCATCCCATTACAATATAAGCATGCTCCACTTTGAGAAAATCCAATATACATATATATATATATATATATATATATATATATATATACACACACATATATAAAATCTAGGACTTACTAAAAAAGAGATACATTTAGGATTTCTTATTCACATTGTGAAATGACCTGTTGCTTTACAAGGGGATCTCTGACAGGGAAATGTACAGATAGCATTTGGGGCTCCAATGCCCCCATAGGATATATTAGAAATGAAGGTTAAACATTTCTGAGCTGATAATTAAAGTTGACTGCAAAACATGTTTGAATTTACATTTTTAAAGTGGTCTACACAACTTTTCAAGTATACATCATCTAGCATTTAAAGTAAGATACACCTATATTCTTTTTTTTTCTGAGCCAAAAGCAAAGGTGATTAGAAACCCTCTGTAATAAGGACAGACTAGTGTATCAAATAAAACATCTTGGGTGAAATGTTTTATGTTTTAGGTACCAGGAGTGTGCTAGAAGTGGTTCAATCTGGAGAGTGACAGCAGATTGTTAAATTTTCGGTGTGAGCATTTGTACCTTTGAAAATCAGCCAACGCTACAAATCAGGGCTTGATTTATTGAATTGTTGATGTCGAGATTTATGAAAATGATGGAAAAACATACTAATGCTGCAGACTCAACTTAAAAATGTATCTGCATTTTACCAGTTAAAGATTTACCAGCACACTAATGGATACTCGTTGTTATTCTCCTAGCTATTGTCTGGTAAGTACTGCCACTGCTGTTGTCCTCTCATGCACCAGCATCCTACACCTCACAGCCATGCATTTTCACCTCAGATGGTCTACTTGGATACATTCCACCCATCTCACTAACTTGTGAAAACTAGTAAGAATGCCAAGCATTGCTGCTGACTGTGGGAACCATTAGTGAATGCATCCCAAATATGTTTAAAGCTTTAGATATAGAATCAAAACTTAGTGAATTATACATATCATATATAGGTGAGCATCTCTCATACATAAAACCCAATATGGTAATGTCATCCAAAAACAGTCTTCTTAAACTATAGAACCTCACTCAGCTACTCCTCATTTTTTGGACAGAGCACACATTTTTCTTTTCATGACAAATTGTCTTCAGTCAAGAGCTCCTTGGGTAGTTAATGGTATCTTGTGATGATCCTTATAACTCTCCTCTCCTTTTACTCTTGATTAAAAAGAAAGAAAGAACAGGATCTAAACCCTTGACTGATTTACACTTCAATTTAATTTCTCTCTTTCTCTTTCCTCTTTCCTTTCACTGGATGAAACCTTCCATGTAATTAGGCTCGAAAGCTCTCATCAAATAGTTTGATTGAACTGCGGCAAACAGCTTCCCTTCCAGGCTGCTGGGATAGAGAGAAAGAACAGGGGACACTGCATGTGACCGGAGTGGCTTGGATGAAGGGAGCATGGCACTCTGTGATGGCAATTAAAGAGAGTGGTGTGATTGTTCGAGTGTCTCAGTTAGACCCCTTCCCTCTGCTCCTTGCTGTGCTGATTTGTTACTCAGGTTATACCTGGAGGAAATTCCAATCTTCTTTCTCAAGCAAACACTGGTAATCAAGGGCAAAGGTAGTGAAAACGAGAAAGCCTGAGGAATAAGTGTGAGAATCACAGAAAGTATATTGAACTTATAAAGCAGGATACCTCCTTTCCAGTCCAGCTATGCCACTAGCTAGAACTGGGCTGTCTGGAATATACCTCTCTCTGTCTTAATAGATTAATATATTAAATTGAGATGTTAGAGGATCCCTAAACAGTTTTGAAGTTCCATGAGTTTACGAATGCCTAATAGATCTTGCCTATCAAGGCCCTAATCCATTTCTTCCAAGGCAATATTAGCAAGCAAAAGCACAGAGGACTTAATGGTCAGGATTTTCTATCTTGTGTTATTACTGTTCACTTACATGACTTAGGAAAGCAAGCTGGTATCAACTCCATATTCATTGAACTGGAGTTCTTATAGAATATCTAAGATGGTATTTAGCCAATTAACTTTTTATGAATTGATGTGGCTTGATATACTTAAAAATCAATATATATTCTATACACATGTATGTGCATATAAACATACATGCATGAACACACATATACATACATATATGTATGTATACACACACACATATATGCTGTGATGGGCTCTGCGCCCATCTGCAAATAGTTTGATATTAAGATTCATTTCTCAAGATGTTATTTCTCCTTTTTTCAACTTCAAAGCCATTGAATGTGGGAGGGTACATATAAAAGACTTCAAACCAATTTTCTCACAGTAATAATGTCATCTTAAATTTGGGATGAAATGCCCATTATTGTCATTAACTCATCATAGCAGCCCTGGACACTGCATTAGCCAGTAGGGGACAAAAATGAGTGTTCCAATGAAGTTATCTGAAATCCTGATTCACTCCCATGCCTGATATGCACAGCATATAGTGATCCTATTTGATTATATTTCAGACAAAGAATTAATTAGAATACTTCCTTGAGGAATTTCAACATAGTTCTCACCAGCATACACACATATGCCCATATCTCAGATTGATGCACTTAATGAGCTAGACTCCTAAGAAAAAAATGTTTTATTTCATTTGGGGTTTGGTTTTCTTCCCTCTTAAAAGTGACTAACCATTGCTTAGTATGCAAAGAGCCAGGAATAAGCACAAACAAAGGTGATTTAATAAAGAGTGAAAGTGTGCTTTAAAATATTTAGTACATTATTATATCAGATGGGGGTTTCTGTAAGCTTACACAATCATGCCCTCCCCAACACAGGAGTCACACAATGATGTGATTATGCAAATAGATTTTTAAGAGCATTTCCACCAATATTAAAGAGGCTGTGAATTTAAGAGGAAAGGAAGAAAATGGAATAAACATCTTCTACAGTGCCTACTACGTATCAGGTAATGTGCTAAGCACTCTATGAATATTGATCCTTACAACAATGCTACAAGGTAGATGCCATCATTACTTCCATTTTTACAGTTGAGGAAACTGAGGTAAATAGAGATTAATTGACTTGCCAGGATCACACAGCCAGGAGGTATCAGAAGCAACCAGCGTGTCTAAGAGGTAAGACTTGAACCTAGGTATTCCTTATTCAGAGGCAGCCAGTACTCTATCATACTATCTACCAGCCATAATCAAGTCACTTAATAGAGTTTTCAGGGGCCCTGGCAGCTAAGATAGTACATTACAAAAATCTACAGATGTCCATCAGTGGATGGGTTTCTGCACCAGGAGCATTCCATACCAGTGAAATTTGAAGTCTGATGCACACATACACACACATACATATAGACATGCACATATTCATGCATGGAGGCATGTATGCAGACATACAACAGTAAATCTATAAATGTTCATAAATATGTACACATGAATATTTTGCTCTCAGAAAAAAAAAATCTTAGACGCTAGCTTTCTTCAAATGCTCAAGGCTCAGCTCAGCCAACACATCTACAGGAAGCTTTCCCTAATCTTGCCCACTCCTCACTCCCGTTAGCTGTTCATGCTCTCTCCAACCTCCAATTATCTTGCATTGATTTATCTGGGCACATATCATATCCCCCAGTAGTAAGTAAGTTCCTTGAGAGAAAGGACTGTTTTGTCTTTTGGCTTTCTACCCCTAGCAATTAACACTGTACTTTGCATACAACAGCTGCTTAATACATTTTTATTGAATGGATTCATATCACATGCAAGAGAGATAAATACAATGGAACCCTCTAGGAATGAATTGTTCTGAATAATTTATTGGGCTTTCTGTTTTAGCATCACTTTTTTTTTAATTTTGCTATTTTAAATGAAAAGTCAATACACTTCTATTAAGCACCTACTATGTGCCAGTCATTATACTGAGCCAGGGTAGGGAACCTGCGGTCTCGAGTCCACATGTGGTTCTCTAGGTTCTCAAGTGCAGCATTTAGACCTAGAGGGCCACATGTGCACTCAAGGCCGCAGGTTCCCCACCGCTGTGCTAAACTAAATTTCTGTAAATAACGGATTGCTCTTAGATTTTTAGATATGCAAGAGACCTTAGAAGTCACCTAGCCTAACTCCCTCATTTTACAGTTAAAGAAATGGAGGTCAGGGCAGCTAAGGGGTGGAATAGAGCACTGGTACTGCAGT
Source organism: Trichosurus vulpecula (assembly GCF_011100635.1). Taxonomy (NCBI): domain Eukaryota; kingdom Metazoa; phylum Chordata; class Mammalia; order Diprotodontia; family Phalangeridae; genus Trichosurus; species Trichosurus vulpecula. The sequence continues at coordinate 236,710,622 of NC_050580.1, read as the reverse complement.
CAGGAGGACCTGAGTTCAAATCCACCCTCAGACACTTGACACACTTACTAGCTGTGTGACCTTGGGCAAGTCACTTAACCCCAATTGCCCTGCCTTCCCCTCTAAAAATAAATGGAGGCCTAGAAAGTTTAAGTGACTTGGTCAAGGTTGTATAGATGGCATGTGAATAGCCCAAAGTGCAGCAAGTCCAAGACTCGAACCCGGGTTCTAGCCACTTCTGATCCAGCCATCTTTCTGCTACACTACTTTGGCTTGGCTTCTCATCCTAATTTGACATTTTCTCAATGACTCAGAATCATCATTAGGAACATCAATTTTCATCCTGTGCTGTAATAGAACAATGCCCTCAGAGGCTATTCAGCCATGCAGGACTTCTTGTTCTTTCATTTAATTATCTGGGACTGCTGTAATCTTTTAGTTCTTATGTCTGCTTTTCATAGTGTTTCAATCTCTTCCCTTGCTGTTTGTTATTATAGAATTAAACTTGAAGAGGTCATCTAGCCTAGCATCCTCATTATATAAACAAGGAAACACAGGCTTAGGGAAGTGAACACACTTGACCAAGATCTTGTCATAATAACAGCTAGCATCTGTGTAGTGCTTTAAGGTATGCAATGCACTTTACAAATATATCATCCTTACAACCACCCTGGGAGGTAGGTGCTGTTATCATCTCCATTTTACAGATGAGGAAACTGAGGCAGACTAAGATCCTGACTTATCCAGGATCACATAGCTAGTAAGTATCTGAGGCTGGATTTGAACTGGGGTCTTCCTGACTTCACGTTCGGCATTCTATCCACTGAACTACTGAGCTGCCACACATAGGAAGTGGTAGAGATAAGATTCAAACCCAGGTTTACTGATTCAAAGCCTTGGAAAATTCTTTCTACTTTTAAGTGTTGCTCTGCCTCCCTTATTACTTTTCCCAGGAACCTGGAGTAGCTATCTGCCCTCTTCTAGCTTGTTGCTCCTAATATCCTGTGGGCTTAGAAACTGAATACACTGAGCTAAGGCTTGTGGGTCTCTCCTATTTTTATACTACAGGGATTGGAGCTGTTGACCCCCCCCAGAGACCTTTCTTTTTTCTTTTCCTTTTTTTTTTCTTTTTGCTGTTTCCATCTTCTTTGATAAATATAATCCAGATAAATGAAGTTGCTGGATAACTGAGCATCGGGGAGGTGAGGTATTAATGTTCTATAATAGCAGATGGTATTTCTCAGCTCCCTCTGCTATAAATAGCAGAAGTCTGCAGTATAACACTGCCTTTCTTTTCATGCTACCCTTCCGCCCCTCCCCCCCCAGCCCTCCCCGCATACATAAGGGCCTCTCTGAGTATTTATTAAAACTGGCTTTTCAAAGCAATTAGAGGAACTCCCACGGGCCATTAGTCATCAATCAGAAAGAAGTCAGAAAAGACCCTGATGTCTATTGACATTTGCTCATTATCAGTCTCAGGATTGAAGCCAAAGATTGAGCTAGAAGTAAAGGTCTGACTCTCTCCCTTCCGGCCAGGGGGATTTCTTTTCTCTTGGTGATCTAAAGCAAAGAAGGCCTAGAATTAAGTAAGAAGCCCAAAGGTCAATGGGCCCTTAGTCACCTCTGAAGGCAAACTAACACCTTATATTTCTGGTAACACCTCACGGATCCTTTCCTTTAACAATTCTAAAATTCACTTTCTAAAACAGACTTCCAGGATGGCTTTTCCTTGTGGGAAATCCTAAGTGGAAAAAGGCTTGTCCTTTTTATTTTTATTTTTGTGAGAGGAATGATATAGGGATAGATCAATCTAGGGTTGCAGGCAGATCTTGTGCTAGACTGGAACCTCACAAACGGTCATGGAGCAAGTCCAAATGTAACCAGTGTTAGGATAGACTGATCTAAGGTTATAGGCAAGAATGGGTTATAATGGAACCCCATAAATCGTTGTGAAACATATCTAAATAGAAGTAACTCATGTCAGGAGAGAGAGCTGAAGCTGAGTCTAGAGATTCCCAAAGACGATAGAAATAATAATTAGAATTTATGTTGGATTTTAGAAATCTTATTTTATTTTATCCTTAAAACAACCCTTAGAGGTAGATAGTATTATTATAGCCATTTTACAGATGTGGAGACCAAGGATAACAAAAGTTCTGGGACTGGCCTAGGGTCATGGAGCAGCCCAAAGCTTTATCCACTGTACCTCCTAGCCACCTCATAATCCCCTATGTGTCTAAACCCAGATTCTGGTCTGATCACTTTTTTCCTCCAAAGTTAACTTCTAAAGCCAATTATATTAGGATCGTAGGAGCAACGATTTTTAACCCAAAAGGTCACTAGTGATTATCTAGTTTAGATACCCATAAAGTCGGATGGGAGAAAATAATACCTTTATTTTCACTAGCCTCTCACTGAACTGTGGTATTTCTTCTATGATTTAAAAATATTCTTTTGAGAAGCAGGTCATAGGTTTCAGCAGACTGCCAACGTGGTCACAATACATAAAATGTTTTGGAATCCCTAATCATTTTACATGTGAGGAAACTGAGTCCCTGGGAAATTCTATGCCTTGCCTTTTCAGGTGGTAAGTAGCAGCGCTAGCATTTAAACCCATGTCCTCTGCGATATGCTTTGCTCTCTCTGTCTCTCTGTCTCTGTCTCTGTCTCTGTCTCTGTCTCTGTCTCTCTCTCTCTCTGTCTCTCTCTCTCTCTCTCTCTTTCTCTCTCTCTCTCTATCTATCTATCTATCTATCTCTCTATCTCTATCTCTCTGTCTCATTCTCCCTCTCCCTCTTTCTCCTTCTCCCACTCTCCCTCTCCCTCTCTCTGTCTCTGTCTTCCTCTCCCTCTTTCTCCTACTCTCTCTATGTCTCTCTCTGTCTCCGTCTTTATATGTCTGTCTCTGTCTCTTTCTCTGTCTCTCTGTCTCTGTCTGTCTGTCTCTATCACTCTCTCCCACATACACACACTCACTCACACACACACAAGCTCTCTTACTGATTCACTCACGCACACATTTTCAATTATTAAGCATTTTTTCCCTCCTTTCCTCCTCCACTTCCCATGGGGGGAAAGGGAAGGGGAAAAAATCCATGATATTCTGAGTATAGAAATGTTGCCCACAACATGACAGAGATATGATAAACTAACATATAGGATGAGATAAAATTTTTGGACACAGAAAATGTGGAAAGTTGTTTCGCTTGACTATCCTCCTGTATGTTGATTTATTGTCTTATGCTGCCTGCCTCCTTTACTGTTCTTGTCTATAAGAACATCAGATCACAAAAGGGGCGAAGGAAATGTTAAGTCAAACTTCAGCCCTGATTCAGTTTAATATTGTCCTCTATCAACCTGTTACAATGCTTAGCAACCACCACGGCTCACACAGAGTTCATTTTCATTTTAATGTGCCACACAGAAAAGCAGCCTAAATATATGTCCCCAGATCTAAAGCATATAATCCGTAAACTACAGGAACAGGCAGATCATTTCCATTAGTTCCTTATGTAGCAAAAACCACAATTTGCACTCAAAGCGTGTAATTATATTCAAATTCTGAAAGACAGCGTCGGAAATAGTTGAAATTCATAGTTTGGGGGAAAGTCACTCAGGGGTATACACAGTGATGTTTTAATGTGGAAGAAATAAAGGAAAGAGTGTGAGGAAAGTAATGGGATGGGGGTACGGCGCTACAGATCTGCTTTGAGGTTACCTGCTTGACATTACTTGGATCACCAAGGAAAACACTCTTTCAGCAGCTTTGAAAAGCAATACTCTGGCAATTTCCAAAGCAGGAGGAGAACAATAAGAGGAGTGCCCAAATTCTCTTTCCAGATGGAAATAATACTGGGTCTCCCCTGTTTCCTGATGGGCAAAGAGAGCCTGCCTCAGAGCCCTAGAATTTGACTCTGGCCACTGCAGTTGTGCCAAAGCCCTGGGACATTTAATTACCCCTAAGAGTCTTCACTCCTGGAGAGGGACATTTCACGACCTGCAAAAGCAGAAAATGTGACCAGCTGAGTTCAGAGCCAAAGGACAAATATCCCGGCAAAATTGAAGAAATACTAATTGAATAAAATGGCTAGAGAAATATGAAGTCACTAGAAGCCACACAGGATACAATGGGATTGGGAGAGTTTCTTTTGGTAGTAAGTTTGCAATTTGATAATAGGCCTATAAAATTGAAAGCTATACTGTCCTGCTTAAAGATCACAAGTGGCTTTTTTTTCCCCATAAAGGGAGGAATGTGATCATATTCTTGGCTTAACTTCTACTATGTAATCCAACTCTCTCTCTCTCTCTCTCTCTCTCTCTCTCTCTCTCTCTCTCTCTCTCTCTCTCTCTCTTTCTCTCTGTCTCTCTCTCTCTCACCAAGGGTTCTTAAATTTTTGTGTGTTTCATGGACCCATTGGCAGTCAGGTGAAATTTGTGATGAAGCCCTTCTCAGAATAACATTTTAAAATGCATATGATAAAGTTTCTTTTGGTAGTAAGTTTGCAATTTGATAATAGGCCTATAAAATTGAAAGCTATACTGTCCTGCTTAAAGATCACAAGTGGCTTTTTTTTTCCCCATAAAGGGAGGAATGTGATCATATTCTTGGCTTAACTTCTACTATATAATCCAACACTCTCTCTCTCTCTCTCTCTCTCTCTCTCTCTCTCTCTCTCTCTCTCTCTCTCTCTCTCTCTGTCTCTCTCTCTCTCACTAAGGGTTCTTAAATTTTTGTGTGTTTCATGGACCCATTGGCAGTCAGGTGAAATTTGTGATGAAGCCCTTCTCAGAATAACATTTTAAAATGCATATGATAAAGTACATAGGATTACAGTTATTTAATGCAATTATCAAAATATTTTAATTGAATTAAGAGACAAGGCTCTATAGTTTTGCTTATTATTTGTTGGTCATCATTCAGTCAAGGTTCAGAAAATACGGCCACTGAATTTCGTCAGGTACATAAAAATGCTTGCTTCTTGGGCTAAATTCAATGAATATATATATTTTCTGAATCAAAAATCGTTTCACACACACTGATCACTGTTTGTTCTTTTGTTGTTGCTGTTGTTTTTTCCCACTTGAACTTCTTAAGCCAACCCAACTATATCAGGAACATAGAATCCTAGATTTTTAACAAGAAAGGCCCTTAGAGATCAGTGACTATTATCCCTTCATTTTACAGGTGAGGAAAGCAAAGCCTACAGAGACATATGCTGCCCTGCCCACAGCCACACATGTGGTAAGCCACAAAGCCAAGATTTTAACCTATGTCTTCTGCCCCAAGCTGCCCTCCTGTTATTCTTTTGGCAAAGTATATTTTCTTTCATTGAAATTGGCACTGTCTCATAAAACTTAAAAAGTTTGGTTCTGGTGGTGTGTTCATGAAATCCTTCGCAAACAAATAAATAAAACTCAAAAACCCATGATTCTAATTTTATAAGACAGTTGTATTGTTCTTTCCCAATGTGATAAGATCTCAATGTGATGAGATTCCATTAGAACTCAGCTTAAAGAAGTATATAAATACATATACACAGATGCATATAAGTGTATAATGTATGTATATATGTATATGCATGTATATGTATGTGTGCATGTATATAGCCACATACACAATGAGAGGTGATATTTGTGTAGGTTTTAAGATTTTCCAAATGCTTTATATCCATAATCTCATTTAATCCTCCATACAACCATTGTGGTAGATAATACAGGTATTATCTCCAATTTATGATGAAGAAAGTAGAGTTGAGAAAGTGACTTTCTGAGATCACTCAGCTGGGAAGCATCATAGACAGGGGTCAAATCTAGGGCTCTCAAGATTGCAAACCCATTTCTCTTTCCATTATACTATGCCTGTTGCCTCAGGGAAACAGCTGAGTGAAGAAATTCATACTAAAGTGTTACAGGTCAAAAACTTAGCTTTTCTAAGCCTATCTGCAATTTCAAAGAGTTTATTAACCCAAGTGAATTTCTAATCTATAGAAGGGTTCTGGGACTTTCCACACATTTGTATAAAGAAGGCAGTGCCTAGATCTTTCAGTATGCTGGTAAATGTCTAACAACCAGTTCTTCAAGAAAAAATGTACATTTAACCCACTTTTAAGTTTAATCTATGTTATTAACATTTTCTGCAACACTTTCCTAAATCTGGATTATCTACATAATAACAAGTAAAGTCCTGATTTTTAGTATTTGCTGACTTATAAGGTATAAACATTTGAGTAAGAGCTGACTCTAGTATATCCCTGTATAGATCCCTACTCAAACAAAACCTTAAACCTATACAATAGTGACATTTCCTGCTGAGGATTCTTCTTCCATATAATCTTTAGTTACAGGACTAAGACCCAGGAAAATACAGGGAGGAAACTCAGGTTTTGTTCGCTTACTTGTTTACAGGTTTCAGGTAAGGATCTTATTTATTAATTTTTCCCCACAGATATTGCTACTTCCCAGTTAGGAAACATTGGTGTACTTGAGAATCAAAGGGACCCTAAAGCTTGAAAATTCTTTAAAATTCTATTTGGGGGTGGGGAGGAGAGGGAAAGGAAACATTTTACTTTGCTTCTTGTTCAATTCATCTGACTTTCATTTTGCTCCTTCTCTCCTACTCCCCCACCCTCACCCCATCCCTACCATCATCATTCCATCCTGTAACAAGATGATCAAGATCGTGGCAGCCCACTGCTATAAGTATGCAGGATTCTGGAATAAATCAGAATTATTTTAACCAGAATATTTAGCTATTTAGCTATAAACACCTATTACCTGGTCTCAACAAAGGCAGAGAATTTATGGCAGTTTCAGCCTGATAGATGTTAACAAGTCTGTGCTACATTCCTGACAAGATAGGAAGTTACAGTGAGGGAATTCTGGGAGAATGAAAAAAAAAAGTTTCCTTAACACTTAAGTCATATTAAATTCAGCTGCTGTTTTGTCCCCTTCTCTTTAGCACCAATAACATCAAACACAGCCAAGGACAATAAACAACACCATGCCATTTTGTACTATTAGTAAAGTAAATGAATGAAAACTGTTTCCTTCCCATCTTCACTTGACTATACAGTGAAGTCTGACAACTGGCTTTATAACATCATAATGCATTGCTTTGGAACATTAGGACTCTGGGTCAAAAAAAGAAGAGAATAGCTACCTGGTCAGTGGCTTGGGCATAAGTATTTTTGATAGTGAAGAAAATAGACCTATAAAATATTGGGAGGCCTATGGAAGTTAGACAGGTTTAAGATGCACTAAGGTATCTTTAAAGATGTAAGAATCATGGAATCATACAATCTTAGGGCTGGAAGAGACCTCAGAGATCATATAGTCTAACATTTTCATTTTACAGATGAAGAGAAAGAAAAGAACACATGTTCCAGTTGCTTTATTAAAACAAAAAAAAACATACAACAAATAAAAGGAAAGGTAAGAATAGAGATTAAAATGCTCCAGTGGAATCTGAGTGGGAAGGGTAGAACAATTTTTTAAAATTTTTTTAAGACACCTTATCCCAAGGTTAGGGGCAAAGCTAGAACTAAAATCTAGTTTTTCTGGCTCTCAGTCCAAGTTCTACAATGTCAGTAATTGTCAGAATGAACTCCATCCACCAGAAACAGAAGTTCCCTGGAATGAATAAACTAGGGTTATTTTTACACTAACATTTCTAGGTCTGGACAGGTCCAGGAAGGAAAGGAGGAACAAAGGAAAATAGCTACTGCAAAGTGTGAAAACCATTGCACTATGATGGCTTAAATATTCACAGCAATACCGTGATCAAAGACCAAAAGAGTCTGAATGCAGATTGAAGCATGCTATTTTCACTTTTTTGTGTTTTTTTTGGTTCTGTCTTTTCTTTAACAACATGACAAATGTGGAAATATGTTTTACATGATTGTACATGTATTACCTATATCAGATTGCTTACCATCTTGGGAAGGGGGGAGGGAGAGAAGGGAGGGAGAAAATTTGGAACTCAACATCTTTCAAAAAATGAATGCTGAAAATTGTCTTTATGTGTAATTGGAAAAAAATAAAATGCTATCAAAGTAAAAAAAAAAAGAAAATCATTTCACTAAATGAAGCATGTTGCTTCTCTCCATGAATTATAGATTTAGAGCTGAATGGGACTTCAGAGGTTATCTAGTTTAATCCCCTCATTTTAGAGTTGTGAAAACTGAGACCTGGAGAGGTGAAATGACTTAGCCAAAGTCAAACAGGCAAGAAATGAAAGATTTGCGATTTAAATTCATGTTCTCCAATTCCAAATCTAGTCTTTCCGCTAACTTTTCAACTAATCTTGGCACCACATTTTGAATGTTTTTATTTGCCCATTTTCTCATAGGCCCTACAAGTTTTCCAGATGCCGGACCCCTATTGTTTAGTTTCTTTTTTTCCAGATCTGCAATTGTTTTCAAATGGGTCTCAGGTATTCTTTCCAAGTCCTCCTATTTTTTTTTTTTTTTGCATTCTTCCTGGATAGGGGAGGGGATAAATAAATTTTATCCCTTATAGGGATAAAATCCCTATAAGGGATTTCCTATAATTAGTTGACTCATACTTCTGATTTCTGTTAATGGATCCCTAGCTAGAGGGAGAGTTATAAATAGTACTAGTGATAGTTGCCAATTAACAAAACAGCCAAGTTCATCTTTGGGAATATTGTCCCCCTGCTACCATCATAGAGTAAATATGTTTTAAGCTTTCCCCACATGTAGCAAGCCCAGGACTAAAATAAGAGAAGCTTTCTACAGATTGCTAAGTGAGATGAGCTGGTAAATCTGTGCACTTGGAATTGATGAATGAACACATCAGTATTTACTGAACACCAAACATGTATGAGGTACTCTACTAGGCACCAAATGAAGACAATGGGCAAGATTAGAATTTTATTATCATGCCCATTATCAGTCATATCTGATTGGACAGAAGAACCAAAGAGGAAGGCAGCAGGGTACAGTGAAAACAATTGATGTGAAGTCACAAGGCCTCCCTTATAATTTTGCTTCTGAAATTAAGTATGTGTGTGACCTCAGGAAACTTACAAATGGGCCTCCAATTTCTTAACTGTAAGATTAGATGGTTGGACTAAATGATCTCTGATGTTCCTTTCCACTCAAGATCTATGTTCCAATGAAGATATAATCCAAGTCTCATGAAGCTTGATTCTCAGATTTACAAATGAAAAACCAAGTAATGTCTTCAATGATCAGGAATCAAGAAAAAATAATAGAAAAAGTAAAAGACCAAGAGAAGATGCTATTGAAAGGAACCATCCCTTGCTTCATTTTTTTACATATGGCCTATGCCTAATTAGCTGTCATGTTAAACATACATATTATTCTGTGGAATGGAATTTTTTCTCCTGTGGAAGTTTAATAAAAGAGTCAGAGTCAGGGAAAAAAGCTTGATATTTTGCCTTAAATTTGCATACTGTAGTTCCAAAGTATTTTTTTTACTTATTTTATCTAAAATAATTTTGACAGCACCCTAACTAGGAAGTCAGGGTTAAGATGGACTCACATAGTAAAGAACAACAGGAAAATTAATTTTAAAAAATGGAAATATTTATAACATCCTTGTGTGAGATCATGAGATAAAAGGATGATTGATTTATTGTTGGAAATGATCCTTAGAAGTTGAATCTCACAGATGTTACTTGACTTGTCCACGATCACGCAGCAGCAGAAATAGGATTTGAACACAAGGTTTCTGTTTGATTTAAACAAAGTTACTGAAAAGAAAAAGGCTAGGTAGAGACTGGAGGGTTGGAACAATGTTTAGGATAGGAAAAAAAGTTAATTGAAATTTCAGGTCATAAGTCACAGAGCTGGCAGTTGAGCAGAGGGTGAGGAGCTCAAGAACTATAGGACATGCTCCAAGACATGTTTGAGAGGCATCCTGAGGAGGAAGAACAAAGTAGGCTATAGTTTAAATATTCCTGTAGAACACTTGGCCATACACATATGTAGAGTTCTAAATGTAGGCTCTAAATTACAAAAGAAAATTAGGGGGAGAAACAAGCAAGCAGAAAAACAAAAAAAAAGATATGGAAAACTACCTTTTTTATGTAGGCAGATGTAGTTTTCTGTCTTCAAACAGATGCTTTAATGTTTAGGGAAGTTGCTACCTGCTTTTTTCACTTTGAAACTTTACCTTTAACAGAGACTGACTGAGGAATCTCTGTATAGCATATTTATGTATGTGTGTATGTATGTGTATGTATATGTATGTACACGTACACATACATACATATATACATACATATATATATTTATTTTTTTTATTCATTTTCCCAATCACCAGGCCTGGCCACAGAAAAATTCTAGATGAGGTGAATTTTTTCTGATCACTGTTCAAGTTCCAACCACCCATTCCCACCCCTACCCCATTGCAATGGCAAATATAACTACGATTTCTCTAATCTCAGTCGTGTAAGTGCCCAGGATTTTGAAGCTCTCCTTCCTTCCCCCTGCTTTCAGGAAAGAATTATACAAGCTTTCTCATTTAAAGGACTAACATGAGTCAACAGGATACCCTTACGAAAAAGTATTTGATTTTTAACCAAAGAGTAAATCTTATACCACAGTTCTTAACTTGGGGACCATGAAATCCCAAGAATTTTATGGATTGACTTGATTCAAGGGGTTCACAAACTTGGATGAGGAATTAAATTTTAATTGGTTTCCTTTGTAACCCTCTGTACTTTATTATATGCATTTAAAAATATTATTCTAAAGAAAGTTCCATAAGCTTCAAAAGGGGTACCTCATACAAAGAAAGGTTAAGAACCTCTGACTTAGACCAAAGCATACACACACACACACACCCCTAACAATCCCTTTATATCTTACTTATACTATAAAGTATACAACTCCTTTTCCTTTCCATCCTAACTCTCTGGTTTCAAGAGTCAGAGATACAATTTCTTTGGATTCCATCCACCTTCACATGGTGGTCTGAACTAGGAAATTGTAATACTCCTCCCCCTACCCCCCATTTGCTTACAAATTCCAGAAGCAGAACGTAATGTATGGGGGGTGGGTGGAAAGAGAAGTCAATTTAATTAATTCATCACCAAGGCCAAAAACATATAAATCTACTCATTTTATCTGTCAACTAGGGTTATGAATTATTCAGCAACCCCAGCCCTGGAAACGAAGGCAGAGAAAACAGTTAGAGAGCAGCTGGCTGAGCAAAGGTGCTAGTTAGATTAGTGCGAATCCATGGTCATGACTACAAAAACTGAAAGTGTGGTCCTACTATCAGGAAGTCCGTAGCTTCATCCTTCTTTAAGGATGAAAAGATGCTGCAGTTATTATCCTGCCAATACTAGACCACAATTACCAACTAAGGCAAAGTGGATCTGTGATCCCAAGATAATACAAATAGGAGTCCTTTCCTTACCCAACCTCTTCCTCCAGCATCTGATGTAACAATAGTAAATGTTTAAACAACCCTTTAAGGATTGCAGAACACTTCGTGTATATCATTTCATCTGATCCTCCCAGAAACCATACGAGGTAGATATGATCACCATCTCCATTTTACAGATGGGTTAAATAGAGAGGCTAAGAGACCTGTGTAGGCTCCTATAGCTAGTGTCCCATGCAGGATTCAAACTCAGGTCTAATCTGAATTTACATCTGGCATTCTATCCATTATATACTGCCTAGATGCTTCATGAATATTTATCCAATAAACTGTGGACTGTTGCTAATGCTTTTAGAAGTAGAGGGACTGAGATATTTCATGTTTTTAGGGTTTTTTATCTGTCTTTTGTGGGTAAAATTGAATTTGGCAAATGTAGTCATAATAGGTAGGGTGCTTCATCAGCTGGGAGAAGAGTAAACTTTACTGGGATATGTTGAACTGGGGTGGCTCCTAGAGCCCTACTTCTCAAAATATGATACTCAGCAGAATCTTAAGTAGCAATTTGGTCCTGGGAGCAAACTTCAGAAAAATGCGCCCAGGTCAAGAAGCATAAATGAGTCCTCAAATTAACTTTTAAAGACAGATTTACTTGAATATGAGAGGGGGAAAGTATAGCCTTTGGTAGGATTCTGTTTTAAATTTTATTCTCATTTAATTAGAGCCAGGATACTAAGCTCAATTGTTTCTACCAAAGGAACCTTAAGTTCTTTCCCCTAAATTTAGGTGACTAGTAGCCTCTGTGTTTCAGCACTTTTTAGGCAGACAGAATTTTCAGCAATCAAAGTGGAGGGGAGGGGGAGAAGAATAAAAAAAATCATAGATAATTTCTTTTTGGAATATTGATGTTTAGAAATTGAATAACTGCAGATATCCTAATATGTATATAGTAGACATCACCGAAGTACCGAGATCATTTGGCTAACATGCTATTTTAGTAAGAAAAGTTTAGAATAAAAAAACATCTTAATGAATATTCTGAATGATGTAAGGCATGCAAATTTGCATTTTACAAGGTCCATTTGCTTAAAAAAGAACTTTAGAATCTTCATAAACTTTTTTTCAGTGTGTGCCTTTCCATCCCTGTCTTCATATGAAAGCCTTTCACAGGTAGGAAAAAATCATATGAAACTGTCCCCGGAATGGTCAAGGAGACAGGAGAGAGATTTCAGAAGGGAAAGAGCATGAAAGTAAGAAGAAACGGTGGTTCTGAAAAACAGATAAGTCAGAAGTTTAGTGATCTTGTTTGATAGAGGAAAAATAGGTTCAGTCCTAATTAAAGACACATTAACAAGGTAGATATATAGAGCACTGGACTTGGAATCCAGAAGACTCTGGGTTCAAATCCTGTCTTTGTTATACTGCTAAGAGCAAGTGGCAAGTCATATATAATGTCCCTGAGCTTCAGTTTTCTCATCTGTAGCATGAGGATAATAATGCTTACAAAATCTACTTCACCAGGGAAATGCAAGGGCTGAAGCATGCTATAAAAGCACTCTGAAAACCTGGAAACTCTATATAAATGTCATTGATTACTACTACTACTACTACTACTACTACTACTACTACTACTACTACTACTACCACTGCTGCTGCTGCTGCTGCTGCTGCTACTACTACTATCATCATCACAGCTGACCTAGGACACATATCTTTTTGAAGATATATAACAAGAATATTCATTTAGTTTCCATTTGTCTTCCTCTTATTTCTCATCATGGCACATGGGGGACTATTCTGAACTCTGGTAGGATTTGCCAAATGGGCAAGACATGAAGCGTTAGCTGTGCATTCTTCACTTTCAGTAAGGAAGAGGCCCATTTCCGAAGACTGACCCCACCATGAATTCCTTTTGGCCAAAGAAATCCAGCAAAGTATAATCAACCATAGAGAAGTAGAGCTGAATCTTTACAGTTAGAGGGATATAAACACCAAACTCTTTTAACATAATGAAAGGTTGCTTTGTTGACACAGTAGTTCTCTTTGCAGTTTCCTCTTTCTCTTCTTCCTGACCCTCCCATCCCCTGCTCATACTGTTTCTAGGACTGATTTTGTTCAAACTCTGCTGAAGGAATTTTTAAAAAAACTTAACCATTCAAGATCAATATGTTTCTCATCTCCTCCCCCATGCCCAATAAATATGCTAAAGATAAAGAAGAACCCAGGGTTCCCCACTGGACATACAAGCCTTTTTGGTTTCTCAAGTGAAGATTATTTAGGGTTTTGCTCTCATGAGACTGCATAGGAAGTTCTGAGACTCAGGGTTCTTACATTTGCTTCAGACATGAAAGGAAAGCATTTCCTTCTTTACAGTCAATTGAGAATGATGATTTGAATCAGTGTGCCATATAAGGCAGTCCATGTAATAGACATCTACCTCATGTTACTACAACACCCCCACCACAACCCTTTAGTCTCTTGACATTAATATTCTAAAATGTTTTCCTTAGATCAATTTGGTCTGGTTCTGAAAAGCCGGGTAGATGGGCTACAGGTAGGAACTAAGGCATATTAGGAAAACTGTATAGTGGCTAAAGACTCTTATGACACGAAATACAAAAAGCCAGGGCTTAAATGTAGCAGCAGGGTCAAGAGCGGCCTGAAAGCTGCTGCCTTGGTCCATGGTTTCAAGTTCACAGACATATTATTATTTAATCGACAAAAACAGTCTACTTAATATAGATGAGTCTAGTCAACAAAACCCAATTTAGTGAATTGGAACTCCATGAAAGAACTTAAAAGCTAAATTCCTTTTGTGAGTTTGCATCTCTACTTAATCTTGCAGAACCTAGAGCACATGGTTCTGATGCATCTGTTCCTTTAATCTGAGGGCAAAGTCTTGGAAAGTATCAATGCTCAAGTGTACTTTGTTTCAGCTGTCATTTCATTTAGAATAGCTAGCTACTCTTTTCCATCACCCCAAAATCTCACCCAATTTAGGCTAAAGAGGAAGTTAAGTGCAGAGTCAGGTTGGCTCAGCAGGATATAGGACCCCAAGAACATAGGTGAAAAAGCGTGTGTGTGTGTGTGTGTGTGTGTGTGTGTGTGTGTGTGTGTGGTGTGGAGAGAGGGAGAGAAAGAGAGAGAGAGAGAGAGAGAGAGAGAGAAACAGCCACATTTAATCTGTGCAGGGCTCAAACCCACAGCCTAGGGAAAGTGAACCCTGTGAGAAAGGAAAGTGCAGAACTCCTGGGGAGTGATGGATTATTAGATTCCATCACTTACACCAGCAGTTGCTTTTAACCATTTAGAGACTAAAGCAAAAACATAAAGATCTTGCCAATGTGCACCTCCAACCAACACATAATCTCCATGTCCCTGCTGATCATTTACACTAATTAGCCAAATTTGGCTAATTATTGCAAAGCATTTTGGGTGTTTAATTATGGTTATTAGGAATAGTCTAGCTTATTTCCCACACACCCCATTTTCCCTTCCCATTCTCTCTACCCCTTTATCTCAACCCCCTCCCCCATGTTCTTTGCAGTTTGCATTTCAATATGTTGCTATTTTTCCCCCTCTCCCTAGGTTTTTCAGGAAGCCCATACCAGACCCAGCAGGAGCCAGAAAGAAAACAGCATCCAGCTCAAGATCAAGCGTCCCCCCTTTACAAGCTCTGAGCCGCTTGACAACTCCATCAAATAAAATTTAAAGAGAGAACAGAGCAAGAGCCAGAGTGAGTGTTGGCATTTTCTCAACGTGCTTCCACTTAACATGACAGACAGCCCACAGAAGCCCAGGGCGAAGAGCACCAAGAGCAAAGATGACTTCCAGAATGGGGTCTGCATGTTACACCAGTTTAGGTCTTCAAAACCCAAGTCAGGGCATGAGAACTACATGATACTCCATGTTCTGTCCTTCTTGGGCTACCTACTTTTGTGGTAAGAGATTTATCTATGATTTTTACTTCTCTCACCGCTGGAGTGTACTGCATAGTAAACAAATATTGTAGCTCTTTTATAACAGTTTACTATAGCAAACCCATACCGTGACTCAAAGCAGCAGCCCTTCAGAGATGGCCCACTGGGAGCTGAATATATATTTACCAAAAAGAGACCCTTCCTAACTCATCTTCACTTTCTCAAACCTACATATTATACTTATTTCCTCTTTAATGTATGGACATGCATATCCATGCTGTGCACCCCAGCATCTTCTCACACATCTGCATCAAGTATTGAACAGAATTTATTACTGTGTGCAGCTTAGCCCACTGGGGTAAATTGCAAATGGGTTTAGCCTTATCTTGTACCATGCTTCCTCTCTCATAAATATATGCAGCAGAATCTGTACAGTATTACAGAATCCTGGCTTTCAGAGTTACAGAGGAACACATAAAGCTGCCAGAGTTAATCAAACTAGACACTGATTATTTGTTATCTTTTCTATATTCCCCAAGCTGAAGACCCTCCTCCCCTGACCTACTGCTGCATAAAATGATCCACATGAGGAGTTAATCGGCTCAATTAATTTCATTCTGAGGACCCAAAGATCTAGTTTTCATGTACTTTGCTGCAGACTAGCTTTCCAGACAAGACTTAACATAAGGGAAGGGAAAAGGAAGACGAACAAATTAACTCTCAAAGCACAACACTGGGCAGCGGTATAAGAAGTTAGTTGCCATTATGAGATTTTAGAGGGGGAAAAAGTTTCTGGGACTAAGAAGGAAGGGGGTAGAGGACAAGAAAAGACTTGAAGAAAACAAGGTTTGTGATAGGAGTGGAGAGGGAGCCAGTCTGTAAAGGGAAAGGGCCATTTATCTCTCATTCACTTATATTATTCTATTCTTTCTTTCAAATTAAGAACTGTCTCCTCTATCCCCTCTGCCCTCCCCCATTCTTCCTGTAGGAGAGGAGTTGAAACATAGCTATGACAAGTTATAAGGATAAAGAGTAGAGACCCACCGTGCCCTCCTCGAAGGGAGACAGGGGAGCGATAGATAGAAATAGGCACTGAGTGATGCTTGCTGCCATGGAAATGGTGCTCATGCTGAGAGTGAGACACTGGAGAGGAAGAAGAGGAGGATGAAGCAACATTAGAAGAACTCCACACAGAGCTGACGATACATCCCCAAAAGAGGGACCAGATCCCAAGGGTCCAGGCAGGACGGCGAGGCGAGCTCCGTCCGGGCAAGGTGCTTTTGTGTATTCTCAGGTGCATGGTCAATGCACTGCAGAACTACAGATGGGCAGTCTGAATTCCAGCCAGGGTAGAAAAATGAAGTTCATGATGCCCAGAGGCCCATCATAGCAGGAAGAAGGCGTTTGTCTTTGGAGGAGGTGAGGGACACACTTTTTCAAAACAAATAATAGCTGACTATCCGGAAAAGAAAAAAAAAGACAGATATAAAATGGCAAAAACAAAAACAAACCTAAAAAATCAAAAACAAAACAAAACAAACAAAAAAACCCAATCCTTTCCCCTTAGTGCAGGATGAACCTGTTTTGCCAGTGTCCACTCTGATGTACAAAGCCTCTGGTGAGCCGGGAAACACCACACATGTCACGGAAGGCCCCAGAAATCATCCAGTTGTGATGGTTCCTCCTAGGCACCCAGGGTCCTGATGACTCTAATTGCCAAAACTCCAAGAATATCACATGTGGAGGAATGGCGAAAAAAAAAAAAAAAACCCAAAACAAAACAAACAAAAAAGAAACAGCAGAATAGCAGAAGACCCAAGTAAGGTTTAGGTTAGTGCATCCCAACATCCAAGGAGTTTGAACATTTTTTTTTCTTTTGCTTCTTCACTACCAAGCGATGCAATGCAGAACTGCCAAGCAAAAAGGAGGAGGGGGTGTTGGAGGAAGGGGGCTGTTCTCCGTCTTCTCCTCCTCCGATTCTAGGCAGTGGAGAACGAAGACTGTTGTTAACCCTGTGCGATCTGGAAGGGCACTGAGGGATCCTCTTCCGTTTCTTCCTTGGTCTCCCAACAAAATGAAAAGCAGCAGCAGGAAGAGGAGGAGAAAGAGAAAGACAGGGGGTGAGGAAAAGGAGAACAGGGTGGGGGATAGGGGAAGACCACAACAGCAACAACTATGAAAAGAAAAGGAAAGAAAAGAAAAGAAACAGAAACAGAAACAAGGGGAGTGTTGGGGGTGGGATCCAGGGAAAGGGAGGGATACTAGGGTAGGAACAGTGCCCGGCGGAGTCCGGAGAAGAAGGCAGAGGGGTGGCGCATACAAAGTGAGGGGAACTCTGGAGCTCAGGTGAACTGAAGCGAGGAGTTAGGAAGCCAAATTCACAAATGGGCAAGCCGTATGCAAATGGGCACACTCGAGAGAGCAAATCATTGAAGCCAGAACACTCTGCAGAGGGGACTGGCTGGTTCCCGAGAAAGGAGGGGCTGGAACTGGGACCTGAAATCCCATCCCTCTCCTCAGGCTTTGCGCCCACCCCCATTCCCTTCCATTCATACACACACACACACTCTCTCTTTCTCTCTCTCTCTCTCTCTCTCTCTCTCTCTCTCTCTCTCTCTCTCTCTCTTCTCTCTCTCTATTCTCTCTCTCTCTCTCTCTCTCTCTCTCTCTCTCTCTCTCTCTCTCTCTCTCTCTCTCTGAGGCATGCCTTCCAACAACGCAAGTCTCTCCATCCCTACCCCCTGCACCCAAACATCTACCCAGTCTTCTTTCGCTGCCTGGCGTCTTGTGCATTGGCAACTCGTGTGTATGTGTGTGTGTGTGTGTGTGTGTGTGTGTGTGCGCGCGCGCGTGCGTGTGCGTGCGTGTGTGTGTGTGTGTGTGTGTGTGTGTGTGTCTGTGTGTGTGTGTCCTGGTTCTTTGTCTCTCTCCTTTTCTCTCTCAGACTCATTAAATCAACTAGTACTAGGGCGACTGAGGCTTCTTGCTTAATTTGGCAGGAGAGGTTGGGATGCGGGGAAGGGGGGGTGGGGTGGGGAAGGAAGGGTTGACGCGGGAGACCGGGCGGCAGAGAACGAAGTAACCAGAAAATAAAATAAAAATAAAACCCCTTGAGTCAGCAGCAGGAGTAAAGTGGTTGCTGCCGATGCCTCCAGTTCTTTCCTTCTTCTGCAGCCCTCTCCTCTCCTTGGAATTAAGAGCTTTAGTTCCCAATGTGAGGGCAGGACCGCGGCACCTCGCATACCAGCTGCTGGCGAGATGTGAAGTCTGAGGGAGCAGACCATGTAGAACACAGTGGATCCTGGGCTGAGGGTCTTTCCGGGTTTTTTGCTTGCCCCGCTTTCCTACAGGGATATTGCCTCTACCTTTATACACACAGAGTCAAGCCTCCCTTTGAATCTCAGAGTCCAGAGGTTAATTTGCTTGCTGCTCCTCGAAAACTATTTATGAGGGAGCTAGAACCCGTCCTTAGCCAGAGAAGAGGGAGAGCCCCAAAGGCAAAATATATTTTACAAAGCTAGGGCGGGGGGGGGGGGGCGGGACTGGGAACTGGGAAGATGATGTCTAATGGGAGGTTAAGAATTCTCCCCATCCTCTCACAAAAAAGTCTGCAAGTCTGTGTCCTATGCTCAGGAAGTAGAAATAAGATTGCACATTATTAGGTTGGCATCCAGGTGGTACCTGCAGTTGGAGGGGATGGAAGGAAGAGCCTCCCAAACAGTGCGGCCATCTGTGACAACCAAGAGGGGACTTAGCCCAGGCTACTGCTGGCTGGCGGGATAGTGCTGGGCAGTTGTACCTCTTAGCAATGACGTGGCAGAGAATGGGGAACATTCTCCCTCAAGACGAATGAGCCAGGAGCCATAAACAGCAGAGCCAAGGCTGAAAAGGTCCTGGTCATGATTGCTTCACCAGCCCAGAGGCTATTATTTGTTTATTCTGTGGGAAGAAAGAAATGCCATTTTGGAGTTAATTTGATTGCCCACCAGGCCACTGCACTCACTACCTTGAATCCATCCTGCATTTTTCTTTTCCTGAACTCAAAGCACCTTTTAAAAGATGCAGTTCCTGAGAATTCTGAAAAGGGAGGGGGTGTGATAAAACCTTATTGGCCGTTAAAGAACAGGGATTCGAAGACTTATTATTAGTCATTGGGATGGATGCCCTGGTGGGTTTGAGGGGGCTGGAATCTTTAAGATGCACAGACGATGTGCCTCCAAGGTCAAACAGCAAGCCAGTTGCAGATGAAAAGTCAGTCACCTGGTATTCTGGCCTCTAAATCAGGGTTTTCCTGACTATTTCTGGTGCTACCATTTAAAAGTAAATTGTTCAGAGAAGTTTTTTTAGCAAGGCAACTACAGAAATGATTAATGTCACCTCACCCTACAAACGCTGATGCTCTATTATGATAACCTTTTGGGGGTATACCCTTTTGTAATAAGGACTTGGAAGATGCCCAGGGCAGCATCATATTCAAGATGGCCCGTCACAGATAGGATCATAGCTTTAGAATTGGTAGGGACCCTAGAGATATTTATTCCAATCCCTTCCCCAACACCCCTCCCCATTTCACTGAGACTGAGAGAAGGGAAGTAAGTTGTACAAGGTCACAAAGGTGGTCACTAGCAGAGCCGGAATTTGAACACAGATCACTAGGCTGCAAATACAGCATTTCTTCCAACTGACCATACTCCATGGTGACCTCCTTGGTATACACTGGCCTTATACTAAATTCCACTCTATCCAATACTCTTGTCTAGAGTTCTAGTACAACATCTGAAAACCTCTCATCTCCACTGTTGTACAGAAAGAGACCACATAGCACAAGAGAAAGAACATTGAATCTAGAATCAGAAGACTTGGATCAAATCTAGCTTCTGGTATGTCCCTATCAGAGGATTGTTGTCTTATCTGATAGATCTTTGATCCTAAAATAACTCTTTAGAAATTATGAATTCTTTTGCAGGGATTCTCATAAATTTCTCATAAAACTCCTTGCATAACAATAGATAAACTGAGGTAGCACAACATGCTAATCACTCAATTGCACTATTTCAGTAAAAAAAAAAAAGTCAGGAATAGATCTTAACATTTTACTTTAAATCATATTATAAGCCCCTTCAACATCCCTGTACATGCACCCACACATTCACATGTTCCTAACACTCTCTGTCTCACTTTAAAAAATGCATCTGGGTGTTCTTGGCCTTTATAGAGAGAGACAGGTACAACAGAAGCCTGATAAACAGGTCACCTTTCCCTTTAATGTGCTTTCTTTTCTAAAAGGGTATCGAACCTTTTTTTAGAACCGTGTTTTGACTTAGCAGAAGAAACATGGAAAGCATAAATGGACCTCCCAATTGATTCATTGTTAGGCAGTAAAGAGACAATAAATACTTAATGTAGCCCCCAAATCTGGTAATGCTGCTGGCACATCACAGCTGGAACTGTTCATTTAACTCATCAAACTTATAATTTATTTATTTACTTCTTTGCATAAAAATCAACCAATATTAGTTGTGACATTCCCACAAAGCAGTTTGGTAGGGACACAGTGGAGGATAATGGGAGAGCACAGCTCAAAGACCATCTGGTTTAACTCCCCCCTCTTGTTTTACAGATGAACATGAAGCTTGGGGAGGTTCCCTGACTTACCCAGGATCACAGAGAACTGAAGTGTTAGAAAGAGGATTTGAACACTGGTACTAACTCCAGAGCCAATTCATTTTCCATTCAACTACACTGCTTCCCTTACTACCTGAAGGGTAGGTAGTATATTAGGGAACTCTTTCTTTTCAACCATAGCAGAAAACAAAATACTTATCTTGAATAAAAGCATTCTGCCCATTTGTCATTTCATTTGTCTGTTCTTAAGTTATATAGTCATTCATACACATACATACGTATATATAGTCCTATGTATACTCATTTATTATATCATTATGGCATAATTGTATATTAGAATATATATAATATATATGTGATGTGTATATATTGCCATTCCTTTTCCTTCCTATCATAGACAGCTAGGCGGCACAATGAATAGACTACTGGGCCTAGAGTCAGAAAGACAAGTTCAAATCCAGCCTCAGTCATTTATTTAGCTGTGTGACTGTAGATGAGTCCCTTAACCTGTTTGCCGTGGTCTTCTCAACTATAAAATAGGGTTGATAATAGCACCTGTCTCCCAGGGTTGTTGTGAGGATCAAGTGGGATAATAATTATAAAGTGCTTAGGACAGTTCCTGGCACATAGTAAGTGCTATACAAATGTTAGCTATTATTATTATTATTAATAATAATAATTATTAATTATCTTCTGTTCTTTTTTTCCTCCTAAGCTAATTTATAGACATTTAATGAGAGCAAACTGTCTTAGGACATTGCACATGAGAAGAGATGCACATCAGGCTAGCTTTGCTGTAACCCATGTGGAAGCACATTACTGGCAAGCACGTGTGAAAACAGGTATCACAAGGGTGCATCCACACCTGGACTGCGTACAAGTAGAAGTTTCACTATGATGCCTAAAGGCATTTACTTGGAGGAGGAAAGCAGGAAGAGAGGAAAGCTATAGAAAAGATGGGGATACCAAAGGGGTTCAGAAGCTGAATTAGTGAGTTTGGGGTGAAGGACAGTGGCGGGGTTGGGTTCCAAGAAACAGTAGTATAACAGGAAAAGATGAAGCAATGGGCTCATGCACCTTTGTCAGGAGGAGGAGAAATTATGACCCTCTCCTATTTGTCACGCCATTCCTTAGCTCTATTCAAGTTGTACTTGGATCACAGACTTCCTTAAATATCTCACCTGTTAATGTATTTCTATCCCACCCATTTATGTCTCTGTTCAGAACTCAATTCCACCAGGACTCTAATCTCTACCCATAATAAGAATTCTGGTTGAATGCCCAAGAAGGTCTTTCATATATTAGGCATTTAATGCATATTTGCTGAACAGATAAATAAGTGATACTTCATTTCTTGTAGTTATCTCAGAGCTATAAGATACTAGAGCTATAAAGGAATTTGGCGATTTTCCAATCCAACATACTGTTCTCAAATCAGTTTTACAAATCAGAAATCAGAGGTCATATGTGCTTATATTTACATAGTGGACCAGTCATATAGTGAGTCCTGTAGTAAAAGGATAACAGATGAACAGTTCAGGTGCTATACTGGTGTCCATGGAACGTATAAAGACCTGGAGGAAAGTTTCAAGCATGTTGCATGGACTTCCTAAGGAGAATTTATGGGAGGACATAGATAAAAGTTTTTGGAGATGCGGTATACTATATATGAATTGTGATCTGAACTGCTGGAGGGAGTGGCCACATTGATGAGATCACAGATTCGTTGAACTGTTCGTGATTTACACCAGCACTGTCTAACCTTAGGTTATCTTAGGGCTGCATTAAAATAAAATAATTATTCAAGGGCTGTACCCAGAATAAAAAATACTGTACGCTAATAGAAAGTGGGGGAAGATACATCATCAATACGACAGGCAAAGGCGCAAAAGCAAACACAAAACAACAAAGCAACAACACAACAGTATAGAGGTAGGTGCATACTGACTAGTCTGCATGGTACAGATGGAACGCATCCCACAGGTCGATTGAAAATTCCATGTGATATGTTCCGCCCGTAATACTGCTTAAAAACACCAAAGATAATTAACATCAATGAAATTATTTATTAGTGATGGAATTAAAAAATCTAATAGACATTCCATGCAAATTATTACTTTATTTTTTTGCTCGTGAAAATTAAAACCCACAGGCGGTCCGCATGTGGCCCACGGGCCGTATTTTGGACAGCCCTGATTTACAATAATGCTATAATAACAACAGCTAACATTTAAATATTGTTTACTATCTCATTTGGTCCTCATGACAACCCTGGGATGTAGGTCCTAATATTATCCCCATATTGTAGGTGAGGAAACTGAGGTAAACAGAGGTTATGTGAATTACCTAGGATCACACAGCTACTAAATGTCTGAGGCTGTATTTGAACTCCGTATCCACTGTGTCATCTAGCTGCCCCTAAGCGCTTTGTGATGATTAGCAAAATGCTTTCCTCATACAAACCTGAGAAGTAGCATAGTATAGGTGGAACCATAAATAATGTGGGAGCGATCAGAACGTTGTCCCAGGTTGACCAGAGCTTTGTTCTGGGATCCTCAAGTATACAGGGAATGATGTTAGGTATGCTCCTTCAGCAGACAGAGGCAATTGACTTGGTTGGCAAGAATAATTAGTTAAGATAGAAACCTACCAGATGACTTGCTTCTTCCCACTTTCTCCTGCTTGCTGAAGCCCAGATGAGTATCTCTCCTGTCTGGCCCATCCAGATCCTTCTCCCAGAAGCAGCCTCCAGTGCACTAGTGGTGACTGCCTCCCCACCACAGAGTGGTATCAGCGGGACTTGCTGGTTTGATGTTTGAGGTCTTTCCCCCAAAGCACACACCACTCAATTTCTCTTGAAAAGTCGATCTGAGATTAGGAAAAGGAGGCCCTTTTGGGTCTGCTTGCGCTCGGGAGCATTTTATAGTTCATATATCCAAATCTACGTTCCCCCACCTACTTACCCACTCAGTTGACAGAATTTCTAGTTATGGTTTTGAATATAAATGGTATTCCTTGTTTATAGAGAGAGAAACTAAGACTGAATAGAGGTGGCGGGACTTGCTTACAGTCAAAGAGCTGGTAAGAATTATAATCAGGATATTAACCCAAGTCTTTTGGCTCAAAATCTAGCTCTCTCTCCATTTAGATCTTCCAATTGCAAGTCCTGTACTCTCCCCATCATGAAATGCTGCTTCACAAACTGTTTCAGTTCGCTTTTCTCTTGTTCCCAAGTTGAGCAAAACAAATATGATACATTTTCTACCTATTGGGAACAACACTTGAAGCATTTACTAGATGAGTCTTTTGATTGCTCATGGGAATAAGCACACTGCCAGAGTGAAGACCAGGGTATAATTTGCAGAGAGAAGAGAAGAACTGGACTTAAAGACATCTTTGCACAAATCTAAAACATGGGGGGTAGACGCTAAAATCTTATACCATTTGCGAAATATCTCATGGAATCCTATCAAGCATTCATGGGAAGATTCAGTGTGCCACAACTTGAAAAACCTTGCCATGAATAACCAGCTTTCGTTATTTACACTACAGCCCATATATTACAGAGATTTTTAAATTGTGTCTGTGTGTGTGTGTGTGTGTGTGTGTGTTTATAATGGTCCCCTTTGGTAGTCTAGTGAAACCTCTGGACCTCTTTTCAAAATACAATTTTTAAATAAAAATATAGAATCACAAAGGAATTATTTAAATTATATTATAATACATATATTATAATTATATGTATATATACAAATATATCATATTACAATTATATTATAATACATATATGTGTATACATACACATGCACACATATAAATATATATGTGTGTATGTGTATATATGTATATGTGTATATACATATACATACACATCTGTGTATACATACACATATACGCATACATATGTGTATAAATATATATGTATATATACATATATATATACATATATATATATATATACATAGTTCACAACCTCACATTAAGAACTTATTTATAGTGAATAGTTCAATATGATATAGGTCTTCTCCATTGCTTACTTTCCAACACACACACACACACCCCCCAACATTTTAAAAAACAATGTTTTTTGTCTAGGGAGCTTCGCCATAAGTTGCTCTGCATCCTGACTTTTAAAATTTCTTCTGTCATGTTATAATGCTGCATAAGGAATAACACAGCCTACCATCATGGATCTGGTACCAGCCTCCATTCTATTAGAATATATTAGGAGGATCACTACTTTATCTCCCCTAGACAAATGTCTGAGGAATTTCTGCAACATCCATTTCTTTGACCTCTCTGCTACACGAGGATGAAGCAAACTTGCTGAGTGGGCTTTAAGTGTTAGAAACCATTTCCCTTGTTTTCCAAGAAAAGCCATGCATAATATCCTTAACCAAAACCCCTAGTACAAAGTCCCCTTGGTCGCCTCATAATATATTCAGAACGCATGTTTCATCTTTGAATCTTAGGACCTGCTTTGCCATTTCACTGCCAGCAGGTGAAACTTGTCAAGTTGCTTGTCAAAAACATTGGTCTAATATGACTACTCAGAAAAAGAAGGCCAAGAGGCATTGGGGGAAAAATCTTGTTTCTTAGATACAACCTGAGCCCTTGGAAGGTAGACTTCTTTCTCCAAAAAAAAAGAGTCCCAGAGACTAGATTTTTCAGTGAGTGCAGGAAATGGTAAGTTTAACAGAAAAGTTACAATGTGGAAATGAAGGAAGGACTGAAGTAGAGCTAAGCTCTATTAATGAAAAAGACAAGAAAAAGTTCTCTAAAAAAAGTTGACTGTTGACATAGCTATAAATACATCCCAGGGTTCCAGTGACATCATCATAAAATAGTCCAACTTTACTCTGCTCTGCTTTATTGTGTGTCAGCACATATATTTATAGCCCCGTAATTCATAGTTCCTTTCATTTATTTAAGAAAGCCGTCCTGGGATGAGGGCAGATTTTTATTATTATATTTTCCATTTGTGGTATTGATGGAGAAGTTTTATTCTTTGAATAACATTACCCCTACATGTATTTGATTTTATAGAAAGACTATACTTAGGTGCTTGGGAAAGGTGTACATTAGGTGAGTCCTATTTTTTAACAATTGTTCTCTTCCCTTCGGACTTGAAGTGAGTGAATCTCAGAAGTTTGGAGGTTCAGAAACCTTTCTTCAAGGGAAGTACACAAAACTCTGGGCCAAGAATCCTGCTATCCTGAGGACTTTCATACATTTTCCATAGAGGAAGAAAGTCCTGTGTACACATATTTTGCCTTACTTGTTTCAAACCATAAGAATAGAAAAAAAGAAATTTTCTCTCCTCAAAAACTAAAACAAAAAAAAAACTTGATTTGGACCTTGGATTGAGGTGTGAGCCTCTAAACCACTGTCCTTGCTTTCCAGCAAATTGATAAATGTTTCCATTGTAAGCCCAGAACTATGTGCAATCCATGATGTTAATGAATAAAATCATTTTACACCAGCCAACTCCTTTATACCTTCCAAGCACTCTTGGGTCCAGTCTTAAGATAATACACTGGGTGAGCAAAACACACCTCCAGAAGGAACACACCGAGTTTTAGTTTTACTAAATAGTACTCAATTTAATGGATTGGAATATATCTTGAGAGGTTCATATTCATCCTTCTTCCCCTTTTCTTTAGAGCAGACTGACGAAAGCTGTATATCCTGATGCTCCATAGGGCCATAAATCTAGAGCATGAAGGGACCTCAGAGACCAACTTAGTCAAGTTGCATTTGAGGAAACTGAGGCTCAGAAATATTGTCCACTTGATTTGGACTTTAATGCCTATAGCTATGGACTTTACAACATTCCTGTCTAACTTGTGAAAGTGCTAGAAAGTACAAAATGTGTTTATGTCCTATTACTAGGTGTGTGACTTTGGGCAAGTCTCTTAATTTCTTTAAACTTCAGTTTCTTCATTTGTTGATTAACAATAATAACATCTGGGTTGCCTATTTAACAAGTTTGTGATTGTAAATCATGTTGTAATCCAAAAGCATCATATAAATATGAGCTTTTATTATTAACCAATGTTTGTAGATAGCAAGTTCTTCCTCATGCATTATCCAGTTCTGTCCTGCAGATTCATGGAAAGCACTGCCCCTTTCAAATGAAGACATTCTGGTTCGTGAAAGGGGCAGAAAAAGTATATTTGTAGAAGAAACACTGATAAAAACCAGCTTGAGAAGAAGAAATACAATTTCTCAGATAAAATCTTGTGGGGAGACATAGACTATTTTGAAGACCTGAGAGAAAACTGTCTCTCATTTAAATGTATTGAAAGGATATGTTTGAAGGCAGAGTCCTGACTGAGCTAAAGATGGTTGCAGTGCATTGTGATCCTTCAGTTTACTTACTTACTTACTCATTATGATTTTCAGAGTTTTGAAGGATATAGATGTTAAATTATAAATCAAATAACTGTTTTGGGATTGTGAGAAGATTATATAAGGACTGCGGGGATCATACCTAACAGAAAGATAGACTTTTTTTTTGAGTTTCACATCATGAATTGGAGATAGGTCACTGCCTTTTATGAAGTGGCCCTGATGAGATATTAGAAGGATAGGAGGGGTAAGAAATAGCCAGATAAAAATGGAAGCATCAAAGGAAGCTGACCACAGGAGGCAGCAGAGGAAGTGCTCACTGAAGACAGAGTATAGAAACTTTCTGGAGCTGATTATGGCCGATAGATAGGCTTTGCAAATGTTTTGCTGTGAGCCATGCTGATTGGAAGAGATACATGCATTGCAGAGAACTGATTGGCTGGAAAAAGGCAGGATTATCCTCTGGTACCATAGGTTTCCAAAGTGAGTGATACTGGCCCTTGGCAGGGTGCCGGAATGATCCAGGGGAGCAGTAGTTGCCTTGGGAGCAACTGGGGGCGGGGCATGGCATAAAAATAAGGGGATGGTGGCAGCATAAGGAAAGAAAATAAGGAAACTTTGAAAAAGAAGTTTAAACATGTTTCATCTGTCGTATAACAGTTAAAGTTGCAGTGATAAATTATTTTCCAAATAAGCACACAAAATGCACGTTATAACCTATCAGTGGTCAAGTCTGTCAACAGGTCTTAACAAGCAAGTGGTGGCAGTTGAGTGTGTCTCGCATTGTCAAGAAGTCCAGAACGCACCAGCAGGAATACATGCATGTAATGACTTGTTTATAATATGATACTACATGGTTATATGACATACTTTTGCATCATCAAAATTTCAATGCAGGAAAAACCCCACAAATTTACAATAAATTATTAAATTTAGGATGCATCATTTTAATATATATGTGTGTGTGTATGTATGTATATATATGTATATACATATATATATGTATATACATATATATACATACATACACACACACATATATATCTTTTTGGAAAGACACAAATTATAAAAAAACATTAAAGGGTTAAAGAAAGTAGATTTCCAGGGGGTCACCGAGTAATTTTTTTTAAATGGGTAGGTAGGCTAAATAAGTTTGGGAACCTGTGATCTATAGCTTGAGAGAAGGGAAACTTCATAGGGCTCTGCTTTTGTATTCCTTTATTGATTTCTCTGGTTTGAGAGAGAAAAAGAAAGAGGGAAAAGATAGGCTTTGCAAATGTTTTGCTGTATGAAGAGGCAAGCCTTTGTTGAGAATTAATTGCAGAAAATAGAATCTCTTGCTTAAGAACTAGCTGGGTAAAGTGTTCATGGCCCTATCACTACAGCTTAAGAAGGCAAAATAAATGAGATCTGAAAGGTGACCGTGACTATTAGTCACTCAGAGTGTAGTACTTCCTCAGGTTTCTCCCAAGGTTGACAGTGAACTAGAAAGCTTTCGCTGTTTCAGCAGCCTAAAAGTTGCACAGTAGTGGCTTTGCCCAGTAGGTTCAGATTATACGATTCACACTATCCTCTAGAATGCAAGGACGTCAAGACCTCTTATTGAGAGTTATAAGTTGCCCTGGACACATGGGTTTCCCTACTCATATGCTTCCTTGCTAAATTTCTTTAATTTTTTGCCCATTTCCTCCTCGTGTCCTCTAGACATTGCGTGCATTGGTAGGAATATAACACGGGTTTTTGAGTAGATTTTAAAATATCTATTACTCCCGCTTTTGCCTTCTATTGAGTAAATATTATGATTATTCTTGCTTTGCCATATTGTTTTATCAATGCTTTATGTTTGAGTCAATGGTGTCATAGTAACCGATTTGGTGAAAAAGGAAGAACACTACTTGGGGGTCAGGAGCTTCAGAGGCTTGTAGTAGGACTGTATTCCCCCCTACCCCACATAAAATATATAGCAAAATAGTTCTGGCCATGGACAGTCCTCTGACTATGAGAAACAAATCTAGGATCCGCTAGCATGAGGGCAGGTTAGAGATAAATCAGTCATTTCACACAGAGAAAAATGGAATGTTCTTTCAGGCAATAATGTCTGTGAAAATAGGTCTGTTCTGTGTTCGGCCTACGTGTAGATAACACGTAGGATCTTCTTGATCAGTCTTCAAAGGAGATAGGGTAAAACGTTACCATTTTTGTTAAAAACATAGCCTTTTTAGGGCCTAAGTTTAGCTCCAACATCAACACAGCAAAGCGTGTTGTGGGATAATGCACTGAAGAATATCCAGTTATTGTTTCTGCTGCTTCATAAAGGTCTTCTTCATTTTGTGTGATATAGTAGAAAGAGTTGGGTTCAAATGTTGACTGTTTCATATTACTCAAGTGATCTTTGGTAAGTCAAATTCATTTTCTGGGTCTTAGCTTCCTCATCCTTAAAATGAGGAACCAAGTCCTTTCTATATAAGGTTCTTCCCAGCTTTAAATCTTGTGATCCAATGATAATCATTGCTGTGTAGAGAATACAAAGAGTGAGTTGCCTTATCAGACAAAACAGTAGTAGCCTGAGGGTGAATTCAATACTAGTAGAAGGACCCAAATTTAAGAATATTCTAGTCCTTAACAGAGTGCCTCGCAATTAGAAACACTAAACATCATAAGTGTTTATTGAATGACTGACTTTGAAAGAGCAAGCAAATTTTTGTGCCAATTGACACTTCTGGTCTTTCTAGATTTGGAAGATGTACTCTACAAAGAAAGCTTAAGGGAAATTAGATACTTTTCATAAACTAAAATTACTTCGTAGATCAATAAGATAGCAAGGCCAGAGTTATCACATGTCCTTTAACCAGGATACTAACCAAGATGTCATGAATATAGAATTATCGATCAGCTGTCTTCAAGCACTGAAAGACCTGTCTTCTGGAAGTATTATTAGATTCATTCTGTTTGACTCCAGTTAGTAAAACTAAACAAGAAGGGTACAAAGAGGAAAATTTAGGCTTGATATTAGGGGAAAAATTTAAAAACAAAACAACACAAAACTTTCTAACAATTAGAGTGATCATATAATGGAGAAGATGCAAGAAGAAGATGTAACTCATTGGAAAAGACCCTGAAGCTGGAATAGATTGAAGGCAAAAAGGTAAGAGAATGGCAGAGGATGAAATGGATAGATAGAACCAATTAACATGAACTTGCATAGACTTTGAGAGATAGTAGAGGACAGAAGGGCCTGGCGTGCTTCCATGTATGGGGTCATGAAGAGTTGGACACAACTGAACAACAACAAAAAAACAGAAAGGACTGCTGTGAGAGGATATGAGTTCCTCCTCAATGGTGACCTTCAAGCAAAGGTCAAATAAGCAGCAAATTAGTCAACAAGCATTTATTAAGTAACTGCTCTGTGACAATTACCACACTAAGCACTAAGTATACACAGAATGACAAATAATAGTCTCTACTCTTAAGTAGCTCACAGTCTAATGGGGGAGACAATGTGAAAAAAATATATACAAACAAGATGTAATCAACAGAAGAAAGGTGCTAGAATTAAGGACCATTGAGAAAAGCTTCTTGTAGAAGGAAGGGTTTTAATTGAGACCTGAAGGATTCCAGGAAACCAGGAGACAGGAATTAGGAAGGAGAGAATTCTGGGCACGGGTGGACATTTATTAAGTGTATTCAAGTGGGAATTCTTTTTTCAGGTACAGATTGGATTACATGACCACTGAAGTGCTTTCTAGTGCTGAAATTTTGTGATCATATGATTTAATGATAGCAAGACAGACTTAAATTTTGTGACCTCTTTTCCTCTAAGTTTAAGCAACTATAAATAAAGCTAACAAAGAAATCTTGAGAAAAATATCTCTCTAGTTAAGGGGTTCTTAAATTTTTTTTTGAATCATGGATCTCTTTGGCAGTCTTGTGAAACCTAAGGACCCTTTTAAATGCATAAAATAAACTGCACAGGATTGCAAAGGAAAACAAAAGTTAGTGAAAGATTCCTTTTCCCCCATTCAAGTTGATAGATCCCCTAAAACATGTCCACAGACAACTGGACCCTCCAAAATCTATCCATGGACCCCAGGTTAAGAACGTCCACCGCAATGGGAGGAATTTGTTAATATTTAAGCAGTCTCTTGAGGGTAACATTTTGGGGCAGGGGACAGTGCTAAAGGTAAGATGTGAACAGATTTCTAGGGTGGTAGGTTACTGTTGGTAGCCCATTTGCAAACTTTTGCTTTGACTTGGAACCTACGCTTATGTCACTGATAGATTTATCTACTTCAAAAGCAACCTACTATAGCTTCCATATTCCTCCTAAAATCAACATTAGCTAAGCAGTGGACACCGCCAATGTATTGGATAGAATAACTTATTTTAT
This sequence comes from Trichosurus vulpecula, assembly GCF_011100635.1. Classification (NCBI taxonomy): domain Eukaryota; kingdom Metazoa; phylum Chordata; class Mammalia; order Diprotodontia; family Phalangeridae; genus Trichosurus; species Trichosurus vulpecula. The sequence goes on along the minus strand of NC_050580.1, from coordinate 236,678,987 downwards.
AATTTTTATTTTGTAATTTTTACTCAAAGCTTCAGCATGATAAAGATCAATTTCATTATGATTCAGTTCACATTCAGTATTACTCAGAAGTAAAAAAGAAATGGTAGCCCTGGCTTAATGTGGAGATTTCCAAATTACAAGGTATCAAGCATTAATAATGAAATCATGTCCCTTTCCATCCAAATTTCCCATTTGGGAAGGAGGAGTTTTAATTTAATGTCACGCCCCTACAAGGGTTAGGCGATACTGCCTCAAAAGAGCTTCATTTTGTATTCCTGTGTATAGCACAATTTGTCTCTAGACATATTAACTTTATGATTCTATTTTAAATGCCAACCCTTGGTTCTTCCAGTAGAAACACCCACTCAGCAGCTGTTCCAGTGTTCTGAGACGACATTCTTCATGGTGAAGAGCCCATTGCTACGAGAGTACACTCAGTTGCTCACCCTACTGTGCTTTTTCTCAGCAGGGAAACCTAGAGGTCTGAGCACAGATAATAAAGAATCCTCTGGAAAGAAGAGATTTATTCTCTCTACCCCCTTCCCCTCTTTTCCCCACCTCTCTGTCTCTCTCTCTCTGTCTCTGTCTTTCTCTCTCACTCTCACTCTCTCTCGTACATACACACAAATACACACATACAAGCTCTTGTCCTATGTATTCTATCATTATTATAGCAATTTGCTCAAGCAGGTCAAAAAGTGCCTTCTGAGAAATAAAATAACTGATCCATATACACGCATGTGTGCATGTGTGCACACATACACACTCACACACACAAACACACACCTTACTTGAGAGCTATGTCTATTCAATCAGGATTATTGTTTATAGCCTCTAATCCCCATCTATCTGTGTTAATGGCAAAGGTATGTAGATGTGTGTATACAAATACACATGTATATATATATATATATATATATACATATATACTATAATATATATGTATATATATATATACATATATACTATAATATATATGTGTCTATATGCATAAATTTATATATTCATATGAATATAAGTGTATATAGAAATATAAATATATGCCTACACACATACTTGTACCTCTCAATTCTTTGTACCTATAAGTGCATAACACTTTAAATATGTGTGTTAACTTTGGAGTTCACTGCATAGTATTGGGCATTATCCCTCAGGTTCGAAAGTTTTGACTAACAGTTTATTATCAGTAAGCACACATCACTTGTATGTGGGGAAAACAGTTTTGAGTCAGATGTTGTCATAGATAATCCAAAATACAGATAATCGGAAGACAGGCATTTCAATTCCTTCTTGAGCCAATGACTTTTAGAATGGCATAATAGCAGTAGTGCCCACACTAACATTATACCTCTAATAAAAGCAGGGCTTATTTCTCTTCTTGGTGATAGCATCAACTAAAATGCCAAAGTCTGAATAGGTTGGTAGAAAGTAAATTCTAGTTCTTCCCTCTGAAGGTTTTCCCTTCTACTTTGCACAGCCCTCCCTCGCTTGAATCCAATTTACTGACATGTGACAGAATCACCTTCCTGATGTCATGGTCCTCTTTGAGAAAGAAGGACAAACAACAGGTCTGAGCTAATATATGTGGTCTGTGAATTCCCACAACCCTGAACTTGTTGCTGTAGAACAAAGAACATAAGAACAAAGAGAAGATGCCCCTTTCCAGAGACAGTCAGCCTAGCCTGCTTCACACCAAGATTCAAGATTACCACAGAAATGAATTTATGGTATTAAAAGGTACTTGGCAACCTGAGAACGGAGTGCTGGGGAAATGCTTCTGATGAACCGTGACTTCTGATCCTTAAAGAGTGAAGCTCCCTGGAGACATTAGTCCAAAAAAGAACCTTACAATGGATGATTAAAGCATCAGTCAGAATGAGCCAGGATGGAGTTTAATTTTCACCCACAAGAGAGAGGAGAGGAGGTTTTTCTTTTTTTTTTTCCTTCACAGAAAATCTCAAGTCTTTCAGGAGTCAGACCTGAAGAAAGTACACTTCTTTTGTTCCTTTCGCCAGTTTATGATGAGTGACTTCAGTAATGTAAACCTCCTAATGATAGGAATGATGTGGTAGTAGAGAGACTTCAGGACCAGGCCTCAGGAGATGTACATTTAAGGCCAGAATTCAATATTTACTAGCTCTGTGTGTGTGTGAGAGAGAGACAGAGAGAGAGAGAGAGAGAGAGAGAGAGAGACCGACCTTTAGCAAGTTATTTAACCTCTCTCTTTTCACCTCAGTTTCCACATCTGTCAAATGTAGATAATGGTATTTATACTATCTGCTTCCTAAGATCATGGTGCAAACCTTGCAAACTTTAACGTGCTGTATAAATGTGAGCTATATTCAGTACATTATTACATATACTAATAACCTCTCTAGGTCTTAATTTTCTCATTATAGAGTCAGGAAATTCAGAAGATCATGGATTTTTAGCCAGAGGGGATCTTGGAGGTTACCTAGTCCTCCCTCATTTTACAGATGAGGAAACTGAGTCCTGGAGGTTAAGTGATTTGCAAAAGGTCGCAGTCATTTAGCATCGATGAACCCTGAATTCCATTGTAACTCTATAATTCTATGTTGCTTTTTTTTACTATTTTGTCCCTTGTTGTCTTCTACTTTCTTCTTATTCTTTCTTTCCTCCCTCACTCCTTCCCTCCTCGGCTTTGTTGGTAATGTACGTGCTCATTTCCTAGCAAAGGGCTATTCTATGACAAGCATTTACACCGTCTGCTTAGTCACTAAAGAAAAAATGAAAGAGAGAGAGAGAGAGAGAGAGAGAGAGAGAGAGAGAGAGAGAGAGAGAGAGAGGGGGGGAGGGAGAGAGAGGGAGAGAGAGAGACGAGAGAGAAGAGAGAGAGACACACAGAGAGAGACACAGAGAGAGAGAGAGAGGAGACAGAGAGAGAGAGAGAGAGAGAGGTCTTTGGTGACACATCTTAGAACAATTCAGGCAAAGAGTGAGCCATTTCCTCCAATGGAAGTTGCTTACGTGGGAGTAGAGAGCCTGTATGCAAGTCATGCAGCCTGATAGATGTAATTTCCTAAAATGTATACCTTGTCAGTGCATAGAAGATGAACAACGAGAAGGTCAGAGTATCTAAAGTTGGAAGGAAAAAAGGAGAGTGTGCTATGAATGTGATGGTTTGGAACTCCTAAAGGGTCTCTAACGTTGAAAAATCAGGCTTGGTTCATTTTAAAAATAAATTAAATAGCCACAGAGTCATGGGAATGGTTTAATAATAATCACCAATATTCGAAAATTATCTAATGCTATTCTCCTGGAAAATACTCCTTCCTTAGCTAATGCGATTATAGTATTTAGCAATAGGAGAGACCTTAGAAATCACCTAGTCCAATCCCATCATTTTACACAGGAGGAAACCTGAGGCCCAGAGATCTTGAGCAGCTTCTTCAAGGTCACACAGTAATAAACAGTCAGAACCTGATGCCTTGTCTTAAAACTCCAAATCTAGTGATCTTTCCACTACAACATGGTGCTGACATATGCAATATCATTAACACCTCCAAAAGAACAATGGGACATTGTGTGTGTGTGTGTGTGTGTGTGTGCGCGCGTGCACGTGTGTGTGTTTTGGGGTATGGGGTGGTATAGAAGTGTGAAAACCTAGAGTATCCCTCATATGGCAGAGGGTACCAAATGTAACACTAGGAAAACCTGAGAAATCAAAGGCTATGAAACACTATTGATGCATTTCTTTCTGTTTTCCTCTCCCATCCTCCAACTATGGTGAGTAGCAATGATAATCAGACCAAAAGTGCCACCACTGCTCCAGTCTTCTGGCACATCTGGTCCTCCAACAGCAACAACTTTTCAAAGACCCACTGTCAACTACTGGTTCCACAAGGGAGTGGTGGTGAGAGGGGATGCCATATAATAAATGATTAAATAGTCGTGTCTATACCACAGAGAAAAGCATCACAGTGTATTGCATGGATGATTTGCCTTAGATACAGGAAGGCCTGGCTTCAAGTTTTGCCTCTGAGTTGCCACTTTGCATTATTAAAAGGAATTTCTATACTTCCTGCTAGAATTCTACCATACTAATGAAATCACAAGTCCACTTTCAACAGATGAATAATTGTCTCTCCCCAATTTGTAAAACCAAACACATACTTTTTACTACATTGCCTTCTCTTGCAGTCTTTTTGTTAAAGAAAGAACTTTGTAAACCTGGAAGCAAGAAGTTGGTCCCTTTTCAGGTCTTAAGATTTCTTCACGGAGGTGCAGTTGAGATGTGATGAAAGAACAGCCAGAGGAGTTTAACTCTAATGTAATCCCTTCATTTTACAGGGAAGCAAATTAATCCCTAAAGAGGTTATGTGATTTGGCCAGAGTCACACAATGAAAGTCAAGGTCCTGATTAGAACTCAGGTCTTTTGACTCCAACCCATGGCTCCTTCCACTACTATATGAAGCAGTTTTATTTGCCTTTGATACCTAATCAATGTTTGAAGTATTTAGTACATTTAAAATGTAAGAGCCAGATGTATGGCTATGTGTAGATATCTAACAATATGAAGGGATTTATAGGTAAATATTCCAATGTTATCGTCTTCCCTTGACTTCAGGATGATATTTAAAAAGTAAAAAATCCTTTATTTTTGGTCTCTTATCAACTCTGGATAATAAATACATAAATATTACATGTAGATTTCTATACCCATCACCAATAAGATAATACCATTAAAGGACATTATTTAAGGCCCCCAAATTACAATAGCCAAGAAAAAAATACAGTTATCCTTTCTACAACATGACTTTCCTCATGATAGTTTCAATATCTCATGGGTCAGCATAAAAAATTAAGTGGAAATTTTTGGGAAGTTTTGCAGAAGCCACAGACAACACAGAAGAAGTTTAGAAACTCAGAAATGCATTAAATGCATGCATAGTATCTATTACATCAATATACTTTATTTTTAATGCCATAATAATTCATAGTCCTTCTCAAGTACGAAGGGAGAGCTAAAAAGTTTTATGTGGGTTTTCCAGATCACGGGGGCGCCCCTATATGGAAGGGATGCCACATATGGTCAAGAATCAGCAACAGCTGATTTTCATTTCCTGAGATGATCATCCTTAGGAAGCTGGGGAGAACAAGAGAACAGTGAATGGTTTTAAATCTCCCAGCCTTCAAGTTACATTGCCAACTGGCAGATAGGGCCACAGCAGCAGAAACGAACCCCGAGGCAGAGAGCTACCCCAGCTGAGTCCTGTGAGTTAGTTGTATTCTACTTTCTTAGTCACTCAGGACATGACAGTATCAATATTGCTGGAGAAGCCATCTGCTTTCTTTGGCCATGTGAACATGCCAATAAGGATTTGCCTCTGCCCCCAGTGAGGAGTTCTCATCACTGTTTCCTGTCTCCTAAAGGGCTCATTCTCTGTCCCTATTCTGATGTTTTTAGCTGAACTCTGTTCTCACCTGGGGAATACAGGTGAGAAATTCAAATGCTTCAACAGAAGCCAGATCCTGATGACTGATGAGAAAAAACATACATTTAGGAAGGATTCCTTTTTCTACCAGCCTCTCTGCGAAATACTGTGATCAAAGAGCACCCCCTACCTTGGCATTCCATGCTGCAATCCCATGTTTGCAGGGAGATGAGTCAAAGATAGATATCCGCTTCTTTTTCAACTTCAAAAGGTGTGTGTGTGTGTGTGTGTGTGTGTGTGTGCGCGCGCGCGCGTGCGCGTGTCTGTGTGCGTGCATGTACATTCACGCGTATGTATGTTGGGCTGGGGGTGCTGTATGTGGAGATCTGATGATATATTTCTGTTAGGATGTGGGAGGGATTTGAAAGAGGTGGTGGTGTGACTTTGATACTGGTTTTTCTATTTTTGCAACATTGGAAGGAGGCTGAAGAATTCAACCCCCAAATTGAGAGCGACAGAATAGCACCAGATACTAAATCATGCAGAGACAATACACGCCTGGAATGTAGGTGGCTTGTGGGGGTTGAGGATGAGGATTTGTCAGGAGGGCTCCTGGCTGTGGCCTCTTAGATTCTTTGTTTAGTCTAATTCCATGGGCTTTGAACGGTGAAGCTCTCGAGTTACTTTTCTTGCAAAGCTGCTTAAAGGAATCTTTACCCATCCCACCCTCTCATAGTTCAGGATTTGTGCTTCTCTCTGCTCATTTCTATCCCATTGCTCCAACCTACAGATGACCTCCTGTAAAATGGATATATACAACCTCTTCAGGTGTGTAGTATGGGGTTTTCCCCTCCAGAAATCCAGACTGAAATAGTTTTGTGCTACTGAGTGAACAGAAATATATATGTATACATATATATATGTGTGTGTGTGTGTGTGTGTATTATATATGTATATGTGTGTACATGCATACGTGTATATATACATATATGTATACGTATAACCATTCACTGTCATTAGTAAAAGCAGAAATAGTAAGTTTATTTACAAACTTGAGAAGGAACTCAAGGGACCTTCTGATTTGAACTATTTTATGGAATCAATTCATTGCTTACCACCGTTCCATCATCCTTTCAGCAAAATTGGGTGACTAAGCCAAAAACAGGGAAGGAGGGAAAGAAGGAAAAAGAGGGGAAGGAAGAGAGGCACAAAAAGAATGAGCAAGAGAATGTGAAGGAAGGGAGGAGGAGAGAGAAAGAAAAAAAGGAATAGAAGGAGGCAACGAGGGAGTGATGGAGGGAGCAAGGGAGTCAGGGGGAAAATGGAGGGGATGGAACCTAATACAACTTTCTTCCAAATTCCTTCCCACTCTCTACAAAGATGGTTCACTGCACACAAGGAAAAGATCCCAGAATATCTCCTTTGATCTAAGTTCTTAACTCAACACAATAATTCAAAATTGGAGAGGAGCAGAAGGAAATAGGAGGACAGGGGAATTGAATATTCTAAAGATTTTGGAACCACCCTGAGGTTCCACACAAAGTACTATCTTAGAAAACCTCTGAATAACGAGGAAAAAGAGTCTGAGGTCAATGTCAATGAGGCAAGGCCTTTAACTGCATATCTGTGTATGGCAGAGGGAGAGGGGAAGCATGGGGAAAATCTCATATTCCTATTTAATGTCATAAACAACAACAAAAATCAATATCTTTTGAACCATCAAGGGAGAAGCTAATGATAGGATGCTGCGAATTATGTTAAAAATTAGAACCAAAGGTGTACATAGGGTGCCATATATTTTCATTTATCATAACCTTTTATTTCTTTCCATGAGTCTTTAAACCTAGGTTCTTTGTAGAAAATACACACACACACATACACACACACACACACACACACATACACACATGTACCCCAGTACAGTGACACTCAAAGGTAATTCACTTGAAGTATATCTCACTGTATTCTGTTTAGTACGAGCTTTAACCTAGGTGTATCTTTTTGTTCAACTTCTTAAAAATGGAGAGGTGGCAGAATGAAGCCTCAGGCGATACTTTTTTCAATATCCTTGGACCCCCAATTCACATTAGAGGTTGTGATGAAATGAACCCAGAGCAACCTCAAAGGACTTGTCTCATTTTCCTCAAGAGAATTTTGATGGGTTCACCTAACATTGGCCTTGGAACTAAAAACCTTTCTCTCTTTCTTATTTCTAAACCCATTTCTCCCTCCCTCCCCCAAGACTGATAGCCTTTCCATTTCATTTTCGTCTTTCTTATCTTCTAGATTTCATATAGCCGGGGACCTGCTAATAGATCCATTACCTCTCTTGTCCCATAAACATAACAATAATTCTCTCCTAGTACAAACTGGAATATATCTGAAACCCAATTTATACTCTGATTACCCTTGCTCCAGTCAAATAGGTGGAGTAAAACAAATTTAGACAATCATGATAAACTTCCCTGAGATATCAACAATGAAAGTTAAAGCAATAATTTTAAATGGTCTCTTAATTCCAATTTTATTAACACCTCTATCAACTCTATACTTGGTTCTAGAAAGAGACTCCCCAAGTCCCTATCTTTTGGCAGAACTCTAACAAGGCATTTTTTAAATTTTATAGACAAGGTTTAGATATTTTGCTCTTCTGTCATTAGAAATCATCCTCCCTTTATATGACAGAGAAGTGTAACTAGCACGCCATAGGATGCCAGTATGGTAGTCATAAGGTGATGTGCTTCTACCCTATGGCATCCACTGTTCTGGAGGATTTTGCTATATATGCTTCATGCCCTGCTCCTCCTCCAGGCTGCCACGCTTGTGGTTCCAACACAATGAATACCCCTCTCCTGGGTTAGAATCTGGGTTCTCAGCTTGGCTACATACATAGGCAGGCTATTCTTATGTGACTCTTGAACTGCCTTCTATGATGTGTCCCCCTCTTCTGCAACTGTTTCTGTCCCAAGTTAAAAATTCTTGATTATATTTCTAGTGCTTAATACCTACCAGATGCTTTTACCTTGACTGTTAACATATGTAACTTGACTATTCCAAAAAAAAAAATCTAAATGTTAATGGAGAGTAGAATCTTCTGGCACTTAAGACAAATACATTTGTACAAACTAACATCTTTTAAAAATCTTTCTCGTAGTTATTTCCTGTGTGTTTTGCCCTGGGTGGGTGCCTATGCTGACTCTCCTCAGTCCAGGGTTTACATGCTAATAATTATAACTCCACCTGGTAAATTAGCTCACACGGTGCTTACTATATACCAGATGATTTTACCTTAAGTAGTAAAAGTCTCATTTACATCTTTGTATTTTTGTCCAATTTGCTTGTCACTAATGCTTCCACTTCCCTACCCTAACAAGAAGTGGTAGAATTAGCCCTCCATGCCAATGGTAATATAAAGAACAGGCCACTGTGAAGCAGTTTGGCCAGTGTTATAAGGCTCAAGGATCCTCAACTCTCTCAATTTCAAATTTCACTGAGAAACTTGGGCCAGACCCAGGTCAGCCTGGTCTGGATGTGTCTCAGGGATTATCTAGGCACCATTACAACTTCCACTGACAAAAAAGACACCTTGTATACACAGGGAGTGCCCTTTTTACCTCTGGGCACACTGAGAGATGGCGGAGGCTAGAAGGGCCTGGTATGCTATGATTCATGGGGTCACAAACAGTCGACCACGACTAAACAACTGAGCAACAATAAGCCCCGTTTGCCAGATGCTAATGGAGAACAATGGCACACCTGCATGCATGATATGTTTCACAGCAGCCTGCACTGTCCCTACAGCAGCTGATGGAATTTGGGTATGTTCTATTATCAGAAAAACCCAGAAGAAAGGAAGAGAAAGCATGACTTAAAGACACTGGTCTTGGAGTGAGGAATATCTGGATTCAGATGCTACCTCAGATGTGTAGAAGTTGCATGACCCCGGGCAAGTCATTCAGCCTCCTTGGCCTCAGTTTCCTTAACTGCAAAATGGCAAGGGAGTACACTAGAGGGGGTCTAATGGCCCTTCTAGTTTTAAATCTACGTTGTTGTTGTTCAGTAATTTCAGCTGTGTCCAATTCTTTGTGGTCCCATTTGGTGTTTTCTTAGCAAAGATACTGGAGTGGTTTGCCATTTCCTTCTCCAGCTTGTTTTACAGATGAGGAAACTGAGGCAAACAGAGTTAAGTGATTTGCCCAGGATCACATAGCTACTAAATATCTGAGCCTGGAAATGAACTCAGGAAGATGAATCTTCCTGACTCCAGGCCTGACATTCTAGCCGCCACACCCCCTAACTGCCCAAATCTAGATCTATGCTCCTTCCTAAAAATCACATGTGAATTTAGAAGTAGATCCCATTCTGACTAGGACCAGGAACCAAAATGTTATTGTTTAGTAGATATGTCCAGATTTTATACTAAAACATTACAACAAATAGAAAAAGGATTGGAGAGAAGGGCCTGAGAGTGGTGACTCCCAGAGAGAAAGCTAGGAATGGGTGATTAGGAAGGGGAAGGGGACACAATTGAGAGAAGAGACTCTGTGTGTGTGTGTGTGTGTGTGTGTGTGTGTGTGTGTATGCACATGTGCACACTTGTGTTGGGGGGTGGTCTGCATTTGACTTGCTTTGCCTAGGTCCAGATTAGTGTATGGAAATGACTTTCAGATATGCAAATAACCTCCATCATTGGCAGATGAGCAACACCTCCATAACGTAGGATTTTTCTGAGGCCCTGGGAACTTTTTATCTTGCCCCTACCAATAGTCACATATCTGAGACAGGACTGTAATCCAAGTCTTACTGATTCCAAGGGCTGTTAGACTCTATCCACTATGATTTCCTACCTTTCTAGCACTTAATTAGATCTGGAAAATAAGAAATCAAGAATTCCTCGTGAACTTCCAGTTGGGAGTTTTAAGCATGGAAAGATGAGACAGTATTAAATGGGCTAAGGAACATTTCAATTTTTTCTGTATTAAAATTTCCAAGTAATGTTATTATAAAATGTATCCTGTGGGGGCCATTTTCTGTAATAAAAGTGAGACCATCAACACCACAAATTTCATCAGATATAAACCTCCCTGAGCCAGCCTTTCCCTCCTAGGCATCACTGTCTTAAATGGGTCAATTAAACCTAGTTTTAAAAGAAATCCTCTACCACCTAATTGAAAACCTTAACAGGTCCTGGGTACTTTCAGTCAATTGCTAATAAAATCCTCAAGATTACTACTATTTTTTAAAAGGTGAAACTGTGTAAAGAGAAGTTTAAGTTGAATTCTAAGAAACATTTGCCCCTGGGTAATATTTATTGACCTGGAGATTGACTTCTTAGGGATAATATTGAGGGATGGGGGAGGGGAAGAGAGTTGTGGCCATAGCTTGTGGATTTTAGTATTAGAGTTTAGTCTGCACTGAGTAAGACCAGAGAGATAAACTTTAATATTTGTTTCTTCAGAGTTATTCTCCTTACCTGCCAAATATCTAAGCACATTCACCGCATATAAGGATTTTTTTTTCTATTAAGTCTAATCTCCTCCTACCCCAACCCCCAACCCAACCAGGGATTCAAACAATTTCTGTCCATAGAACAGAACTCCTTAAATAGCTGACATCTGGAAGAAATACAGTATTTGCTACTTACACTCCACTCAGCATGAACGGAGGTTGGCAGGGAATTTAGCAATATCTTATTTTTAAAATATCTCACACCTCCCCCTCCCGCTCTATAACTCCTGATTCAGGTTTAAGGAATCTAGGTTCCATGCTCAGCTTCATGAGCCTACCACCTTCTTCTCAGACATGCAAATGCTTTGAAAACATAGCTTGGTTCCTTATTTCAAAGCTAGTAAGGACCACCCGGTTTAAATACAAATAAGAAAGCAGTAACTTGTTTTTAGATGTGAATTTCACAACCCCTACCCCCCCACCCCAGCTCTTTTGTTACCTATACACATAGGAGAGTTTTAAATGTTGGCTAACAGAATTCTGCCTACAACTCTACTGCTTCTCCTTCCAAAGGAATCTCATTAGCAGGTTAGGAGAATTAAGTTAAGTTGACTTGACAATATTAACGGGACTCCCTAATTCGATTGTAAAATGGAGAGAATGCCACCTGCTTTTCCTTCTAGCAGAATAGGACGTCAGAGTACTCCTTCAGCTTGGCTGCTGTGAGCTCATATGAACTTTCCCAGGAGGCATATGCCTGTTGCCTGTGCTCCCGGGCGTCCTAGGACCCTAAGTGGCCAAAGCTGTCCCAGGGATGCAGTAGCTGCTACCTTGGAAAACTGGATGGTGTAGTGCTAGGGGGCGCTGTGTTACAGAAAATGTTGTGGTGGTGATTTAGCAGGGAATATTCCTTCTTTGATCTCCGGAGCTAAAACCTGGGGGCTCTTAAGAACTTTACCACGGGGAGTGATTTCTCTGAGAATGGCAAAACCAAATATAATGCCTGATAGCGATAAACAGTTACAGTATACACTGCACAGCTGTCATACCTCAGCTCAAAATGTTTTATTCCACTTAATTCAACAAACTTATTAAGTATCTATTATGTATAAGATCGTTAACGGTATGTACTATAGGCTAACATTACAAAAATGGGGTCGGGGCATGAACTGCCCTCAAAGAACTTACAGTCTATTAATGGGGATAAAATATGTAGACAAGAGAAACAGGGCAATAGAACACTGGACTTGGAGTCAGGAGAATGTGACTTTGAATCCCACCTACAGCATTTGCTAGTTCTGTGATCTCGGGCAAGCCTCAGTTTTCTCATCTGTAAAATGGGAATAATGATACCATGTATTTCCCATGGCTGTTGTGAGGATCACATGAGACAATGTATCGGTAAAGCATTCTGAAAACTTTAAAACGCTATATAAATGGGAGTTGCTGTTATGGTTGTTGCTATTATACTTAAAGATAGATGGTAATGAAGCAATGTAGAGCTTCAGACAAAATGTAACAGGGGAATCCAAGGAAGGATAGAACGCATCTAACTGGAAAGCCTGGGGGAAAACTTCACCAGGAAGGCTACATTGGCATACTTGCAGTTCCTCAAACACATACATGCATTTCCTATCTCCACACCTTTCTATAAGATGTTCCCCTTACCTGGAGTACTCAGCCCCTCAGTTTCCCTATCTTTCTTCAAGACTCAGTTTAACTCCTACATTCTTTTTTTAAATTTTTAAACTCTTAATTAGTATTTCATTTTTTCCAATTACATGTAAAGATAGTTTTCAACATTCATTTTCATAAAATTTTGAGTTAGAGTTTTTTCTCCCTCCCTCTGTTTTCTTTCCACCCCCCAAGACAGCAAGCAATATGATATAGGTTATTCATGTACAATCATGTTAAACATATTTCCACATTAGTCATGTCGTGAAAGAAGAATCAGAACAAAAGGGGAAACGACTGCATCTAGCATTTCTTTTAAGGTCCTTCAATTCTGCTTTGCTCATAGAGCACAACATTTTCTCTGATGAGGGCATGCCATTCTGGGCAATCCTGTGCCAGTGTCTCCCATGTCACACAATCATGTAACAGTAGAGGCAGAGAGATTGAGAGTGAGAGAAAAGGCTTCTGAGGAGGGGAGAAAAATGCACAGGATTTCCTTGTCCAGTGAACTGTTGGTGACTTCCCCTTTAGCATTATTCTGTCTATTTTTTGTTTGTGTCTAATCATTCATGTTTTGTAAATGTTTCCTTTTAAATGGAGGCTTTGGCTGTCAATGATCAGTGATTGCAGGAGTTCTTAGCCTGAGGCTCATATCTGCCCAAAGGGTGTAGGAACAGATTTGAGGGGGACCATGAACTTGGAGAGGGGAAAAATAAATCTTGATTTTCCCTTACTTCTAACTGAAATTTAGCATTTTCTTCCATTATGAATTTTTTAAAAAAGACATTATTCTGAGATGAGACCTATAGGCTTTGCTGTATTGCTGAAGCAATCTATGATACGAGAAAAGGTTAAGAGCTCCTGAATAATAGGATCACAGATTAAGAGCTGTTAAGAGCTGTAAAGAGCCGTGGGGTCTTCCAGACCAATCCCTGATTTTAAAGAAGAAGAAACTGAGGCCCAGAGCAATCACAGCAATTCTTTTGAAGATACAAACCCAGGTGTAAATTGGTCAAACAATAGCTGCTAATAGCACTGAGAGAAGATGATACCAAGATTAAAATAAATGATTAAGAAAATGAGATAGCCTTGCTCTACTGATTCTGGGATCTTCTTCTGAGGTTTCTAATGAGATATACTTTTTTTCAATCAGTTCTTTCTTTGCCACTTAACTGTTTTTAGTTAACATAATCCAAGGCCGGCAGCTTGATAATTACTGTGCTCATTAAAAACCGAACGTTGACCAAACAGTATAAGGTGACTTATTGCTGGCTGCAAATATGCTTATCATCATGTTAGTACTCCATCAACATCAGTGGGGCAAAATACTCGGTGTGAAAGAAACAAAGGAACCTAAATTGTGTCCTCTCTTCTGTGTGAGCCTGTAGAGAAGACTAGGAAGGCACAATGATCCTTTTTAACTTTCTGACAGTTGGAAATGTCACCCAGGAACCTCATTAAGCCAGTCCTTTGCAAATGTGCTTATGTGTTCCTCCCTTTTTATAAGACTAATTGTTTTTATTTTAAAAAAGCAAAATAAAGATGGTGCTTACATATACCTACAAATGTCATACATATATATGTATATATATGTATACATGTGTATAGGTGTATTTATGTGTATATGTATGTGTTTGCATGTATATGTTTGTGTGGATGCATATACACATGTGTAAGTATATGTATTATGTGTATGTTACACATACAAATAATTTTTTTCAAAGCCTCTTGGCATAGTAGATAAGGTGACCTCAAAATAAGGAAGACCTTAATTCAAATCTATTTCTGACATGTACTGCCTACCAAGGATTTGTTGGAGCCAACCCTAACAGGCTTGGAAGAGCTGTGTTAAATTTTCAGTGTAAGCATTTATACCTCAGAAGTGGCAATCACAATACATCATGGCTTGATTTATTGTTTCGTTGATTATCTAGACTTCGGAAATATTAATAATGCAAATTAAACTTAGAAAACTTGATTGTTAAATATTTATCAGCACTCCCTCGTGTGTGACACTTCCTGTCGGTGCACTATAAGCTTCAAAGATGAGGCTGGCCTGTATTGTTAGAGGATGTTCCCTCTCCTGAGAATTCCCAATACCAATGAAATCTAAAATCCAGTTATTAGCTCTATTTTTTGCCTGTCTATCTGTTCACATGTCTGTCCATCTCTCTCTCTCTTTCTCTCTCTCTCTCTCTCTTTCTCTCTCTCTCTCTCTCTCTCTCTCTCTCTCTCCACACACACACACACACACACATATTTATATGTACAAGTGTATATATGTGTGTGTATGTGTGTGTATGTATGTATGTATATTATCCTCTATACTCTATATCTTTCTGTGTGTGCAGTTTCTTACAATTTATGATCTAGCCATGCTGGTCTACTTACTGTTCCTTGAAAATGATACTCCATTTCTAGTCTCTATGTGTCTATGCTGGTTGACCTCCATCCTAGAATGCTCTCTCTGCCTGCATCTGCCTCTCAGAATCCCTAGATTCCTTCAAGATTCAGATCAAATATCTGAGGGAGGTCTTTCTTCTCCTGCTGCCAGAGCCTTCCCTTCTCAGGTCACTTTTCACCTACTGTGGATGGATTTTGTAAATACCAATTTATACCAGGTGTCCCAAAAGTCTTAATGCAGTTTTAAGCTTTAATAGCTTAAAACTATTAGTTTTATGTTTACTAGTTTGGCTTTATTAAAGCTTAAAACTGAGCACCCTGCCCCATTTCTGTATTGTCTTACTCATTACATTATAAACTCTTTGAATATAGGGAATGATTTTGCCTTTCTTGGTTTCCCTAGCACTTAGCACAAAGCCTGGCACATAGAAAAAAATGCATGCTTGTTGATTGATTCTACTCCCCTGTCTTTGCCTCTCTCTCTCTCTCTCTCTCTCTCTCTCTCTCTCATTCTCTCTCTCTCTCTGTCTCTCTCTCAGTCTCTGTTGTTTGGTCACTTCAGTCATGCCTGATTCTTTGTGACCCCACTGGGGTTTTCTTAGCAAAGATACTGTAGTAGATTGCCATTTCCTCATTTAAAAGATAAGGAAATTGAGGCAAACAAGGTTAAGTGACTTGCCCAGTGTCATATAGCTAGTGTCTGAAACCAAATTTAAATTCAGGTCTTCCTGATTCCAGATCCAGCATTCTATCCAGCACCACCTAGCAGCCCATTTTCAATGATACTTCTACATCTCTTTTGCTAACCCGTTATTCTCTCTCCAGTCTCTTAATATAGATGTTCCTCAAAGGTCCATTCCAATTCTTATCTGCTCTCCCTCTGTCTACACTCTCTCCTGTGATGAACAGATTCACTCCTACAGGCACACCTACTCCCCTGGCCCCATACAGATGACTCCCAGGTCTATGTCTCTAGACCAAACTTTCTTTTGAATCCTAGACCC
Source organism: Trichosurus vulpecula (assembly GCF_011100635.1). Classification (NCBI taxonomy): domain Eukaryota; kingdom Metazoa; phylum Chordata; class Mammalia; order Diprotodontia; family Phalangeridae; genus Trichosurus; species Trichosurus vulpecula. The sequence goes on along the minus strand of NC_050580.1, from coordinate 236,663,061 downwards.
ACATCTCCAACACCTATGTGATTTTTGTAGATATTCTGTTGGCACCTCAAAGTAAACATGCCCCGAATGGACCTTTTCCTCAGCCTCCCACCCTGCCACTCCTAACATCACTGTTTCTGTTTGGTTTTTGCTATCTATCTTATCTCCTGTGCTTTTAACACTAGAGTTCTCTTTAATTCTTCTCTCACCCCTACCCATGGTATGCAATCACTTACCAAGTCTTGTCAGTTCCTCTCTCCGACATCCATCTGTTCTCTCTTTCTGCTTCCACCATTCTAATACAAGCTCTCACCACCTGCTAACAGCCCTCTACTCTCTCCCCTCCAGTTTGTCCTTCACAAGATTGCCGGAATGACCTTCCCTCTACATAGATTTATATCTGATCTGGTTACTACTCAGAATTCTTCAGTAGGCATCCTATAAAAAAAGATTTCTAGAATTTATACAGAGCTTTAAGGTTCGCGGAAGTGCTGTACATTTACTATCAAACATGATCTTCACAAAAACCCTTTGAGGTATGTGCTGCCATCATTCCCATTTTACAGAGGAGGAAAATGAAACTGAAAGGCGTTAAATCATTTGCCTAGGGTCAGTCAGTTTGCAAAGTGTCTGAAGCTGAATTTGAACTTGGATCTTCCTGCCTCCAACTCCAGTGTTCTATTCACCATACTACCCAGCTACTCCTGAGGAAAGTCCAGTCTCCTTCTGCCCAGACCCCCTCAGTAGACTTTTCTGGCTCCTGTTTATTCATATTCTTACTTTTTACATACTCCAGCTAAGCTGAAATACTTTCTGCTCCCAAACATGTCCAGTACTTTCATGCCTCTGTGACTTTGCTCACGGTCTCCTCTGCCTAGAACGCCCTTCCTTTCCCTCTTTGTTTATTGAAATCTAGCCCGACATTTAAAACTCAATATAAATGCCATCTCCTTTATGAAGTGTATCCTGACCCCCCAGGTTATTAATGAACCTCCTCCTCAGATTTCACCTCTCTGTTAAGTAGATTTCTGTTGCATTTCCCTTATGATGGTGTTCTCTGTTCTCTATCACCCCTTATTAGACTATAAACTGCAAGAGAACAAGGACCTCTCAACTTTGTGTCTTGAGCAGTGCCAAACCCAGCAGTTTGCACACAGTGAAATTAAGAGATCATGGATCCAGAGCGGAAAGTTACCTTAGAGATAATCTAGTCCGATTCTGTCATTTTACATATGAGGAAACTGAGGCACAGAGGTAAAATGACCTGTCCAAGATCACTGAGGAAACATTAAAACTGAAGTGTGTTTTCTGTTTCCAAAGCAGGAATTATTTCTATTACAGAACACTTCCCTCTAATAGCAAAACTTTCTCATCAGTAGTAATAATTGCTAAGTGCTTAGCAATTATTATTATTACTAAGAATTGAACCCAAAGACACAATCTTTCAGGTATAGGATCTAATGGCAAAAAGTAATCCTTATGAGAAAGTTTTACTATTGGAAAGGAAGTATGATGTAGTGGAAAGAATACTGGTTTGGGAGGCAGAACTCAGTTCACTTCTAATACCTCCCGTGTGACCTTAGGTTACTTTATGTCTCTGTGACTCGGTTTCCACATACTATGTACCAAGCATGATACTAAGTACATCATAATTATTATCTCACTTGATCCTCATAATCTTGGGAGGTAGGTGCTATCATTATTCCCATTTTACAGATGGGGAAACTAAGGCACAGACACATAAAGTGACCAGTCTAAGGTCACCAGGAAGCATCAGGGTAAACTTAGTTCTGCCTTAGTTCTGACATGATGGCTGGTGGGTGGTGGACTGAAGGAAAAAAGTTTTGACTATACTACCTGACAAGAAATGGGAAAGGAGGTAGTAGAGAAAGTCCTTTTTTCCACATCAACATCACTAGTAATTAAAAGGGAAAGCCACAGCAATAGATAGGGTGGAAAAACAAATGAAAGGTAAATAGATTTCAGTTCTAAGGCTGATAAATTTGAAAGGTTTCCTCCTGAGGATGATGCTCTATTAAGATCACAGAAGATAACTTCAATTTCTGGTTATTATTCACTTGTATGATTGCCAATCACTCTGACATTCAGATGTATCTCACTTGAAGAAGCAAAGATGTGAGGCACCTCATTTGCCACCTCTAACAGTCAAGACTTTGTGGCCAGTGAAGGGAGGTGTTTGCCCTTTAAAGTAAGGCATCAGAGACTGTTCTGGTGACGGGAATAGTTCTCTAAAATATTGGAGGAAAGCAATAACAATAAACAATAGTGATGATCATAGTATTTCTGAGTGTTTTAAGGTTTCAGAAGGTCATACTAAATAATACCTTATTTGATCCTCTCAACAACCTTGGGATATAGACATTATTATATATCCCTATTTTACAGATGAGAAAACTGAGGTAGACAGTAGGCACTGTGTTATATCATCCTAAATTCCTTATCAAACTATTAAGTGACTTTCCTTGACTTTTTATTTTGTATACCCCCACACTTAGCAAAATGCCTGACACATAGTGGTGCTTTATAAATACTTATGGAATTGAATTCTATGCAGCAGCAGTTGTTTTTTAGTCATTTCACTCATGTCTGACTCTTCTTCATGACCCCATTTGGGGTTTTCTTGACAAAGATACTGGAGCAGTTTGCTATTTCCTTCTCCAGCTCATTTTACAGATGAGGAAACTGAGGCAAATAGGGTTAAGTGACTTGCCCAGGGTCACACAGCAGATTTGAACTCAGGAAGATGAGTTTTCCTGACTCCAGGCCTGGTACTCTATCCACCACACCATCTAGATGCCCTTCATTACAGTAGGCATTATCGCCGTTTTGCAATTGAGAAAAATTAGGGTCATAGAAATTACAGACACAAAGTTTCAGAGCATAGATTTAAATTCAGATTTTTTCTGACTTTACCTTCAACATACTTTCCATGCTATAAAAGACTGCCTCTCATACTACGACTTCCAAAATCCAGCCATTTTCAGAAAAGGAAAATCTGCATATGAAGGAAAAATTAGAACAGATCAAATACCAACTTATATGTAAATGGATTTTAATTCCCATGGTTTTATTTTGCTTTGTTTTATTTTGTTAAAAAAAAGTTAGGAGAGGGAGAAATAAAGTGGGGACCTAGGAAGTAAACAAACAAATGAACAAACAAAACCAATCAGTTCATTTTGCAGCTACAACCCACCATTCTGTCGCTACCAGTGAACAATCATTCACATCCCTGCAGTTCCACTGATTATACTTTCTTCCTTCTCCTGTCTCCTTCCCTTTCTCTCTTCTGCATTTAAGGAGCTTGATTCTCAGCTTGATATAGGCATAGCAGCCCCATGCAAAAGGAAGCTAGTTCAGCCTCCAGCTCCTTCTGTCTTGCTCTTTTCCCTGGTACTCAAAAATCACTAAAACAAAGCACACAAAAACGTGGGCAAGAAAAGAATGACAAAATATATCTATTGCTGTCCTAACCGGCAGTAATAGAACAATCTGTTCAGCTCTCTGCTGTATAAGTCCACTTTCCAAAACCAATCAAAACACTCCATTTGCAGAACCATCCCCAGCCGGTCATCTTCAGCAAAGAGGTTGGCAAGGCTCTCCATGCAAATGTTCACTCTGGCAGAAAATTATCACCTCACATTTCTCATTTCCAAAATAAATAGTTTTTTTTTTTCCTTCTAATGCTCCAGATTTCACCTTAAGATGAAGATGGCAAAGCAGGACTATTTTACATTAATTCTTTGCACTCTTACTGAAGTAAGCTTTTTCTTCTTTTGCATACTTTGCATACTTTCCTTAATATTTTACAAAGAGCATCCTTTGGCTTTTATCCTGGATTCTTCCCAGCTGTGCTTCTGAATTTCTACACTTCAATACTATGTCTCAGATGAAATTTCATACTGGAACTTTCCCTCAATATCTCAGACCAACTTGGAACATCTATCCCAATTATTGTCCCCTTTTCCCATTGGTGTTTTCTTCCAGGTGCCTCTATCTTGGGGAGAGACCCAAGTCAACGCTCCTTAATTTTCCTACTAGATGTGCTTCTAACTTTCCACACTTCGATATACTGCCCGTATCTGTGACATATCCTATGTTAAAACTCTCTGAATCCAAACAGTAAGGTACCTTCACCCCCGCAATCCCTTTTTCATCTACTTTCTGTGTGTTGTATCCTCCCTCATTAAGCCACTTGGGGGCAGGGATTATCTTTCTTTTTGCTTGCCTCTACATCCCCAAATTAACACAGTGCCTGAACAGAGTGAGCATTAATATATGCCTGATACCTTAGTCAATGATTGTTGTTTATATTACTACCCTATATCTTTTATTCAAAAATTAACTTTCCCCCAATTTCCATGTTATCTCATAGTTGTTGTTTCTACTTCATCACTTGTCACCAACTTTGCCTTTTTTGAGAAGTCCCCACTAAAGCTATCCTCAACGGCCTTCTTTCTCTAATCTACTGCCCTCATTATTACCACAGTCTGTCAAATCAATGATGTTTTAAAATATTTTGTATCCCCCTAAGAGTTTGTGAGAGTGTTAGGTGACTATGGGAAGATGAAAGAGAATAAGAATGAGTGCCTACTATGTGCCAGGCACTCTGCTAAGTGCTTACTGAAAATATCTCATTTGATTCTCACAAATACCCTGGGAGGTAGGTGCTATTATCCACAGTTTACAATTGAACAAATTGATACAAACAAGCTAATTGACTTGCCCAGGGATACACAACTATTAAGTGTCTGGGGTGATAATTAAACACAGGTTTTCCTTGACTCTAGGCGCATTGCTCTATAGTCTGTGCCACTAGGTGCTTCTATATGACTATTGCAAATTCCTGTGTCCAAATCATCTCAACATAAGAGAAAATGCATTTGGGGGAAGAGGATATAGTAGAAAATCTAGCACAAGAGAATCCTTGGTGCCTGAGAGCCACTTTTCTACTATGCTTTGGAATGATGGCTATAGTCCTTTCAGGGAACTCAGGTTCAATCACATAAGTTACACTCTGAAAAGACATTATTACCAATCAATCATTGAGCTATTTATTAAACCTCTACTATGTGGTGTTTACTGTGCTACAAAACATAGAAATATCCTATGTCAACACTCTCTGAATCCAAACAATCCAAAATCTATCCCCCATTTGGCATCCTATCATAGTTGATTTCGGTCGTTAAATTGGAGGGAAAGAAGACGTAGGAAGTAAAGAAAATCAGTACATCTTGTTGATATGACCAATGGTTCTCTGTTTCTACTACTGGACCACCATTTGATTCTTCTCTAAAGGAGTTTATAATCGAGTTGTGGAAATAAGATGCATAACACATACGAAAATATTCAAATGGATCTGTGATCTCACAGATATGGGTATTTCCTTCAATAGGCAAATCACAACTTGTGTCTGGCTCACCTGTGTCTTACCTCCCCCCACCCAAAAGTCAGCCCCATGAGGTCTACCTAAAAATAATACCTGAAGTACTTGTTAAAAAAAAAGTCTGTCCCCTTGAGTTTTGGTCTACCCCCTTTGAGTTTGAGGAAGATATTGGTTAATTATCCTGACATATGATATAAACAGATTCCCCCCGCCCTCCCCACACTTATAATCCCTGACATATAAAGTGAAGCTTGAAAAGGAATGAATGGAAAAAAGTGATAGTGAAGAGTTTGTAGGTTTTTAATTTTTTTTTCTGGTTTGGTTGAATCACGTTGTGGCATAAAAGAAAGAGCACAATATCTAAAGATAGAAAATCTGCATTTGAATACTGGTTCTCTTAGGAAATTTTTGACCTTAGACAAGCTGCTGAACCCTGAACAGCATCTCTGAACATCAATTGCCTCATTTGTAAAATGTAGGGAGTTTGGACCCAATTACTTCTAAAGTCCATTTTAACTCCAATTCTGTGATCTGTTTCAGTTCAAAAGCCCACAGTTTTGAGCCCTATGAAAGGATGATTATAGTAGCATGGCCATCCTCTAAGCATTTGGCTTTCAGGGTGGGAAAAAAGTTGACTAGCAGCTAAGCTAATTAGTATTTAAACTTCCTTCTCCCTTTCAGTATCCCTTTCCTAGTAATTCCCATGCTCCTCAACATCTTTGGGTTAAAGTAGCAAAGGCTTCTTTGTCTTTACAATGTTATTATTGTATAAATTGTTCTTGTTCTGCCTACTTCACTCTGCATTAGTTCATACAAGTCTTCCCAGGTTTCTCTGAAATCACCACTTTCATCATTTCTTGCAATCCAATAGTTTTCCATTATGTTCATATACCACAATTTGTTCAATCATTCCCCAACTGATGAGTACCTCCTTAGTTCTCAGTTCCTCTTTACAGAAATGTGATGAATTAAAGATGCAAAATTGATATGACCAATATGGAAATTTGTTTTTCTTGATTATGCATATTTGTTTACAAGAGTTTTGTTTTTCTTTCTTTTCAGTTAGGGACAAGGAAGCAGAAGGATGAGAAAACTAACGCTTGTTAATTGCAGAAGAGTAAAAATAAAATAAAAACTACATAAAATAAAGTAAAATAAAGAATAGTAAAGATAACTGAATCTTTTTGAATCTTATTTCCCAGAGTTCAAGACTTCCCTTGGAGAGATCAAAGATACATACAAATGAATGAATGATAGATTCTGTTCCATAACAATTCTGAAGTAAGCAGGATTAGTGTGGAGGAGAAGGGAAGACAACGAGAGAAAGGAGAGAAAGCAAGGTGCAAAGAGTGTGTTTTAGGCAGGTCTCCTTAATGAGCTCCACACTTAGTACATTTTGTGTCTGAAAGGAAAGGTGTGAACAGAGGCAGTAAGTATCTGCTAAGAATTAGTCCAACTTGATCCTATCAATTACACAGAACTCTCTGACAAGTCTCCCCTGCTATTGGGAATTTTCCTGACAGGATGCTAATAAATCTACCTAACCCCGTCACCTCTTCCCATATGACAAATTTACAGCATTCAAGATAAATAACTTTTATGCATTGTAAGACTGAACTTGACTCCTGAGAATGTTCATGACAATCCAGCAGGTTAATGAGAGAAAATGTTTTATATCTAGAGAGTGAAAGAAAATATTTCTCTTTTGGGAACATATTACATGTCACACAAAGCACCTTGCAGTTGGTACGGCTTTTAACATTAGGGGACATAGATGTGGATTAAGATTCTGATGCTTCCATATTTTACTTGTCATGTACATGTTTGGTAGATAACTGTGTACTCCAATGTAGAACTGTAACAGTAAGGCAATCAATACAACCTCAACGATAATTGTGAATATACTTATGTAGAAGGTAATAGAGGTATAATGTTTATTCAGACACCAGAAAATCATATCCTATAACCAATTGTTCAGCTCCCACAGCCAGTCAGCCCACTTTATCATAACAGTAAGGAACTTAAAACATCATATTACAGCCATTAGCAGCCATAACTGGGCTCTCTCTCTCAGCATTTTCTGTGACATAACTTCCTTCTTCTCTCAGGAAGCTCCTCCCACCACATGTAACTTAAGCTTCCTGTGATGTAAGTAGGTCACATGGCCTATTAATGGGTGGCAAAGATCTCCAAATCTAATTGCTACTACAAGAACATACAGTATAACTTTTTTAAAGCATTCTTCAATTCCCATATCTCAGTACAATATTAAAACTTATGAATCATTTATTTTCTATCCTGATATGACTAATGCAGGCCAATAAGAACACTAGAGATGTTGGACCTCTACTTTTCTCTCTACATTCTCATTTTGTGATTTCATATGTTCAGTTATAATTTTTATGCAGATGACTCTCAAACCTACATACCCAGCCCTCAATTCCCTCCTGAGCACCAGTCTCACATCACCAGCTTCTTGTTGTATAGCAGTACCTGCAAGTCCCATAGACATCTTGACCACAATATGCCCAAAATGGAAGCCATCTTTCTCCATTAAAGTACCCATCCTCCTATTCTTTCTATTTCCACAGAGGGCATCCTCATCTTTCCAGTGACCCAACTTCCAAGACATTCTATACTCTTCTCTCTCCTGTACCATCTTCATATCCATCATTTATCAAATTCTGGTTGATTCTGCTTCCAAACATCACTTGCTGTTGTGCTCTTCTGTACACTCACACGACAACCACTCTAGTTCAGGACACAATAACCTCTTGCCTGGACTATTGCAATAGCTTCCAAATTGGTCTCTCTGTCTCCAGTCTCTCCCTTCTCAGTGCAGCCTCCTACAGCTGCCATAATAGTCTTTCTGAAGCACAGATCTAGTCATGTGGTTCTGGCAATTTACCTTCCTAAAGGTAGGTATGAGTGTCCTACGTCACCTCTGACAGTACCAGAGTGACATCCCATAATACTGGTTCAACCATGAGAATCCTTTGCAGGGTAACACTTGGAATAGATAACCTTTCCAATTCTTTGTTCCATGTTCTCATGTTCTCAGTATTCAGAATGGTTTGTTTGTGGATTTTCTTTTTTTTTACATGTGATTTCCATTCAAGTCAACAAACATTTATTAAGTCCTGAGGATACAAAGACAAATTAGAAACACACACACACACACACACACACACACACACGCACACACACACACACACATACACATATATATGCATGCAGCCAGAGTAAATATATATGATAATTTATCTTAACAATAAATAATAAATATATGTATAATATAAAAATATACACACATACGTATATGTCTACATGTATATATACACATACATATACATATATACATTTATATCTATATACAAATATAAATAGGTTTTTTTTTTTCTCAGGTGGCAAATAGCGGCAGAGGTCTCAGGGATGGTGGTAGAGACCACTTAGAATTGGGGAGCTCAGAAAAAAGGGTCTTGTAACAAGTAGCTTCTGACCTGAACCTCAGAGAGAGATAGGATTCCAAATGGTGAAAGTAGGATGAGAGAAGCACCTAGACATGGGGAACAGCCTATCCAAAGCTGCAGAAGTAAGATATGGGATCTCATGTATAGGGAACAGCAAGTCAGTTACATTTGCCAGAAAGTAGAATACACAAGAAGGAACAACCCTGAAATCACTCTGGAAAGATGGTTTTGATAGAAATAATTACTAAGAACTAATGATTTGTAGAGACCCAGATTTCTCCCTTTTCCAAAGTCCTGATTTTTAAAAGTTCAGTCTCTTGAAAGACATTGCTCTTAATGAGATTGGACCAACTTTCTTGTCCAGACCCCAACCAAATGGGTCAGCCATTGTGTTCTGCTCAGGCTTGGTTGGGGTATAAATTCTTTGAATAGACTGCCCAGGGCTGGGGGTTGTCTGGGTATAGAGCCAGTCTCTCTGTGGAAGGGTGACATGATGTCCCTCTCAGCCCCTCATTGTGATATTCTTTCTCTCATTAATTGTTAACCAATCAGTTAATTGCCACTCCTCTTCCAAAAGAGCATATAAGCCCTCAGTCCGTCCCCTGTAATGGTCTTTGGTCCAAGAGAGACAGCCAAATGAACATCCTTTCATTAATAAATGTGCTGGTCTTATTACTAAAATGATTAAATTACCCAGAAACTACGTCTCTTGAACTTTTTTAATGGCCACAGTTAGAAGACAGATTGTGAAGGCCTTTAAATGCCAAACAGAGGAGTCTATATTTTATCCTAGAGGAAATAAGGAGCCATGGAAGCTTCTTGAGCAGGAGAAAAAAGAGAGTCAACCTGTGTTTTAGTAAAATCAATTTGGCAGCTACATTGAGGGTATATTGGAGAGGGGAGAGACAAGGGTCAAGCAGGCCGACGTCATCATCACAAGCACAGACACACAGTCTCCTGTCTGTTTATTTGTTTGTTTACTTTTTACACAGACCCAGATGGAAGAAACACTGTTTCCTTTCTGGGTTCTTCACCTGTGTGGCTGGGGCATAATGAAAATGACTGTCAAAGAAAGTAATGTGTTTAATATTGCACCAGCCTTAAACATTGGTAGAGATTTTTGTGCATTGCAAATCATTCCATCACCTGCCTGTGTTTTATCTATGGTAGGATAATATCAATATGTCAAGTTTGAGGAAAGTAATGTTTTATGAGACTGATATTTGGAAGCACAATGACAAATACATTAAAAAAAGGGCAACTGAAAATGCCACAGAATTGTTTTAAAAAATAGGTCTTCCCTTGTTTCCTCCGATCTTCATCAAGATTATTCTTTTTAATTTTTCTTTTTTCTCCGGCTGCAGAGATTGTCAATGCTGCTCATGGCTTTGATCTGGTGCTTTTTAAAGGGTGAGGACAACACTGATATAATAGGCCTTTTGCTAAGCAGTGAGTGTCTGGGAGGTAATGATGGCCAAGGTTATTATGGAGCATACTTGAAACAAATGTTCAGCCCAGATCACCGTGAACTCGTGAGCCAGCTGCAAAGGGAAAGTGGGAAGGTGTTGGAAAACAAAGACGGCAGTGTGGCATATTGGAACGAGGCCTGCAAGTGGATACTGGGGAACTGGGTTGGATTTCCACCTTACTTCTTGCCTGTGGTCTTCAGGTGATCCATATGTCAAATGAAGATGCCGGATTGCATTACCTGTAAAGTCTTGTCTATCTCTAAGTAATACTGTTTTATGAAACGTGATGGAAGTACTAAAGGGGGAATCCAACAGGGTGAATGGCTTATGTTGACACACACACACAGAGATGAAGACAGAGAAAGAGACAGAGATAAATGGAGAGTGAGAGATAGAGGCAAGGACAGACAGAAAGAGAATGAAGGGAGAAAGGGGGAAAGAGGAGGGAGAGCAAGTAGGGAATGGGGAATTAGAGCAACAGAGAAACAGAGAAGAGACAGGGGAAGGGGCATAGAACATTATTAAGCACTTACTGTGTTCTAGACACTGGGCTAAGCATTGGGGATACAAAAACAAGAAAAACAGTCTCTATTCTTAAGGAATTTACATTTTAATAGAAGAAAAAGCACCGAGGACAGCTGGAAAGGGGGAGGACGGAAGGGGACTGGGCAGGTAGTCATTGTGGGGATATGTTAGTGAATCAGGCTGGAGGGTCAGACAGAAGTGGTGAGGAAGCAGTGTGCTTGTCCTTCCCTTGATATGGTGGTTTTTTGAAAGGGACTTATCCATCCCTGAGCTGGTCTACGTATGGAGCTGAAGCAGATCAGTGTGGAAGAAATAAATTAACCAGGATTATTATTATTATTATTATTATTATTATTATTATTATTATTTTACTATGGGATCAAGGATTTCCTCACAGTGGAAATACCCTTGCAGCCTATCTGGGCAAACACCCAAAGAAAACCAAATCAAGAACATGGAGGGACTTTGAAGATCAGGAAATTATCGACTTAGATAATGGAAAGTCGACCTGATTTCCAACCCCACCTTTGACACTTATTATCCGTGACCTTGAGCAAATCATACATTCTTTCTGAGCCTGTTTTCTCACCTGTAAAATGAGAGGTTTGAACCAGATGTGCCCTTCCGGCTCTAGACCTACGATCCTAGAAATGACTTTAGAGGTAAGGGGAGGCCTAGAGCGGTGAAGAATACAGCAGGGAGGGATAAAGGCAAAGGCTCAGCAGATAATCTAAGTATTTAACATCTGAGAGCAAGTGATGGCTGTTGAAAGCTTTGTGTGGGAGCAAAAATATTTCTGACCAGTGAGTACTTTGTATCTCCCTGAACAGACTCACCATGCTATTTCTAAATCATCTTATTCAAGATGCTCTGATACACAGTGTGGGTAGGTGATAGGCCACATTTTTCTGAAGCAGTTTCCAAATACAGTCTTTGCACCTAATTTAGGTCAGCTGGGTTTGGGCCTGTTCTTACTTCGGATAGCCTTTTTGCATTCAATAGCCAGAGGGAAGGCAGACAGGTTACAGAACTTTTGGGCAGTAACCTATTAACAGATGTTTTAATAGCCCCTTTCCCACTGCATCTTCTGCCATTTTAGCTACAATTGATTTTGTGATTTGCTGAGTCTTTTCAGTCATCTCCAACCCTTCATGATCCTATCTGGGGAGTGGTTTGCCATTTCCTTCTCCAGCTCATTTTACAGATGAGGAAACCAAGGCAAACAGGGTTAAGTGACTTTCCCAGGGTCACACAGCTAGGAAGTATCTGAAGCTGGATTCGAATTCAGGAAGATGAGTCTTCCTGACTCCAGGCCCGATATTCTCTCCACTGCACCACCTAGATGCCCAAGTCACCAGAGCACCCCTATCTAATCTGTTACTTGTACCTTAGTTTCTTTCAGCATTAAAACATCATAGGCTTAGATGGTCATAGATTTACAACTAGAAGAGGCTTTCGGGGTCATTTACTGCAAACCCTCCCCCTTCCACGAGTAGAAAATTTAAAGCCCAGAGAAGTCAAGTGGTTTCCTCGAGGTCACACAGCAGCAAAGTCAAATGCCCTGCCTCCAAATCCAGCACCCTGATATAGTGGAAAAGCCACTGAACTCAGAGTTTAGATAACCCAGGTTTGAATAATTGGTTACCACTCAGGTAACCAGGTGTGTGACTCAGGGTAAATCACTTTCATCTCTCTGAGATTTCATTCCCTCATTAGTAAATTCACAATAATAACATTTTCTCCAATCATAAGTATTAGAGACAGTGTTATAGTGAATGAGTACTGGCTCCGAAGTCAACTGATCTGGATTCAAATCCCATTTCTGACACTACCTGTGTGACCTTGGGTAAGTCCCTTTACTTTCCTAGAACTGTTTCCTCATCTGTAAAAGAGTGATTGTATCGCATGGCCTCTAAAAGGTCCTTCTAACTCTATATTTATGATCCCGTATTATAATGGTCAATGCTAGTGGTCACCCTATCCCATATATCATTCCTCCACTCCATCAAGCTCCATTCATAGCTGAAGGAGAGAAAAGAGTTAGTTAACTAAGTATATGAAACCTTGCAATATTTTTCCTAAGTTAAAATGTTCCTACTTAATTCCCACTAACTATATATTAGATGAGTTTTTTGAAAAGATTCCCAAATTAGATGAGACAAATGCTATGGGTATAGTTTACTTAGGTGTTAGGAAAACTTTTGATAAATTATCCCCTAACATTTCTGTGGAGGAGATGGATAGATATGGATTATTCATTAGATTGTGAACTCCATGAAGGCAGGGGCCTTCTTTTCCTTCTTTTTGTATTTCCAGTGTTTAGCACAGTATCTAGTGTAATGTGGCACTTAATAAATGTTTATTGACCAACTGATTAGATGATAATACAATTAAGAGGGATTCACAACTCACTGAATGGATGGCTAAGCTCAGAGAACATTTGTTAATGACGTAGTGTCTATGTGGTAGGAGTTCTCCTGTGTGTCTCCCTGGGGATCTGTACTTGACCCTGTTCTAACATTTTTACAGTGACTTGCATGCAAGTATAGATGGTATGCTGATCAAATCTGCAGAAGACACTATGTTGAAAGGACTAACTAACCTAGCAGGTGACAGTTGAATCCAAAATGATAGCCTAGACCATTGGGTTGAATTTGATAAAATGACACTCAGTAAGGATAAATGTAAAATCTCATATTCAGATGTAAAAAATAAACTCTGCAAATAGAAGATGGGGGAGACAGCAGGTATAGGGGTGTGTGTATGTGCGTGCGCATGATGTGGCAACCAAAATAACTAATACAGTCTTGGACTGATTAGGATGGGCCTAGTTTTCAGGAATAGGGTGATGATAATTTCTCTGTATACACCTCTTGTCAGATCTCATGTCTCCCTTCACAGTGTCTCACATGTATTTCCCATCCTCTCCACTCACACATTCACCACCCTAACACAGGCCCTTATCACCTCTTGTCTTGTCCAAAAGCTTTCTCATTGGTTTCCCTGTCTCAAGTCTCTCCCCATGCCAATCCATCCTTTACTCAGCTGCTAAAGTGACTCCTTAAGTTCAGGTCAGACCATGATGCCTCCTACTCTAATAAAGCCCAGTGGCTCCCTATTACCTCCAGGATCAAATAGAAAATCTTCTGTTTGGCATTTCCAGCCCTACACAAAACCTGGACATTTCCTACCTTTCTCTTCTTCTTATACTTGATTCTCCCCACATCCTCTATGATACAGCTGCTCTGGTCAGCTCCCATTACACAGCTCTCCAAATGCCCATTCCATGTCTTGAAACTGTTGCTTTCTTCCACCCCATTCCCTCTATTCCTTACTTCTGGCTTTCCTTGAGACAGCTCAGATCTCACCTTCTCCAGAAGGCTGCTCCCCACCCCATTCAAACACATTTTCTTGTGGAGATTACCTTTCATTTACACTCTCTGTATCTTATATGTACATAGTTATCTAGATGTTATCACCCCCATTAGAATGGGAGATCCTTGAAGGCAGGGACTGTGCTCTTCCACAATTTTTTTTTGGTAACCCCAATGCTTAGCATGGTGCCTAGCATATAGTAAGTGCATATTAAGTGTTGGTTACTTGACTGGCCTCTTCTGCAGTATTATATTCAGTTCTAAGAACACTGATACATTAGAAAATACCCAAAGGAGGCTGAAGTAGGAGGGTGAAGGACCTTGAGTTTCTGACATCTAAGGATCACATGAAGGAAATGGGCACATTTAGGCTGGAGAAAAGAAGGTGGCCCTGGAGAGAGTATGAGAATAATGCCAAAATGTTTGAAGGTCTGCCATGTGGAAGAGGGGTTAGACTTTTTCTCTTTGACCCCAGAGGCAAAACCAAGATCAAGGGGTCAAGTCTCGAAGTAGACACTTTATGTTTCATATTAAGGGAGAAAAGTTCCTTATCAACTAGAGCTGCAAAAAATAAAAAGAAAATGGCTCATCTCAACAATCGGCGGGTTCCCCCACCTTGGAGATCTTCAAATACAGGGTGGACTTTATAAAAGCTCATTTTACATATGAGGAAACTGAGGCAAGTAGGGTTAAGTGACTTGCCCAGGGTCACACAACTAGTGTCTGAGGCCAGATTTGATCTCAGGAAGATGAGTATGTATTTTAGGTGGACCCTATTTGCTGAATAGAGGTTATTTCACGTATGGTTGGACTCAATAGCTCCCTTCCAGCTCTGAAGTTCTGTGATTCTTCATTGCCAATCTGCCTCAATGGAGGGAGTTTCCCTAGTGGGATATCTCTATACCTTTAAGATCAAAGCTCCAGACTATATATACATATACACATATATACATACATACACACATGCACATACATATATACATATGCATATATACATCAGTAGAACTTGCCCCCTTCAATAACACTTTCATAGTACGTCTATACATTTGATTCCTTCAAAGCAGTGCCCCTTTCTTCACTTTTTTTAATTGCCCCCATCACAGTGAAATGTTGATACTCAACTTCACTTAAATCACATTTTCAAGCTGCCCCTGCAGTACAACAAAACAGTCTGTACAAATAGCAGCCTCATGATACCATACAGAACCATCTGTAAGGCATGTTGTTGTTTTTTTAACCATATATATAGGAGCATCAGTTTAGTTTTTTTTTTTCATACACACACACACACACACAGAAAATAGAAGGGAGGAAGGAAGAATTTCAGTTCATGTCATTTTGTGTTATGAAGACCTAGCACATTTTTAATAAGAAGCACACCTCTAGGCGAAGAAGTATGTATAATTTTATACACAGAGGATGGTTTAATACATAGTTTAGTGCTATCATCAAGGCTGATGGGACTACATTATTTTTTATATGATTGAAAATTTCTTTCTGTGATAAGAGAGAGGTTGTTGTGTATTAGGGAAGAATCACAAGGGTAGGTAGTTGTTGGTGAATCACAGACATATATCGTTTTATTTTTCCCAAAAGTCAAGGGGCAGGGTATTTTCCTTGCATGGATATGAGAGAGTATGAAGGTGAGCAGGAGTGCATATGTGGATTAAAACAAATTTGAGAAGTTGAGATTTCAGGTTTATAAATATCTCATTTTTCACAGCTTCAGTCAGATTTTCTTTTCAACGTTCTCTCTTGGCATTGTGAGAAAATATCAATAAAATGCAATTATTCTCTTGCTGGGCCATATGTGCAGTAAATTTTCAGATAACCAAAATCCTCTAACTGCTGGAAATTTTTGAGAGAACTTTACTTAAGAAGAGAGTTGTTTTGGGTCTTCAAATGGTAATTAAGCATTGAAATTCCCTGCAGCTTTCAGTTAGGAAAGAAAAATGAATGAAAGGTCATTCTTGTTTGCTAAATGATGTTGCAACTAAACTCCTAAGGATGTTAAGATCATTCTTTGTACTACTCCTGGGATGCTTCCCTTTAAAAGGAAATTCAAGGATTATGACTATGGCATTCATTGATGCCCATTAATTTATCATGATTTTAATAAGACTAGGCTTAGTTGTGGACCACAGCTTCCCCTAAATGTATTTTGAGGTTTTTCTCTTACAGAATTTTAGAATTTGGGATCTCAATAACCATAGACATCAGAGTACAGAAAGGACTTTAAAGGTCACAAGTTTATAGCATCTGGGAACTGGAAGGAACCCTTGAGGTTTTGTAATTTAGTCTAATCCCTTAATTTTACAGATGAAGAAACTGAGGCCCAAGTAGAAGTAGTGACTTTCCTGTGTCACATACATACTAAAGAGTAGAACTCAGGTTCTCTGACTTCAAATCTAACCATCTTTCCATTATACCATTTTGTTTCCAGTGCAGAAAGCAAGGCCGTTTTCTAGTGCAAGTGTTCTTAATCTAGTGTCTGCAAACTCTCCTTTTTTAACAATTAAATGTATTTTAATGTAGTTGGCTTCCTTTACAGACAACGTCCAGAGATGGGCTTCAAAGGGGTCTTTGACACCCAAAAAGGATGACACCTGCTCTAAGCCACCTTTCTCATTTATCAATAGCAAAGAAACTATGGCCTGGAAAGGAAAGATGACCTCTCTGAAGTCATATAACTAATAAGTAGAAAGACCAATATTCGAACCCAAGTCCTTTGATTCTACATCTAGTACTCATTCCATAACACCAAGTTATCACTGATTAACATCTCTAGGGAATCTGCTAGTATTTCTATTGTTGCAAACTTCTATTTCTGTTTCTGCAAATAAGCCTTGGTCTAGGGCAAATTACCTCGTAAAAGACTTCATACTACGAATGGTAATCCAATGAATACTTCCAATTTGAAGTACTTCCATTGTGTGGAATGACTGAATAAAATCAGACTGTGCTAGTGAGCATGATCATAAATATTACTAAAATAATTTATAAAAGTAATTGGATTTTTTACCTGGCAACTTTTTTTTTGAAGTAGTACAAAATGCTTTATTCAAAGGTCAAAACTACTGTACCTCCTTAATCACCACATTATTCACGATGAGGCAGGGGACAGTATTATTAGACTCATTTTAACGATAAAGATTAGAGAGGTTAAATACTTGGTCCAGGATCATACACAAAGAAGTAGGTCTTCTGACCCTTTCTTTCACTGCTTTATCCACTAGTGACAGGCCCTCCTATCAATGAACAGCAGCCCTTTCATGACTTACTCAAAAACCTTTGTTATTCTTCCTATACAGATACTTTGGCACTACTATCTGTCACTATTCAGAGTAGATGTTGCCTGGAAAATTGCATAGAAATTACAACTTGGTAGATCAAATCAAATATTTTAAATGAGTGAGGCAGCTAGGTCATGTAGTAGATAGAATACTAGGCCTGGAGTCAGGAGACTGGAGTTCAGATGTGACTCAGACACTTAGAAGTTGTGTGACCCTGGGCAAGTCTCTTTCTGTCAGTTTCTCCAGCCATGAAATGGGTACTTACATCACATAGCTGCTGTGAGTCTCAGATGAGATAATATACGTACACCACCCAGCAGTGCCTGCCACGTAGTAGGTATTATGTAAAAATAATTATTAATTCCCCTTGTTTAAGAATTCATCAGTGAAACGTCACGGGAGGCAGAGAATTCTCTGGTGTAATGTGAGGACTCTCCGCTGGGATTTTACAAGTTTGGTGTATGGGCTATTGAGTTTCTTAAAGTGGTAGCACACCTGAATATACATGTTCATGCACTAACTTTTATTTTTTCAACTTTGGAAAGAAATCTAATATTTACAACCCACTTCTGAAACTGGTTTCTGCTACTGTTGCATTTCTTTCTTTTTTTCTGTACTGCTTCTTACCAAAATAGACATCGTTTGGGACAAAACTAAGGATACCATTTTTTAAAAGAGAATCAGCAGAGGTCATGGGATAATAGAATTTACTAGAAAGGGACTTTCGAGTTTATCTAGCTCAACCTCATCATTTTGAAGATCTAAAAACTGATGTCTCAATACTTGCCCAATGAGGTAAGTGTATGAGGTGAGATTTGAACCCAGATCCCCTTTGACTTCAAAATCAGCATTCTTGGGGCAGCTGGATGGCACAGGAGATAGAGCACCAGCCTTGGAGTCAGGAGGTCCTGAATTTAAAACCGGCTTTAGATGCTTACTTGCTGTGTGACCCGGCGCAAGTCACTTAACCCCGATTAGCGCTCTATCCACTGCGACTTTTGGAAAGCCAAATTCTTAAAATTCCCCACATTTTCAGAAGACTTTAGTTAAATATGTGTGACAATGATGTTATGAAGACTAATGGCTTCATTTTAAATAAAGATGTTTGAGATCTTCAGATAAGGTATAAAAACATTTTTGTACTTATATAGAAATATTTTATATTTAATGCTCTAGTTTCAATTGAGCTCAACAATTTCAATAACTGTCAAGTACATACAGGGCGTTATGCTCAGCACTGGGGATACAAAAGAAAAATAAAATAGTCCTTGGCACAGGGGACTTATATTCTATTAGGGAGATATAGCAGTATACACATATAGGCATACACATTGTCTAAAATGTAGGAGACCAAAGATCACTAATGATGGGGGGAATGAGCAAAAGCCTCTTGTAGAAAGTGATACCTGAAGTGAGCCTTGAAGGAGTTTAAGAAATGGAGGTGAGGAGAAACTGCATTCTTGGTATAGGGGACAACCTATTACAAAGTCATGAAAAAATGGTAGGGAGATAGACTGCCATCTTATATCTGAAGGAATGTATCTGTTAGTTGGATAGATTGGTAGATCTAGTTGGTAGATTCTATTGCAAGGTAAAGACTTGTTTGTCATTATGTCATTATGTACATGAATAAAGTATTTCCCACATTGCATCATAACATAGGTCATAGAAACTTTTATTCTGTACTATACAAGAAAGAATACCTAAGATTTAGAGGGAGGTGAAAGTTAGAACAATACTTTTCTGTGTATCTCGTTATGGTAAGAAGAAGATCTTCCTGACCTCAAAGGTAATCAGTTTACTCTTTGAAGCATGAGATCTGATTACCTGTACCTGCATCTTGTATGTATGCAGTATATTGGCACTATCATCCAAATGGAAAGAAATTTTGATTTGGAACACTTGGCTTAAAGAATATCTCCAAAAAGGGTACAAGTGTCACTGAAGCTCAACAACCTCTGTTAGGGAATTATAGGGGAAATGATCCACTGTAATGATCTTGAGAAGCTCAAAAGACAAGAAATGAAGAACTTTATAGTGTTAAAGAGGAGGGAAAAAATGTTTTGGATTGCCCTAAAGTGCTTTGATGATGCCTCATCGTAGCATGGGGGTGGCCTTGGGCTCCTGAAGGCCGCATCAGCAAAGTGAAATCTCTGGATTGTGTGTGTGTATGTGTATGTGTATGTGTAAGTGTATGTGTATGTGCATTTGTATTTGTATGTATATGTGTGTATGTGTATGTGCATTTGTGTGTGTATGTGCATTTGTGTGTATGTGTATGTGCACATGTGTGAGATAAAACTTCACAGCAATCTGGGGAAATCTAAGGACCCCTTTGCAGAATAATGTTTTTAAGTGCACAAAATAAAATTCACAGGGGGACAAAGGAAACCAATTATGTTGAGAGATGCCTATCAAAATACTAAAAAAAAAAGTTCACTCATATTCACTCCTTGACAAGGGAGAACAGCTGAGATTCTGTAAGAGGTGAAAGTTTAAAGCTACATTTTTCTATATACTTCTCTTTGTTTAAACCCAGTTTAAAAAACGTCTGGTTTGAGGGGCGGAGCCAAGATGGCGCCTGGTAAGCACGGACTAGAGTGAGCTCCGTACCCGAGTCCCTCCAAAAACCTATAAAAATGGCTCTGAACCAATTCTAGAACGGCAGAACCCACAGAACAGCAGAGGGAAGCAGGGCTCCAGCCCAGGACAGCCCGGATGGTCTCTGGGTGAGCTCTATTCCACACGGAGCTGGGAGCTGGGAACGGAGTGGAGCAGAGCCCAGCCTGAGCGGCGTGGACGATCCAGACCAGAAGACGGGCGGAGGGGGCCCTAGCGCCCTGAATATGTGAGCTGCGGCAGTTACCAGACCCCTCGACCCACAAACACCAAAGACTGCGGAGAAGGTTAGTGGGAAAAGCTGCGGGAGTGGAAGGAGTTCGGGGTTCGGCTTCCAGCCCCGGGGGCAGTAGAGGTGGGGCAGCTACAGCTGTTGTTACTTCCAGCTCCAGGCCCACCTGGTGGGAGGAATTAAGTGGCGGATCACAGCAGGGGTGCACAGCCTGCCGAAGATCTGAGCCCAGTCTGGACTGGGGGTCCTTGGGGAAGGAGGAGTGCGGTTCTGACAGAGCTGGCACCTCCCCCCCAAACGTAGAACATAGAACTCTGTAATCTACAAGCAGTCATACCCCACTGAAAAACTCAAGAGTCAAGTTAGTTGGTTGGGAATATGGCCAGGCAGCGAAAACGCGCCCAGATTCAGTCTCAGACTTTGGATTCTTTCTTTGGTGACAAAGAGGACCAAAACATACAGCCTAAAGAAGACAACAAAGTCATAGAGCCTACAACCAAAGCCTCCAAGAAAAACATGAACTGGCCCCAGGCCATAGAAGAACTCAAAAAGGATTTGGAAAAGCAAGTTAGAGAAGTAGAGGAAAAATTGGGAAGAGAAATAAGAAGGATGCGAGAAACCCATGAAAAACAAGTCAATGACTTGCTAAAGGAGACCCCAAAAAATACTGAAAAATACACTGAAGAAAACAACACCTTAAAAAACAGACTAACTCAAATGGCAAAAGAGCTCCAAAAAGCCAATGAGGAGAAGAATGCCTTGAAAGGCAGAATTAGCCAAATGGAAAAGGAGGTCCAAAAGACCACTGAAGAAAATACTACTTTAAAAATTAGATTGGAGCAAGTGGAAGCTAGTGACTTTATGAGAAATCAGGATATTATAAAACAGAACCAGAGGAATGAAAAACTGGAAGACAATGTGAAATATCTCCTTGGAAAAACCACTGACCTGGAAAATAGATCCAGGAGAGATAATTTAAAAATTATTGGACTACCTGAAAGCCATGATCAAAAAAAGAGCCTAGATACCATCTTTCAGGAAATTATCAAGGAGAACTGCCCTGATATTCTAGAGCCACAGGGCAAAATAGAAATTGAAAGAATCCATCGATCGCCTCCTCAAATAGATCCCAAAAAGAAATCTCCTAGGAATATTGTTGCCAAATTCCAGAGCTCCCAGATCAAGGAGAAAATACTGCAAGCAGCCAGAAAGAAACAATTTGAGTATTGTGGAAACCCAATCAGAATAACCCAAGATCTGGCAGCTTCTACATTAAGAGATCAAAGGGCTTGGAATGCGATATTCCGGAGGTCAATGGAGCTAGGATTAAAACCTAGAATCACCTACCCAGCAAAACTGAGTATCATGTTCCAAGGCAAAATATGGATTTTCAATAAAATAGAGGACTTTCAAGCTTTCTCAGTGAAAAGACCAGAACTGAATAGAAAATTTGACTTTCAAACACAAGAATCAAGAGAAGCATGAAAAGGTAATCAAGAAACGGAAATTGCAAGGGACTTACTAAAGTTGAACTGTTTCGTTTACATTCCTACATGGAAAGATGATGAGTATGATTCATGAGACCTCAGTATTAGGGTAGTTGAAGGGAATATGCATATATATATATATATATGTTTATGTATATATATAAGTGAATGTGTATGTATATATGTATCTATGTGTATATGTATGTATGTGTATGTATGTGCATATATATATATGTAAAAGAGAGAGAGCAGACACAGGGTGAGTTGAGGATGAAGGGAAGATAGCTAAAAGAAATAAAATGAAATTAAGGGATGAGAGAGTAACATACTGAGAGAGGGAGATAGGGAGAGATAGAATGGGGTGGATTATCTCGCATAAAGGTGGAAAGAGGAAGCAGTTCTATGGGAGGAGGGGAGAGGGCAGGTGAGGGGGGAATGAGTGAACCTTGCTCTCATCAGATTTGGCCTGAGGGGGAATACCATACATACTCAGTTGGGTATCTTACCCCACAGGAAAGAAGAGGGAGGAAGATAAAAAAAAATAAAAGGCGGGGGGATGATGGAGTGGAGGGCAGATGGGGGTGGAGGTAATCAAAACAAACACTTTGGAAAGGGGACAGGGTCAAGGGAGAAAATTCAATAAAGCGGGATGGGTTGGGAAGGAGCAAAATGTAGTAAGCCTTTCACAACATGAGTATTGTGGAAGGGTTATACATAATAATACATGTGTGGCCTAGGTTGAATTGCTCAACTTCTTAGGGAGGGTGGGTGGGAAGGGAAAAGGGAAGGGAATTTGGAACTCAAAGTTTTAAAATCAGATGTTCAAAAACAAAAAAAGTTTTTGTATGCAACTAAAAAATAAGATACACAGGCAATGGGGCGTAGAAATTTATCTTGCCCTACAAGAAAGGAAGGGAAAAGGGGATGAGAGGGGAGGGGGGTGATAGAGGGGAGGGCTGACTGGGGAACAGGGCAACCAGAATTTAAGCCATCTTGGAGTGGGGGGGGGGGAGGGCAGAAATGGGGAGAAAATTTGTAATTCAAACTGTTGTGAAAATCAATGCTGAAAACCAAATATGTTAAATAAATAAATTGCATTTAAAAAAAAAAACATCTGGTTTAAGAAAGTGTTACTGAAAGGGCAGCTAGGTGGTGCATGGATAGAGTACTGGCCCTGGAGAGAAGAGGACGTGCATTCTAATGTGGCTTCAGAAACTTTCTAGCTATGTGATTGTGTTCAAGTCACTTAACCCTTCCAAATATGGTCCTGGCAATGCGACTGCTCGTCTACTGTCCAAGGACCAGACTAGCTGAGTTCAGAGAGCCTTAACACTGGAAGATTGACCACTGGATGAAAACATTTTGACCGAAGCAATCCATGAAATTTATTAAGGCATGGAGTGGTTACAAACTATGTTGGAAGAGGCAGTACCCACATCAGTGAAACCATAGTTCCTTAAGTTAAAAACTTCTGAAATTTGACATTTTCTTTTAAAAAAAATACAAAAGATTGCCACAACCAAAATATCATTTTACTCACTTTCATGTACATTCCTAGTAATAATCTCCTTCCCAGGTCCCATCCCTCAAACTTCTAGATAAGAAAGGATCAAAGTAGATTCCATGATATTTTAGGGAGTGGGGGACCCCAATAAAGAAGTAGGCAGTTACTTGAGGAATGAGTTTAGGCTTACCTATTTACTTACTTATGCTTATTATATCATAGAGCAAGGCAAGGGAAAATTGACTTCATGCATTCTCTATTCATCATAGTCAACAAACATTTATTGATCACCTGTGGCTATGACATAGTTATTTCTATTTCTTTTTATTCTCTCTTCCTATCAGGACCATGTAATTTGATTGATGGTCTGCATCTTTTTAAGATTAGGCCATTACAAATAATGTGCAGCAAGCATGCACAATAACCTATAGTGACAATAAGGGTGTTGCATTCAGTAACCATGGCCATGTGCTAGAAAGAACCCTAGGTATGACTCTTTTGTTAATTTACTGTATGACCCTGAACCAGTCTTTGGAGCCCAACAGGACTGAGTTTCCTCATCCGTTCAAAAAAATAAAAAAAGTTTGAACCAGATGTGATCTTTAAGTTCCCTTAGAATTCTATGAATCAATTCAATAAGCATTTATTAACTGGTTTTCTACATATAATGCTCTGTGCTAGGTAGACACTGGGGATAATAAAACAAAAACTAAAGTCCCTTTAAGGTATTTATATTTCTATTGAAGTCATAGAGAAAGATAAATGCAAATTGACTTATGCGTACGATATCTATCATCCTCAACAGACATTTAATGGGCACTATTTCATTTTTAATGGGCAATGTGGTACCCATTAAGTGGGTCCGAAAATGTTCTTACTGAAACCAAGCCATTTTAAACAGTGTTTATCATATATCATAACATAGATTTACAGAGATCAGAATTTATCACTGGTGCATTTCCTCATACTGCAATGCTCTTTTTTTCTCCTTTTGCAATGCTTGTGTATTGCCAAAAAAATTAGGGAGAGCCTACATATTCTATATCTAGAGAATCAGGTGGAACATTTCCAGGGATTTAGGACATTCTATATGGTATGTTGAAGAGGCTGGATAGCCAGTGGTCATGGGATCATAAAGTTTCAGTGCTGGATGAAGATTCCCCAAACTGATCCTTAAAAACAATACTTCGGTTTCAATTAAGGCATCTAAAAAACACAAAAATTAGGAAAGAAATTCTTCTCTTTTTGTAAATTAGCAGAGCAGTTGGGAAACTATTGACTGTTTAATCACTAAATGCTTCAGACTTTTATCTGAGAGATCTAAGCAGGACAGCAAGCCTTAGTTCTCTGTCTGCCATTGAATGCCTTAACTGAAGGTATAGATTAGTGCTGTCAACCATTTCCTTTATGTTTGGCAGGGAAGCATGGAATTATCCCACTAAAACAATGAGACCCTTTTTACACCAATGTAAACTATTAAATAGGAGGGAGAGGAGAGGAGATTTAGTTACTCAATTATCAACTTGCCAGTCTATGCCAATGTGCTTCACCCATCAATGTGACACTAACAAGCACCCACTTTGACTGAGGGTAAAATTTAACCAGAAACAAGTGTTTGCTCAATCTTTCACAATTTAGAAACAAATAACACAGATGCAACAAATGGCAACTGGCCTGCACACATCCCTGGGGTTCTTTTTCATTATTGGGAATAGGATAAAATTCTTCCAGTTTCATTTGCCCTGTTGGAGACAGTGGTAGAATAAAGAAGGCTCAAAGGAAAAGCTGTATATCAAGAGAACTTAATAATATAATGGAATAGAAAGAAGTCTTGTTCTGCCACTAATTCTACCTCATATGCCCAAGGCCCACAAAAAGCCTTAGAAATAAGCCACAGACTCTAAGATGGCTTAGTTAGACTTAAAAGTGTAATTCAGGTGTTGTGAAAGATCAAATGACTTTCCCCAATGCTTGTGAAGGCAACTGACATTTAAAGTACTACCAGAGGGCCGGGGCTAAGGATTCAGCACTAGAGTCATCCTTACCCCTGAAGCACTTTGATGGACACACAGAGAGCTGTAGTATTTGCAATTAAATACACATGGATTCTCAAATGATCCCCATCTCCAAACCACATTTCCTAAGTGGATCACTGTAACTGGCAGCCCCTCAATGAAGTGGCCACACTCCCCTCCAAGGAAACACCCAAACACAAAATATGAGAAGAAAGATTGTAAGGTCCTTTTTTTACATCTATTAGTGATGTGGTGAATTCACAACCCATTTATTCTTCTGGGTATTATATTACTAAACTCATAAATTCTCTCCAACACTTGTAGGTACTATATAAAAATGGTTACAAAACTCCTTCATCAACTCTTAGAGAATATAGAATTAGAAGTGTGCTGGAGCCATCTGTGAAATGACTGTGAGAGCCAATTGTTAAATTTTGGGGCAGTGAGCACTTTTGGGGAGTGAGCACCTTGGAAGTTAGCGAACACTGCAAATAAGGATTTGATTTATCCTTTGTTGATTGTCTAGGCTCAAGAAAGTAAGTGATAGAGAAAATGTTAAAACCAGTGGTGGGATCCAGCCAGTTCACACCAGTTTGGTAGAACCAGTTGTTGGGGGTGGGGGAGGGGAAGCGTGGCTTGTGCCCAACCAAGTCAGCGGTGGGGGCAGGGCCTCAGCTCCTTTCCATGGAGAACTGGTTGTTAATTCATTTGAATCCCACCACTGGTTAAAAGTGAGGCTTAAACTTAAAAGTGTGTCTTTTTTTTTCAGAGTGGCATTTGTGAAACATTTACCAGCACACCCCTGATTGTAATGCTGGACTCCTCAGGCCTTAACTGTTATGGCCTCATAAGGACAGATTCCATGGTCTCTCCATCTTATCCAAAGATAATACAGTAACACAGCAGTCACACTACTGCCCCTGGATTTTCTATCAATACATACTTTCACTTTGCTTTTGCCAGTCTCGCTTGAGCTTTTAAAAGATATAACCTGGAAAAAAAAATAAGAATCTATTTTAAGGTCTCCCTGAAAAACTATGACACATTGTTCATCTATTGTCCTGAGCCCTCTTCTTCCACTTTGCAGAGCTGGGTCTGTGAGCCGGGAGAGCCCCAGACACCAACCATAGCAGACAGCTTCCTTTAGTTACTCTGATCCTCATTATGGCCCGCCTCTGGGTACGTAATCAGGCTTTTATTCACCTAACTGCTTCATTCTCTAATAAGGTACTCATTTGAAGAGGTTTCTCCACAGGGGCTGTCCTTTAGACAGTTTCTGGGTGTGCATGATGTGCAGGGAATGCAGACTGAACATTCACTCATTAAAAACAAATTCTTTGGACTTGTGGGTCCAACGGCTTTTTTTTTTCCTCATCATTTTGAAACCCCCTTTGCTGCATTAGCGCTACACGGCACGTGCTGAAGAAACTGGCAGCACAAAGGAGGGAAAAGACAAAAACAGTAGGATAAGAAAGACAGCTGGTAAATTATATCCAAGTGGGCTCCTGCCCACTGGGATAGTGATTCTGACTTCGAAGGGTAATCCATCTTACTGACATTTTCCGTTCTCAGGGGTGAGTCATCACTAGCACACTTTCTGCTCTTGGCAAATAGTGCCATCCTTCCTCTAGTCCTCCCTCTCCGTTTTCAGGGTACAGTCACCCCCATCGTTCCTTTAGGGTTTTCCTTCACCAAGATACCTCTTTTTAATCTACTACCCAATTTATAGATAACTAGCCGCCTTCCAAGCAGGCAAACCGATTAGATACAGGTAAGACTTAGAATGGAGGATTCCAGCATATTCCATTGAAATTTCTAGGAACATTGCCCTGTTCATCTCCACATTAATGTTTTCTTTGGTCATGACTTATGATATCATTAGTCTCTGTCCACTAAGCCTAGAAAATGGCTTATTTGGAAAGATTTAAAAGTGTAACTCGGGCATCTTGAAAGAATATATGGAGAGTGGACAAAGAGGAGTAGGGTTAAGAAATTAGGATGGGAACCTCCCTCTCCCTCTTTCTCTCCCTCTCCAAATGTATATTGATAATTTACCTGCAGCTTACAGAGTTTCTTAGGACATTGAGAGGTTACCCATTATCACAGAATTAGTATAGGTCAGAAGCAGAACTTGAACCTGGGTCTTCTTACCCTGAGGTTGACCCTCTATTCACTAAAACAGTTTGTACCCCTTAAATTTATATAAATGATAAATGACTAAATTGTGCACAGGGAAAAAGTAGAGCTCTTATCCACAGAAAATATTGCAAATTAAATAGTAAATTTCCACCTGAACTGAGATGATATGAATGATACGCATATGCCACAACTTGTTCACTTAACAAATACATTATTTCTTTTTCTGGAGGCAATTGGCTTTAGATGACTTGTCCAAGGGCACAGTTAGTAAGTATCAGAGGCCGGG
Source organism: Trichosurus vulpecula (assembly GCF_011100635.1). Lineage (NCBI taxonomy): Eukaryota > Metazoa > Chordata > Mammalia > Diprotodontia > Phalangeridae > Trichosurus > Trichosurus vulpecula. Next base: position 236,635,265 of record NC_050580.1, on the reverse strand, counting down.
CAGCTCTCCATCCACAATGTCACCTAGCTGTTAACCAATTACAGACTACTCCAAGGCAGGATTAAACAATGGGAGATTAATTATTTTTATTAAAAATGGTCAATGTCATCATGGGACCATGGAGCAAAGTGCTGGAAGCAAGTGGGGCTCTCTTACGTAGTGAACTGACAAAGTTGCCATGGACGATGAAGGTCCTGGGCTCCCTTCCATAAGACTCCACTTGGCTCAAAAGGATAGCCAGGGGTGTGGTTAATTTTTATCATTGTTCCTAAATGAACCAAAGTACCACTCATCTTGTTTATTTGGAATTTTGAAGGTCCATTGTAGAAATCCGGGGAACATGCTACTAAGAATATGAATAACCTAAGGGTCAGGCATGTGTTCCATATCTTAAGCTTCCAAATGAAGCCTTTTTCTTCTGCTTGTGGGTGTGCCTACCCAGATACCCTTGGGCTCTGACCCAGGAAAAAAATATTCTATTTGGAATTTCATTACAAATAATATGCAAGGTATATATTCATGGCATACTTTGAAAAGGAGAAAAAGGTCTTTACAAACATTTACTACATAAAGAAATGTTCATGTATTTAAATTACAACATGTATATCTAACTTTTTGATATCATTTTCAAAGAATGCCACTCTCACAACATAAATGCAAATTTTCTACAGGGATTTAAATCAGTCATCAGGTGTGAATCAGTCATCTATACCTAATGTGTTTTTCTAATGAGCCAAAGGCACCAACACATACAAAAGGAGGGAGGAAAATAGTCTCTCTATGAAATCTCTCATTTTAGTTCCTTTTATTCAGTAATAGCCTCGGTTAAGAGGGTGGCATAATGCAATGGTGTGTAGTGTCCTGTAAAAAGCATGTTAGGAGGGGTGGAGTAGCCTTCAGGGATATAGAGAAGCATCAAAAAAGTGTTATAGTGAAGTTTCTGATTAGTGTTGAAATGCCAACTAAGAAATTGCTTAGTGACATTTTAGTTTCATCCACATTTTACATTTAACCCAGTTTGAAAACTGCTATTTTTAGTAAAAAATCTTATCTAGATATTATTAATATCATCTAAGATATTATTTTATGACTAAACAAACAAATACGCACAAACTCCCTAATAGGCTTTATTAAAGTGTTCTCTAAGTAATTTAAATGGAGGCAAACTTCCCATCAGGGGACTTAAAAATCTGAACTTGACTCTCTGTTTCTCTCTCTGTCTCTTTCTCTGTATATATATATATATGTATACATACATATATTATATACATGTATATATACATATATTATATCCTTAATATATATATATATATATATCCTTTCTTAAGGTGATAAAGTAAATAATCCAATACCTCAAGGTTTTCTCTATAAAGACTGGATTCATCAACATCTCTTTCAACTGAAGGAGACATTGCCTAAATAGTCATTATTCCAGAAAGCAAATTCATTTGAAAACTAGGACATTTGTGTGGACAGAGGCAGGGCTACATTGGAGCTAGCTCTAACAGGCTTGCAAAAACCAATTGGTAAATTTTCATTGTGAGCTTTTAGCCCTCCAAAATTGGCAATCGCTACAAATCAGACCTTGATTTCTTATTTTATTGTTTGTCTAGATTTAAGAAAGTATTAAGAGGCAAATGAAAGTAAAGGGTGTGCATATATTTGCCCCTACTCCCCACACCCCCACCATCTAAGGTGAGCACAGTTGTTAAACATCTCAGCATCCCACAGGTAGCACAGCGAATAAGGCATCTTTACTGGCATGAGGAAGATGTGAATTCAAGTTGGGCTTCAGACACTAGCTGTGTGATGCTGCACCAATCACTTAAACTCTGTTTGCTTCAATTTCTTCATCTATAAAATAGGGGTAAAAATAGCACCTGCTTCTCAGGATCTTTTTGAGTACCAAATGAGATGAAATTTTTAAAGTGTTTTTAGCACAGCGCCTGGCACATAGTAAGTAGGGTGTGTTTGTCCTTCCTTCTTGAGGAGGACCATGACATCAGGGAGATGATGACATGACTTGCAGTGACTTCAATTTGAGTGAAGGAGGGCTGTGCAAAGTCACAAGCTTCACTTTCTCCTCCAGAGCCATCTGGGTCCAGCGGCCAGATATTCATCAAGAGGACTAGAGATGGCCCACAATGCATTGGGAGACCCTAGCCCTTTTAGGCTAAGGTCTTTTCGGGTTCTTGCTTTGAGTGAGTCAAGGAATAGACCCTTTAATTAAAAAAAAGAAGGGAAAGAAAAGAAAAGAAAAAAAATCAAACTGGAAGGAGAAGACCCTCGGGGTGGCTGGCCAAAAGAGAAACAGTTACAGTAGGTGCTAAATAAAGGTCAGTAGTTGTCATTGCTGCAGCTAGTGTTATCATTAATCGATAAACAGGGCTTGAGCTCAGCAGGAAGGAAATAGAAAGATCAGGGAATCGAGTTATCACTAGAGTAGACCCTTGGTAACTGTAGGATAACAATAATAATAATAATAATAATAATAATAAATTAACAACAAAAACTGGCATTTCTGTAATGTCTTAAGGTTTTCAAAGTGCTTTCCATCCATTTCCTCATTTGGGCCTCACAACCTCCTGAACAGAGGTAACTAAATCCTTGAGCAGTAGATATATTAGTGTCTCTCTCCTTTCCATTTGCATGGATAGGGGTGGAGGCGAGAATACAGAATACGACTTCTTATTGAAGAGGCCAACATTTCCCACGAGGCCCTACATGCCAGGCCGTACTGGCTGATTGGATGTCAGCAGGAACTAACTCTCTTTGGGGGTCCCATTTGCCAGGCACAGACTTTGATTGGTGGGGGAAGAGAGAGAATGTTAGCATCATATTTACATTGACCTACTTGTATCACATGAATAATGACCACTGGGGAAAGATGTCTTTGGTATTTCTTGATCTCACAAATTCCATGTCATGGCTGATCTCACCAATAAGCAGGATAGGTGGAGTAACCTTACAGAGTATGATTTTAGGAAGCCAGGAAGGGACCCACTGATTGAAAATATTTCCATCACTGCTCTGCTGTGGTACTTGGGATTTTGTCTCCACAGATTAATTTCTTTAGTTTACTTAATTAGCTTCTGTTAAAGTACAAATGACCTGTTTTTTTTTAAAAAATTATGAACTTGACAAACATCAACAAACTTGAACACTTCCATATCCAAAGACTTTAAAAAAAGAATTTTATGTACAACTATAAATCTATTATATCTATTTTAAATATATATATAATATATATATATATACATACATATATATATGTTTAATTTAACATGGTAGCAACTATACTTCCCTGACTGTCTGTATACCCTCTTGAACTTCCTTCGGATCAATTTTGAATTATTTAAAACGTTTCATTGGTTCTTTTTTGCTTTCTTTTCCTCTTTTTTGGCATCATTATAGCAACTCAATTCCTCTGTTATTCTTTCAAATAAAAGCCTTCCCCTGTAACTAATAAATATAGTCAGTCATAAAAAAATCCACACATTGGCCATGTTGGAGATTATATGTCATATTCTGCCTCCCAATCCATAACTGCAATGCCAAGAGGTAATAAGCATGAGCACTCTTTCAGAATCATGACTGGTCATTTAAATTAATCATAGTTCTTTTATCTTTCAGTACCTTACAGTATCACAGTCATATCAGGTATTTTCCTGATTCTGTTCACTTCATTCTGACCAAGTCCATACAGTCTTTCAATGTTTCTCTGGGTCAGTTCTTTTCATCTTTTCTTATAACACCACAATATTCCACTTATATATCGTGTTCAATCATTCTCCAATTTGTGAGCACTATTTGGGCCCACTGTTTTGCTACGACAAAAAGTGCTGCTATAAATATTTTTGTACATTAATTTTTGGTTGGGGGAGTATGTGCCTAATAGTGTTATGACTAGGTAAAAGGTGTGTGTGGTTTGGTAATTTGGGGGAAACAGTTCCAAATTACTTTCCAGGATGGCCAAATGCACCTGCTTCCCACCTCATTCCCAGGAATATGTTAACAATTATGAATTATTAAAGTTCTAAGTGCCTATTAATGCCTCAACGTGATTTACTTTATTAGTAAATCATTTTGAATGGAACATTTAGCTGAAAACATGACCTTATCCTATATTATTAATTACTATGTGTGAAAGTATAAGATAACTATATGCTGTAATCATGTGGAGAATTAATCTCTAGAAAATCATTGGGGGTGGGAGAAAAGGGAAAAGAGTTTTTAAAACAACAAGTATCAAGAAAAAAACATTTTAAATACCATGTTAAAAACAAAATAGCTTAGAAAACAGTCAAAATAAAACCATACACGTACTTCAAAGGCTTTCTCCTTAGCTTTTAGTTTTCCGTCTCTATACTAACTGCTTTGGTCATCTTATCTACTCCCATGACTTCAATTATAACATCCAGATAGATGAAACCCAAATCTTTAACTCTAACCTCAGCTTCTTCCCCAGATCTCCATTCCCACATTTTCAACTTTCTAATAATGATAAACATCTCCATTATATGTTCTCCTGACACATCAAAGTGTCAAAAATCAAATTCTTCATCTTTCCCATTCCCCAAAACATGAACCCTTCTGCTTAACAAAGGCTAATCCTTTCCAAATTTACAAAGAAAAATTTGACTGACTTCCTAATTTACCCCTTTTTCTTTTAGACCTTGAATCAACACTTATTGGCATTCATATGTACCCTTCTATGGGGGGAGTGGGGCAGGAGCTGGATATCCAGAAGTGACTGGATATAACCAGGGCTGGAAATATTGAACCAAAATATAGAAGTTTATTTACACTCTGATCTACTGGATTGAAAGAAAATGATGGCATTCCATTGTTGGAGACAATGGTAAAAGAAAACAGGATGAAAAACTGAAGAAACATCAGAGAATAATCCTATCCTCTTGTCCTTTAGAAAGAATATAGAGATTGCTACTTAATAGATCATCAAAAATTTCTGTGATGGTGGGCTTAATAGTCTAATGTTTTACATTGTGTAGGATCTTTGTTTTATTTTGTTGTCAAGATTTTGTTTTTGTTTTACATTTTTTCAAAACAGGAAATTTCTACATAGCAAATACTTAAATGTCAGAATCCCATATTGCATATGTTGTATACAAGTTTGCTTTTTTTTTTTCTTTTTGCTAATTGTCAGCATTTGTTATTCCTTAATAAATCTGTCTTCTTTATAGTTTACCAGCTCCTTATACTAAGTCCTGTGGGGAAAAAGTAATGCCACAGTCAAGGCATTCCGCTTATTACCAGGACAACACACTGTGAAACTTTAAATGTAGGAAGTCCTCACCACAGGAATAAAGACAAGAGGCAACTAGAAAGTCAGAAAGACAAAGAAGGAGGAAAAAAGAAAAGAAGGAAGAAAAGAAAGAAGAAAAGGAAGGAAAGAAGCAGGAGAAGAAGAAGAAAGGAAGGAAAGGAAGGAAGGGCAGGCTAAACTATAATAATAATTCATTTCAATAGGACTTCACAGTTTATAATATACTTTTTCCACAAGTTGTATTATCATTTCCATTTTACAGATAAAGTAGCTGAGGCTCAAAGAAGAGAGATTTCCAGCATGGAAAGCTAACAAGTGACAGAAATTTGTACCCACGTCTCTTGTTTCAAAATCCTAAAGTCTTTCCAATAGACTATGCGGCCTGTTATATCTAATAAAAGCCTTTGATAAATATACCCAGCCATGTAATTGATTAACTCTAAAAATCTGGGCTAGACCAACTGAGGGTAATCTGGTCCTATAAACAGCTTGTTTTAAATGATCTTGAAGTTTTGTTTGTTTGATTTTTAGATGAGAATTATGCAAACACTGGCAGTTGCACCTCATTTCAACCTAAAATGAAGTCTAATTAATTTTCAATTGAATTTTGCTTTGGGTATCACAATTTTTTCGAGGCTGAACCCAAACCAAACTCTTACTATTTATACATAAATAGGTTTATTCAACTAGTGAGAATAACTATACTCTAGCCTTTACAAAAATGTGATATGTCTTCCTATTCTTATTTCTTCCATTATAACACATTGAATGTATGTAGAAAATTCGATACAACATAACACAAATAACTCAGTATACTATAATGGAGGCAGATAAGTGGCATAGTGAATGGAGTACCAGACTTGGAGTCATGACCTGAGTCGTCAAAGACTTAAACCCTAACTAGCTGTATGACCCTGGACTAGTCACTTAACCTCTCTGTGCCTCACTTTTCTCATCTGTAAAATGGAGGTGATAATTGCACTACCTTCCAGGGTTGCCAAGAGGATAAAATGAGATTTTATTTGTAATTGTAAACATTCAGGCACTGTTCAAATGCTAGTTATTATGTCACCTCAAACTTTTCAAGGGCAGCAAGGATATTGGATAGAGTGCTGGGATTAGCATTAGGGAGACCCGAGTTCAAGTCTGGCCTCAGACACTCACCGGTTGTGTGACCCTGGGCAACCCTGTTTGCCTCAGTTTTCTCATCCATAAAATGAGCTGGAGAAGGAAATGGCAAATTGCTCCAAGGAAACCCTAAATAGGGTCAAGAAGAATCAGACGTGACTGAAATAACTAAACAACAACTGCTACCACATAGAACTCAATTCCATTAAATAAACATTTATAAAGCACCTACTACGTGTCAGGTCCTTTGCTAGGTGTGGGGGTTGGGACATACAAAATAAAAAGTCAGAAATAACTCGACAACAACAACAACAAACTTTTGAAACATTTCTTCCATTTATTATCTCATTTGAGCTTCACAACTCTCACATGAGGTAGATATGTCAGGTATTATTATCTTTATTTTACACACAAGAAAATTAAAGTATAGGAGAAATTAAATGACTTGTTTGAAGTTATAAAGTAAATTAGTGACAGAACCATGCATGATTAGAACTCAGGTCTTTTGATTCCTAATTCTTAAACACTGAGCCCTTTTGAGTATTGCAACTCATCATGTTCTAAGTCACATACCAGTCAAATCAGGTCAAAAAGTGTGTATTAAGTGCTTATTGTGTATCAGACTAAACAAAATAATGCTCACAACAGTTGTATAATGTTACCAAGAGAAGTGTCTTCTGTTACTAGCAGCTGCTGTGGAGGTGTAAGACCAACAATACAAGCACAGAGGAAGGCTGCTAGCACAGGCTCTTTGATCTGCTTTTTTAAAGAAAGCAACTTTAGGGGGTTTCCAATCTCACTTTAATTAAACATACATATATCATTCACTTAGTTCAGGGACTTTCCTTCTCCCCTGAATGTCAGAGAAAACACAAACAGAAATTACAAGCAGCAATTCTATAAACAGGGCAAATAACACAAATCAGCAGACAGGGCTTCTGTCCGTCTATAGCAATACATACATAGTCACCAGAGAGAGAAGCACTAACATCTGAGTTTTCAAAGTCAGGGGGCTCCTTAATGGCTACTCGAAATCTCTCTGGCCAAATCACAGGAACACTCTTCCAAAGAGTGAGCCCCAATCAAAATGCTAACCTTCAAGTATACATACACACTTCTTCAGGGTCAGAGGGAGTCACAACCATATGACTCAAACTCATGTGACTTAGGCTTTCTTGTGACTTAAGCAGGCCATCAAAGACTCTTCATTCAATCAAAGGCAAGGCTCAATCAAAGGCATATGTTTGCCTTAGTGCTGAGAAGCACTCCAAAAGAAAGAGAAGCAGTACAAAAGAAAAACAGCGAAAAGTCCCACTTTGCTTGCCATTACATAGACAGAAGATATTATAAGAGGACTCGAAACAGTATGTATTAGCACTGTATGTTTTAGCTGGAGTTCTTTGCTCCTACCTTCCATAAACAACTTGAAAGGAGACACTAGCCCTCCTAATAACAGCAGCATTGAGAGACACAGAAGCTATCACCACCTCTGCCTGATGTCGACTAATAGGTCTCTTGGCAATACTATATGAACTATTATGGAATATTTTCTATATGTGAGCTACATTACAGTAAAATAACATACCCAGAGAAATCCAGAGTTTCTGGGCAAGCAGTCAAGGAACCTTTCCTCCAAATGTCTCCATTTACTACTTAGCTGTGTGATCTTTTATAAATCTGTTTCTTCATTTATAAAACAAAGAGGCTGGATGAGATGCTATCTAAGATTCCTTCCCACTCCAATAGTCTGAGTTAATAAATCTAGGGCCCTTTCTTCCATATTGCCTCTGGAGTCAGAGGACCTGGTTCAAATTCAGACTCTGACACTTGCTTCCTATGTGAATTTGGACAAGTTAATTAATGTTTCTGGGCCTTAATTTCCTCATCTGTAAAAAAGAGGTAGGTTGGATGAAATGATCTCTGTGGTTCCTTTCAGCTCTAAATCTATGATACTATATAAAAATTATCAAGGAACCTAGTTGTAGTGACGGTATTCCTATTTCACCAGAGAGAAGCAGAACGTATTTGAATACAGTGAAATAAAATGTTACAAACTAGGTATTCTTGACGAGTATTTGTTATTCATTCAGTTGAAGATGAGGACAATGATATAATGGTGTAGCTCTCACTTGTATAGCAGTGTGCAACATTTTCCTAATAATGAATAGGTAAGACTTTATATCTTAAAATAAGCATGTTTATCCTCAGTGTACGGATAAACATATCTATATTCACAATCCACTGATGTTTGGTTAATGCAAACTGGTACAGGTTTGATTCTTTAAAATGTCTCCTAAAATTATCTTGTGTTTATTTTATATATAATTTACATATACTTCTTATATGTATTTGTTGTCTTCCCTTTCATCCCACTTTGAAAAAAAGCAGAGACTTTTTTCGTTGTTGTACCTAGCGCAGTGCCTGGTACATAGTACACAGTAAGTGCTTGTTGCTTTATTAATTTTCATTTGCCAATAAAACAATATGTCTTCTAAAATAGTTAATTGCATTTCACTAAGCATGTATTAATATCCCCTTAAAACAGAGGCCACTTAGGTAGAATACCCTAAAGGAAAGATATTGTTGAAAGGAAACAGGCCAGAAGACCAAAAAAAATTAGAAATACCTAGCAGGAATAGAAATCTCCAAAAATCTTCCCTTGATCATTTAAATATTTCTACAAAGAAAAAACTCCACAATACAGATTCAAAACGGTAGTGAGTGATATTCATAGCAATATAGTTTAGTTTGGATAAGCATCTTACATCTTTGCTTTTAGTCTTTTGGGGCAGAATATCGGGATATAAATCCCCTGATGATGCTTTTTTTTGTATTTTTCCATTTTTTTTCCAAAATTTATGGAATCCTGACCTACTTTTGTTTTCCAGGAATTATTAGGAAACAGGAAATCATGATTTCATCTAGTTGGATATGCCCTTCATCTACTCAGACTGCAGTTCCTTTCTTTACAACTTAGTAGATAATTTTCAAGTACAATAGTACAAAAATTTCTTTGCCCTGTGGCCAGCCTGATGCACTTTACTAAGCTAGTCATCACCAAGGGATATATCTGTATTCAATTCCTTTCTGGTTTGGTGGGGATTACCGGAGCTGGGGTACCAGAAACAAAGCCTTAGACAATATAAGGTCATCTCCATGTCATGTAGAGGCTCCCGATAAGGACTTTAGGGAACGCCTATATAATATGTAACAAAGGAAACTAAAATTTTTAAGTAAAAACTCTTTAAAGACTACTGTGATTATGCGTAACCTATTGGAAAATCAGTTGAACTTTTTAATGATTCATTCACTCTGTATAATTAACATTAAAAACACTATTGACACAATTCTATTTTCTATTCATGGAGCCACCTATTTCAAATTCTTTTAAATATTTAAGGGAAATCTGACTGACAGCAGTTTAAGGTTAAGTAACGAATATGGATAATTACATAGACAAAGAACTAGGCAAAAGAATGCAAGTAGCTGCTCAATGAAAAGTCAATAGTAGGACTGTGAATAAAGCCTGGGTTTTCCAAAGTCTTGAATTCCACTAAATTCATTGAGGATTTATTAAGTGGCTGCTCTGGGCCACAAACTATACTAAGTACTGGGAATACAAAGAGAGTGGTGAGAAAATGTTTGTCTTCAAGAAGCTTTCATTTTACTGAGGTTAATGACCAGCATATCCTAAATCAATATGAAGATGGGCTGGGGGAGGGTTGGAAAGGGCACTAACACTTAAGAGAAATAGAGATTCTTTAAGGGATCCAGGGATTCAAGACATAGAAGTGAAGGGGAAGAACATTCCAACTACGATGTATATACTATACGAAAGCAAAGAGAAAGCAAAGAGAATATCATGTACGGGGAAAAAACAAGTAGACCAGTTTGACTAAAATAGATAATTCATGTGGGCAGAGTGAATGAAGTAATGATACGAAATATCAGCAAAGACTGGTTGGAGCCAGACCGGGAAGTGTTTTAGATGGTAATCAAGGGAGTTTACATATTATCTTAGAAGCAATAAGGAGCCACTGAAAATTCTTAAGGAGAGAATGACCTATGCTTTAAAGATAGCATTTTGGCACCAATGTAGGTAATGTAGATTGGAATCCAGAGTAGAATGTTGTACAGAGAGAGTAATCAATTTCATTTTATACTCGATCCTGACATTTGTCCTTAAAAATCACACAAGTAAGAAAAAAATACATGAGAAATTATGCTGCTAAATAAGAGTGCTACTCAAATCCAGCTTCTAGAATTATATTCATGCTAATATTCGCAAAATTTTCTTTCTACTGAGGGCAACCTCATTCTGTTTAAAGTTCACTAAAACTACTTTGAGTTGAAGCACTCTACCAATTCACTATGATTTTACCATAGGCTATCGAATGATGGAGCTATGTTGTTACACAACATCATGATTTGAAAATGGGAAAAGGAAATGACCTATACTCTCTAGCCATTCTTAATCATCAGGGTGCACATTAAATCATGGGGGTAGGTGATGGGGAAGCCTTTGGAGATAATAAAATCTGGAAAGTTTTCTTTGTTTCTCTTTTTAGACCATTCTGCTGGAATAACCTTAATTGCATAATAAGACCTCACCTCAGTGTTCTTTTCTAGTTACAATATTGTGGAATTGATTTTTTTTTCTTTTTCTTTTTAAATCTCTGACTAGAAGATGCACTGGAATGAAGAAAGCAACGTGTGTGTGTGTGGGGGGGGGGGTCTCATTTGAAAGTATGTGAATGCAGAACATTGTTCTATTATACATTAGAACATATTCTCTCGCGTATAAATGATTCAGAACCTGCATTTTTAGAAAACAGGCTCAAGGTATTAGGTCTGACCTTTTCTCATTCTGTAATTCAGCAGTTTTAGGAAAAATCAAGTTATTACTTCAATCTCAGGACCTCTATTCTTTTTCTTCTCCATCTATCACAACAGATCTAGAAAAAAAAGGGAGAATGTCTGGATTTGCCATTATTTAAGTAGTTTATGAGAGTCGATGTGGCATAGAGGATGACCTCGGTTGAACTCCTACCTGTGATGCATCCTGGCTATGTGGCCCTGAACAAGTCATGGATTAACCATTTTACTCTAGGCAATTTTCTATGACTATCAGTTAGCTAGCATTTTTATTAAAAATTTATTACATGCCAGATACTGTTCTAAACCGAAAGGATACAAAGAAAGACAAAAAACAATCTCAACTCAAGAAACTCAAAGTCTAACACGGGAGACACCATGCCAACTATGTACAAAGTATACACAGGATAAATTGAGCATAGTCTCAGAGGGAAAGCATTAAGATTAAGGAGGACTGGAAAAGCTTTCTTGAAGAAGGTAGGAATGTAAGAGGCTGGCCTGCATTGGGAGAGTTTTTCATCTGATAGTTCCTTATACCAATAAAACCACAGGCCTCTTTATCCCTAAGGAGTCTACACACTGTTTTGCTAGTATTTATGCACTCATCTCCACTGATCCTCTAGTTCTCCCCCTGAGATTCCCCTCACTGCCCTTTATCATATAAATACCCCAGGATTCCATTCATATTCTCTACTAAAGCATATTATAGATCATTTACAAAATATCCCAGGGCATCAGTAGAAAGATAAAGAAAATTCATTATTAACACCTAGGGCAATTGTTCTAGATATCTTTTCTTAGCAAGATATGTTTTGCAATGCTAGATTTGAGGAATATTTGCAAAAAAATAAACTATCACAATAACAACACCTATTTTCTTCACCTTGTCCTCCCTAAAACTTACCCAATAATGTCTAACAGCATTTCTTGTGAGAAAAAACATATGTACAAACACATCCTTTCAGTTTTCACTCCCACATTGCTACTGTTCTGATGAGAATGTATACAAAAGAAAGATGGGACAGATAATTGAGGACAAACACGAAATAGTGGCACAAATTTGTAAGAATATAGTTGGGAAGTCTAAAAGTCAGAAATTCTTTGAAACTTGCAAGAAATATTGCTAAGGACAATAAAAGGGAGTTTGTGTTTATCAGACTGAGAACAACCACAAGGCAGGGATAGACCTACTGCTTGAGGCAGATGGTACCATCTTAACAGATGACAGAGAGTAAGCACACTACTCAACTCAAATATTGTGTCTGTCTTCTCTACCAAGGAGGATGACCTTAAAACTAGAAAGCATAAAACAAATATGATTAAGAGGGAATGGGTGAGGATATTTAAAAAAAATGAGTTCAAGTTTCCAGGCCTACACAAATTGCATCCCAGAACACCAAAGGCACTTGATTCAATCACAGAAGTGTTGTTTGTTATCTTTAATGAATTAAGAAAGTCAGGAGAAGGTGTCATGAGACTGGAAATGGGCAAATGTCTCAATTTTTTTTAAAAAAGGGGGGAAAGATGAATTATAGATACTAGAGTGGGGAACTTGATTCAAAGTTTGGCAAAATACTCTATCAGTAAATCTGCTGAATTTTTTGAGGATCTGCTTAAGTTCATTAAAAGTAAATCATGCCTAACTAAATCAATTTCCTTTCTAAAATAGGGTTATTAGGAGGCATTTAATCAAGTATCTCACATATTTGTGAAGAAGAGAGAAATATGGGCTGGATGTTAACATACTTAGAAGAATTTATATCTTATGATATAACCAGACCCATAGAATACCAATTGAAGAATTGTTATACTTTGGAAAGGTGGTATGCCAATGACTATATAATTGACCCTATCTTACTATATATGCAGATACAGGTTGTCCCAAAAGTCTTAGTCCAGTTTTAAGCTATTAGATTCATCATCATCATCATTGTTAAGCTATTAATACTTGTATATCTATTAACACTTAAAACTACACAAACTAAACTAAACAACTTGGAGGTAGCTAGATCGTACAGTAAACAGAGCACTAGGTAAAGATGACCTGAGATCAAATCTGCCCTGGACACTTACTAGCTATGCAAACCTAGGCAATTTACAATAACTTCTATTTGCCTCAGTTTCCTCAACTATAAAATTGGGGCTAATAGTAGCACTTACATCCCATTCTTGTTGTGACAGTTAAATAATATTTTTTAAACATTTAGCAAGATGCACCTAATGAATATTTGTTCTATTCCCTTCCCTCCTACATATGCACACATATGAATATATCTATATATACACATACCTGTACATGTATATGGACTATATATAAGGAAGAGCTTCCTAACCATTGGAACTATCTCAATATGGAATACTTGTCTTATGAAAGAGTAAACTTCCTATTACTTACACATCTTAAAGTAAAGGTTGAATGATGGCTTATCAGGAATGTGGCATAATGGACTTTTCTTTGGGCAGCTAAGTGGTGCAGTGGATAGAATGCTGGACTTGAAGTCAGGAAGACTTGAGTTCAAATACCAACCTCAGATACTCCCTAGCTGTGTGACCCTGGGCAAGTCATTTAACCCTGTTTGCCTCAGCTTCTCATCGGTAAAATGAGCTGGAGAAGGAAATGACAAACTACTCCTGTATCTTTGCTAAGAAAACCCCAAATGGGGTCACAAATAGTTGAAGACAAATACAAACAACTGAACAAGAATAAATAAGTTGGAAAGTGGAATGGATTTCCTAGGATAATCCTATTGGATTATAGGACAAGAAGAGTAAAAATGTAGGGTTATAAACAGATATACTGAAATGTAACCAATATGACTAACTCTACTACATATTGTCAGCTGTATTCAATCTCAGTTATCTCCCTTGCCCTCTCTCCCTTCGTCTTTGTTTATCTATCTTTTTTATTGTGGTTGCAAACAGGTAGGTTCATGTAATATCACTATATATTTCAACCTCTCGTTCAGGAGTTAAGAGGATTAATGTTGCTTAATAGAGAACTGAGGGGTGAGGGAATATTTGATTCCCATAGCATGAATAGCTAGTGTGAACAAAAGAGTTGACTGCATTTATAAAAGGTGTTTTAGATTTCCTGTGTTAGAAATGCAGTATAAAATTTTACCTACAGCCTGTGTACAGTTATTTGGACAAGTTGCAAAAATTGCAAGATTTTTCTCAGTAATTTTTTCAACTATTTTAGCTGAGAACAAATAAAGAAGACAAAGAAGAAGAATTTTGAAGGTTTGGAGCTCCTGTCATGATAGATTGTGTGTGTGTGTGTGTGTGTGTGTGTGTGTGTGTGTGTGTGTGTGTGTTCTAGCTAGGAACACATGCTAGAAAGGTATCAATCTTTTATATGTTTTGAACCCTGGCAGAAAAATAGCTGTTCCTTGTTTTTTAGAATACTGACGGGACAGCACTTCCAAAAGGCCCTTGTGTACTCCCCAGAATTTCATGTCTATCCATCTTTCTCTGCCAGTTCTCTTACCCAAAACTAATGAATCAACCTTGAGCCACAGATGCATTACCTGTGGGTAGCAGGGACCAAATCTCTGTGTCAGAGCTGTAGAATGTAGATTCTTCTCCTTAGAGGGATATGTCACTTCACAGAGTCCTTTCCAATGAACCAGCGGATGGAAAGTCACCACAAAGGAGGATTTGTCCTTTAACTGCCTTTTACTGATAACAGGTGGTAAAGATTTCAGCAGTGAAATCTCCACTTTGGCAACCAAAACTGCAGCCCAAACACAATGACGCCCATAGGGGCTCTGGCTGCTCTTCTGGCTGCTAAGACACAATATTAACATCCAAATAGTAACGGACAAATTATTGTATTCATTTCCTTTGCCACAGACTCTTGAAAATAAAGCAGGAGGTTGATCTTTGGAGGAGAAAAAAAGGAAGAAGAAAATGACAGAAGCAGCAATTATTAAAACAAAAGACCCCCCCCCCCAAAAAAAAAACCACCTTGCAGATGCATTTCAATCCCTTAACTCTTGCATCAGCACCAACGCAAAGTATAACAGCAACATGATAAGGGTTGGGAGAATCACAGCAACAGCTTAACAGGTTTTCCATTTAGAATCACAGGATATTTCCTAGTTGTAAAGAAGCTTAGATATTCTCTTCTAGATATTCTACTCATCTTAGATGAAGACCTCAGGACTCATGGAGATGAAGCAAGAAAGTCAAGGTCACACTCGGACATTGCGGTCAAGTCAAGGTAACAATTATTTATCAAGCATCTACAACGTACTAGGTAATATGTGAAGCCCTGAGGATCCAAGAGAAGGCAAAAACAGTCCCTGCCTTCAAGGAATTCACCATTTAATATTGAAGAACGTAGGCTTCCTGACTCAAGACGCTGTCCGCCTACATGGTAGTTTGAGGCTGTATTGATAGCCTTATTTTCTCATCAGTAAAATGAAGGACTTGGACTAGATAATTTTAAAGTCACTTTTTATATCTCAAGTACTTTAAGTAGACTTTTGGCACCAGAAGTGACCAGAATTTCTATGCCATTTATTAAGGACCTTGTGACCATGGGAAGTCTTCACTTAGGAACCAACATCGGGACTAGGTTAATAATAAAAATGGCTAACATTTATATAGTGTTTAATGTGCTAGGCACTATGCCAAGCAGTTATAGTTATTATCTCATTTGGCCCTCACAACAACCTTGGGAGGTAGGTACTATTATTATCCCCATTTTAGAGATGAGGAAACTAAGGTAAAAAGGGTCCTGGATTTGAAAGTAGAAGACCTAAATTTGAATCCAATTCTGCTTCCTACTGTTTGATCTTGGTAATTAACCTCTCTGAACCTCAGTTTTGTCAAATAAGAATGTTGGTGGTAACTTCATTTTCTAAATTCTACCAAATCTCCAAAGAAGGTGATGGCCATATGGATCAATTGGAACACTCTAGAAGCAAATCCATTACACAATTTTCTTCCCAAATTAACTATGTACTACACTTGCAAACAACATGATCTGGCTAAGAGCTCCTTCTAATGGAAATTAAAAGACTCTAATAGTTTGGTCAGTTTCCAGTTGGCTGTCATTGGCCATCCCATAAATGGCAGTCAAGTGCAAAACAGGGGGAAAATTCCCTATATTGGAAATGTAAATGGAATCATCTGATAAAATCAAGGAGGTCTCTATCTGCTCAACAGTGGACAAGGGAGATTGCATAGAGAATTTCAGAATTTCAGAAAAATGTTTAATAAGAAGGCTTTTATATCACTTACCAGTAAAATCAACATACAACATGTATATCTATATGATACCTCAGCTCTGCCACTCTTTAACTGATGTTCAAAAAGTAATCAGTTCTAAGGAGACACCTAGAAAGGAACCTGGAGAAATGCCCACAGTTTCATTCCCTATGCATACATCCTCCCAGCTGTGCCAGGAGGATAAGAATTGGGAGTGCTTCTAAACAGTATGTGCCCAGGGGCTCCATGAGTTTTCACTGACAACACAGAGCTGCCCAGCACTAACATGCCTATAAATGTTAAACTGAGGATACCTTAAGGGTATGCATGGGTATATTAACATTTCTGCCCCCAAACAGGGAAAAGACCAGTCAAATACTAACAAATGCATTTCTGTGTTTTGATGATTGCTTTTTTGAAGATGTCAAAAGCAAAGAACAAGTATATACACAGATGTTTATATATATACACACATATGTTTGTGTACATACATACATATATTTATTTATACATTCACTCGTTCCTCTATTTATTTCTTTCAATTTGATCCTGTGCCTTTATGTTGCATGTCATATTAATACAAAGATGTGTTCTATCTAGTGTTTGAAATTTCTTTTAAATTGCTCTCTTTCCTTAGTAACAGTTGCTATATAAACCACTGAGAGAGACAATATGAAAGAGGGGAGGGAGGGAGGGAGGGAGAGAGAGAGAGAGAGAGAGGGAGGGAGGGAGGGAGAGAGAAGAAGAAGAAGAAGAAGAAGAAGAAGAAGAAGAAGAAGAAGAAGAAGAAGAAGAAGAAGAAGAAGAAGAAGAAGAAGGAAGAAGAAGAGAGAAATCTCCTGGTACATCAATATCAGAGCAAGTAAAGGAAGCTTCAGAATTTTAAATGTTGCTAAAATTATACCTTCTCACTTACAAGGTACTACCAGCATCTACAATGTTTTGCAATGGAGTATTTTTATTCATATGTATGAACATATACATGTCTGCATGTATGTGTTATATATATATATATATATATATATAATATATATATATATATACATATGCATATATACACATAATTTATACTAACCAGTGCAAATTTCAAATAGAGTGAATTTAAAGTCAAGAAAATTTTAAAAAGAAAAGCTGTCTCTCTTATTGACTAGGAATCATCATCATGGATTTCTAAAGCTCAATTATTGTTGCACGGTGAATATATGTTTGAAACAACAACTGAAGTTTTAAATAAAATTATGCCTAATGCACAGGACAAATTAGGCTAGTTCACTTCTACAAGAGTTTAATAAGTTACCAATCTCTGAGGATTCTTCCTTCATAATATCTCTCCCATTCACCCCTTTCCCCTCTACTTCTACTGACATAATCTGAGGTAAGTTGAGGATCACAATCCCTCAAGTCTAGACTATTGAGACAGACTCACAAAATGATCAGGGAATTTTGAGATACCATAGGACTTAGGGCAAATTATTCATCATATAAAGAATAAAGCTGAGACAAATAAGGAATAAATGATTTATCCAAATTTGTTAGGTAGTAATTGTCAGGATTAGGGTTTGAATCTATAACCTTTTTTTTCTTACCAAATCTAATGCTTTTAACATTAAACCATGTTTCCTCTCTTGATTCCTTGTGTCCAGTTTTCTCCAACTGGATAATATTTTGCATGCTATTTATTCATTCATCAAGTCTTTACTGCCTGATGTATGCAAGAGCAATATGAGGATCTGGAGGGATACAGAGATGAAAAACAACAGTTTTTGCTCTCAAAAAGTTTTTATTCTAATAAGGCAGATTTTATGTGTATGTATATTTATGTGTGCATATATATATGTACATATATATGATATATATATGTACACATACATATTTACACATCTACATGTATTTATTCAAGCATATGTAGATAGATATTTCAATTCAATAAATGTTTATCGATATAAAGAACAGGCCAAAACAAAGGAGAGATAAAGTGCTACAAGAAAATTGGAGAGGTGAAAGAGCACTTTCATTTGGGGAAATGGAGAAAGGATTCACAGAAAATATAATATCTGAGTTGGGTCATGAAGAAAGAGAAGGATTTCAAAAGAAATGTGGAGTTATTGGGTTTAAGACATGGGCAGTTTTCAAAAAAAGAGAGCCAAATTATCGATAACAATATGAAGAATGTTCCAAATCTCTAATAATAAGAGAAATGCAAATTTTAAAAATCCTAAAGTTCCACTTTACACCCATTAGATCGGCAAAGGAAAACTATAATTCAAGAAACGGTTGTGGGAGGATTGGTTACACTAATGTATTGTTTTATGGAGCTGTGAGCTCATCCAACCATATTGCAAAGCAATTTGAAACTACAGCTCACTGAAAAAGTCCCTAAACTAGGCACACATTTTGACCCAGTAATAGTTTTGACTCAGCAATAGGCATAGAGTCCAAAGATCTCAAAACAAGAGGGAAGGTGCTATAAGGGAGCACTTTTATTTTTATATTTTGGTGGAGGGGGAGGAAGAAATGAGAATGGGAAGGACAATTATACTGATGTTAGAAAAGAGAAAGGAAAGGAAAGGGAAGGGAAGGGAAGGGAAGGGAAGGGAAGGGAAGGGAAGGGAAGGGAAGGGAAGGGAAGGGAAGGGAAGGGAAGGGAAGGAAGGGAAGGGAAGGGAAGGGAAGGGAAGGGAAGGGAAGGGAAGGGAAGGGAAGGGAAGGAAAGAAAGAAGTTTCTCAAGGGGACAGAGCAAAGCAGGACAATGTTGATATGACTGCATTAAGTTTAAAATGTATGTACTTTAAAAAGTTGTATATAAAATTCACAGGTTCACATGCAAATCTCTTATTGTTTTTCTTAATGTATGGAACTGCTCCTGTTTATTAACATTTAGCATTTTTGTTGTTGTTCTGTTGTTTAAATGAAGTCTGACTCTTCTTGATCCCATATGGGGTTTTCTGGGCAAAGATAACAGAGTAATTTGCCATTTCCTTCTCTAGTTCATTTTACAGACAAAGAAACTGAGGCAAACAGGATGAAGTAACTTGCTAAAGGTCACAAAGCTAATAAGCATCTGAAACTAGATTTAAACTCAGGTCTTCTTGACTCCATTCCCAGTGCTCTATCAGATTCAGCACTTAGCTGCTCAAATTTTTGACATGTTCATGATAATAAATAAATAAATACACACATAAATACATATCATTAAGTATTAGAAATGTAAAAGAACAAGAGAAAGTATATTTGTTTAGAATTTTGTTAGTTGCACGTAAAACGCAGACAGTGGTGGCTATTTCCCAAAATAACCACTTCTAGAAAACTGCCAACTTAGTCTTTCAGCATTTGTTAAGGGTAAGGCTGGGACTGGATTGGGATTGAGATGTTTTATCATTTCTCATGACTGTTGCTCTAAAAAGACATAATTATAAATTAGATCTTTAGCTGAGCCTTTGCCCTTAGTCTCTCACCATCATTTCTCCCACTTCTAACAATGATGACCTTGATGATACTGAAACTCCCAACTTTGACTCCTGGTACATTCCTCTGTCTTGATTCTCCTCTAAGTCCCAGTGCATTCCTGATATTTCCCCCACTGGTTCTTTTCCTCCCATTGCTTCCTAAATAGAGACATGCTCGAGATTTAGTCTTGGAAAATATTCTTAGGGTTTCACCTATTACCTCTATAAAGATGACTACCCAACATGCTGGAGACTTTCTTTGAAGTCTTGTTCATATTTCATTTTTATAGATTTTTCTTTTACTTTTACATCAATTTCATTTCTGCATACATCCTTCCCTCCTCTCCTAATAGATGAGTCATTCCTTACAACAAAGAGTAAATAATTCAATTTAATAAATATTTATTAAGCACCTATTATGCAGCAGGCACTATTCTAAATGTTAGTGATACAAATACGAAAATGAGACAGTCCCTGAACTCAAGGAATTTACCATCCAATGGGGAAAAGACAACATGCAAAAAGAATCTAAAAAGCAGGGGGCTAGGGAAAGAGATACTGGTGGGGGGGCATCCAGAGAGGGGGCATGTTGTTCTGTGGAGTTGAAGCCAAGTGGAATAGCTGATGGAAAATGGAGTTACCAGAAAGGTTATGAGCCCTATATAAAGGAAGGCTTTGGGAGGAAAGAGGAAAGAAATAGCAACCCAAGAAAACTCACCAACATATCAACTGTGTCTGGTAATAGATGCAGTTTCCATAAACATAGTTCCTTAGCTCTGCAAATCAGGAATAGAGGGGAATGCATTAACTTCCCCTCCCGTGCCAATTCCTTCTCTGGGTCCAAACTTGGCCATTACAATTCTGTGGAATTTTGTTAATTTTGTAATTGTCACCTTTTTTCTTTCCATTTATTGTAGTCACTGTGTATGTTGTTTCCTGTGTCTACTTGCTTCACTTGGCATCTGTTAGCGTAATTGCTCCCATGTTTATCTGAATTCTTCATATTCATAATTTCTTATAATATAGTAATATTTCATCCCAATTAAAATGAAAAGTCATCTCAGAAGGGAAGGCTCTAGCCTCTGGGTGTACTGGGAAAGGTTTCCTGCGGAGGGTGATACAATCTGAGTTTTGAAGGAAGCCAGGGATTCTGAGAGTCCAAGGTATGGAATAACAATACTCTAAGGATGGAGGATAGTCAATGCAAATCATGGAGGGGGAGAGTTGTGCATGAGGAACAGGAAACAGGCCAGTATGGCTAGACCATAAAGTATATATACAGGGCAATAATTTGTAAGAAGAATGAAAAACTAAGAAGAAGACAGGTTATAAGATGAAATAATTTATTTGACTTACCCATGAATTCATTAAGATAAATTTAATGCCATTCAACCTAAATTTTATTCTAAAAATCACAGGAACATAGATATTTTAGTCATTTTAAGCAACCTTTACTTATGATTCTATATCCTCAAATTATATGTTTTCATGTAATATTAGCGGTGAGTGCAAACGTATCTCTTTCGCTGTGGCACTCTTTAGGAGGAAACAAGTATGGTGTCCCTACTAAATCCACTAAACCCCCAAACCAAAAATACATTCCTCCTGGGCATGTAAACAACAAGCTGGTCTTTAGTACACAAAGTATCCGAACAGATTGTCCTTGGCTGTTCACTATACTGTATGTTCTGGCACTTGTTGGTATATTTACTGCGTTCCTGTTAAAAAAAGAATCGATCTGAGGAAAACAGCCAAGTTCAGAATGTTTTTAAGTCTACATTACGCACTGTCAAAATAAGTTTTAAATATATGTGATACAGAATATCTGCAATTCAAAATAAAAGCACATGAAGGGAAAATAGAAAAATACTTTTAGTTCTGTGTGAATCACATCAGAAAAAAAAAACTTATCAGAATCTCTCTTCTTCCACCATGCTGACAAAGATTAAAGATGGAGGACTGGGAGAGGAGAACTCCTGAAATTGGCATTATGAGAGGAAAGCTTTGATGTTCATAAAGGGACAGATGGAGAAGGATGGAGGAAGTGATGTTGATAACAACTAATCCCATCACCCTGAACAAGCCATATTGGCTCTCTGAGTCTGCTTCATCTGCAAAAAATTGGGGCCATAACTGCTTATTCAGGAACATCATCCTATTTAAGGATACCCCAATCCTATTTAGAAACAATTCTGGCCCATTTCTTCATTTCCTTATGAAAAAGTGAAGGAGATACCAAAAAATGATTCTTGTAAAAAATAAATTTTCTCTTTTATAATTAAACAACCATCAACAATCTCAAACATTTCAATATACATGAAAGAAGATGTATATAAATTGTGAACTGCTGCTACTTTCAAGTATACACGTAATACATGTATATAGGCAGTAAGGTAGTAACAAAGCTACTCAATTGGTATCTCTTTTTGCATTTTCTTTCAGTGCACTTTTAAGATATGTTTTATTGATATTATTTTTAGTGCCTATCTATCATTATCCATTAACCTATTAACCCCATCCCCAAGTAAAAGCTCTTCCTTAATGTAAAATGTAGTGTCCAACAAGATAAGTCAAAATATTGGCAGCATTCTAAGAATCCAACTGTGTTTACTGTTTCTTTAGCATTGCTACAACAGAAACAGAGACACTGTATAATCTCTGATTATTGATCTGGATTGAATTTTAATATGGAACCAGCAGTGAGGGGAAGGCAGAAGGATAAATAACAGAGTTCTCCATCATTCATAGGAGAATGGCCTGGCATGACTTCAGAGCTCAGTTGATCAGGGCCACTGGTGCAAGTGAGTGCAGGGAGTGGTCTCCTATGCATTCCTATATTTTCATACACCATATTCTAATTTTGGGACCCCAGGGATATGAAATTCCTGCACATAGCTGTGAAATTGGGGTGGGTTAAATAATTTCTTTACTAATTATCTCAAAGAAGTGATGGGAAAATACAAAGCAATTATATCATAGGATTTAGAATTAGAAGAGGCCTTGGAGAGCATCTAGATCAGTCTGGTGAAGCCTATGGACCTCTTTTCAAAATCATATTTACATAATATATAAAATAAAATACAGAGTACTACAAAAGAAATCAGTTACCTTGAAATAGTTATTTCTGAAAAAATCAAACAAGTTCATGGACCCTAGGTTAAAACCTCATAGTCCAAGCTCCTCATTTCACAGATGGAAAAACTGAGGCACAAGAAAAGGAGTCGTTTGCTTGGGTCACAGGGGTAGGAAGATCAGACCAAAGATTTAAAATCAGGTTCTCACACCCCAAATCTGTTGGTTTTTCTACCATACCATGCTGTAGCTCTAATTGATAAATGTGAAAGGACCTTTAAAAATATAGGTCATGGCACAAATGTAATGTGTTATTATTCTTCTACCAGCTGGCTTCCCCAAACCCTTTACTGTGCTACCTTACACAAGCCGGATTTCCCTAGCAGTAATCAATACAGGGAACTGACCCTGTTCTCCTCCCCATCAAAACATATCTGTCTTATTTCACATTCTCTGAAGCCCTGTTCTCTGCTAGCTATTACTATAAAAATTGATATGATAAACTAATTCATACTAAGGTATGACTGATACCAAGTACTCTAACCCTCATTTTCATTTTAATACAGATATTGCAATCTTCTAATCCAAAGGAATGGATTTCTCATAGCAGAATGTCAACCATTCTGGAAAATAGGTTGAAAGAGATTTCCATTTAGGAATATCATCTCAGTACATTTTAAAACAATCACAATGTGATCAGTGGATTGTTGAACCTACAGTGTGCCAATCATGTAAAGTGTAAAAGAGGAAAATGACATATTTCCATTGAAAATGATGTTTCCCTTCATTTAGCTTTACCTTATGTTTACTTTGGAGGGAACATAACGAAAGGGAGGAACAAAACAAAAACAAGGCTCAGTAATGAGGAAAGTATAATGACTGTGTATGTATGTGTGCCGGCAGAGAAAAGGGAGGGAAAGAATAGGGACAGAGGCAGGTCCAGAGATATAAAATCCTTCAAACTGGAAAAGCCTCTTCTTCCTTGACTCCAAATCACTGCTTTAGTCTCCAGAAAATTCATTCCTAAATTCTTCACAAAATTAAGACCTAGCCAGCATAAGAAGCCAACAGCAATGACAAAGGGCTTTTTTTTTTTTCGCTCCCTAGGCTCCTGACATGGAGAGATTGATGGTGGCCGGTGGAGAGATGTCAGAAAGTCAACCTCCTGACTCCCAGGCTCTGTGGGTGCATTTGTCATCCCCAATGCTTTCTCCCCAGAGGGGACTTCTTGTCATAGGTCCTGACTTGAGTACTCAGTGATCAGGGAGACAGAAAGGTGAGAAAGAGAAAAGCATCATTCTTCATAATTCACTAGGTGAAGGAAAGCAAAAAGAGGAGGGGGAACAAAGAACCACCCATGACTGAGTCTTGATTAATAACTATTCTTGTCAGTGACAATAAATGGGAAAAACAGAACACAAAGTGGGCAGGGGGTAATATCAAATTTCATAGTTGCCTACCCAGAAAATATCTGACCTTAAGTTATGGGGGGGAAGCTAATTGAGTCAGGTGGTTTATATTTATAATCTGAAACTCTGGCATCTAGAAATAAATACAAATGCACACATGCACATCATCTTATGGGTGACCAACTGCATCATGAAAGTTTGAGATGGTAGGTTAGGAATGAGGTCACTACCATCTACAGTGAGTTTTATACATACATGATTGAAATTTAATCCTTCCTTCCACAGGGATGGCAGGAAACAATTCCAATCTGGTCTAGGAGGCACAGGGACTTGCAGAATTCCCTCAAATATTCATCTTCATGTTATGTGACGGCACAATCCTCTATGTTTTTTTAAATTAGATTTGTATAAAATTGGTATAGTAGAAAAAAGATCTGAATTTGTCATCAGAAGAATTAGGTTCAAAACGTAACCCTGCAAATTTAGTAGATGTATGACCTCTCTGAGCCTTAGCCTCCACATCTATAAAATGTTGAGGTTGGATTCAAAATTCTCTAAGGTGCATGTATATAATACATATGGCAAACAAGGATGGACTGGAAGTTTCCAGGTTTAAATCCTGACTGACACAGATTCTAACTCTTTGACATTCAGTTCTTTCTAAACTTAAGTCCTAAAAATATATGTTATTTGATATGCTTCAAATACCTAGTTTTAGAATCATTACTTTCTTTGGGTTAGAGAATCATGTCTCTGTGAGGCCTCTGTTAAATATATCCACTCATTTATTCATCTGCCAACCATTTATTAAGCACTTTATATGTGCCAGGTACTGAGGTACTGTCCTAGGTATTGGGTTTACAAAGATAAAAATTAAAGTCTCTGCCCTCAAGGAGCTTACTTTTATTTTGAGTCATGGAGGAAAGGGAAAAAGAAGAATCTGGACACAGGTGTGCAAATGTAAAATTCACAAGATAATTATAAAGTGAATTACTTCTGAGAGTGGACACAAGCAATTAGGGGATTAGGGCCCTTGACCTGTCTTACAGGAAATTATGGGATGTGAAGAGAGAGTACATTCCAGGCACATGAGACAGCCTATAAAAAGGTTTGGAGATGCAGATGGAATGCTGTGCTCATTGAACAGTAAGGAACCCAGTTTGACTGGGTGAAGGAAGTAGCCTGGCAAAATAAGCTGGAGGCAGATTATGAAGGCCTTTAAATACCAAATAGAGAGGTTTGTATTTCCTCCTAAGGACAGTTTGGAGCTATATGGAGCTTCCTGAGCAGGAGGGTAACACAGTCAAATCTGTGTTTTAGAGACATAAATTTGGCATTTCTGTGGAGGTTGGATTGGAAAGGGGGAAGACAAGTCAGAGGAACAAAGTTAAGAGGCTGCTGCAATAGCCTAGGTGAGAGGAGAAAAGGGCCAGGGCTAGGGTGAAGGTCATGGGAAAGGAGAAAACAAAATCTGGCCATTGATTCGTAACAGAAATGAAAAGAGGGAGAGTGAAGAGTCAAGATTGTCAAGCTGGGTAAAGAGAAGGATGGTGGTGGTCTCAATAAAGATAGACATGTCAGCAGAAGGGGTCATCTTTGTGGAAAGCAACTGATTTTGTTTTAGACATGTTGAGTTCAAGATACCTATGGGATCTATAGTTCAAGATGCCTATACTTGGAAATGTCCCAGAAGTAATTATACAGAAACTACAAAAGACTAACTCGGTCTGCTTCATAATTTGTCAATTCTGCATGTCAAATAAAGTACATTTGGGGGCAGAGCCAAGATGGCGGCTGGTAAGCACGGACTAGAGTGAGCTCCGTACCCGAGTCCCTCCAAAAACCTATAAAAATGGCTCTGAACCAATTCTAGAATGGCAGAACCCACAGAACAGCAGAGGGAAGCAGGGCTCCAGCCCAGGACAGCCTGGATGGTCTCTGGGTGAGGTCTATTCCACACGGAGCTGGGAGCTGGGAACGGAGTGGAGCAGAGCCCAGCCTGAGCGGCATGGAAGATCCAGACCAGAAGCCGGGCGGAGGGGGCCCTAGCGCCCTGAATATGTGAGCTGCGGCAGTTACCAGACCCCTCCACCCACAAACACCAAAGACTGCGGAGAAGGTTAGTGGGAAAAGCTGCGGGAGTGGAAGGAGTTCGCGGTTCGGCTTCCAGTCCCGGGGGCAGCGGAGGTGGGGCAGCTACAGCTGTTGTTACTTCCGGCTCCAGGCCCACCTGGTGGGAGGAATTAAGTGGCAGATCAGAGCAGGAGTGCAACAGCCTGCTGAAGATCTGAGCCCAGTCTGGACTGGGGGTCCTTGGGGAAGGAGGAGTGCGGCTCTGACAGAGCTGGCACCTCCCCCCCAAACGTAGAACATAGAACTCGTTAGTCTACAAGCAGTCATACCCCACTGAAAAACTCAAGGGTCAAGTCAGTTGGTTGGGAATATGGCCAGGCAGCGAAAACGCGCCCAGATTCAGTCTCAGACTTTGGATTCTTTCTTTGGTGACAAAGAAGACCAAAACATACAGCCTAAAGAAGACAACAAAGTCATAGAGCCTACAACCAAAGCCTCCAAGAAAAACATGAACTGGCCCCAGGCCATAGAAGAACTCAAAAAGGATTTGGAAAAGCAAGTTAGAGAAGTAGAGGAAAAATTGGGAAGAGAAATGAGAAGGATGCGAGAAACCCATGAAAAACAAGTCAATGACTTGCTAAAGGAGACCCCAAAAAAATACTGAAAAATACACTGAAGAAAACAACACCTTAAAAAACAGACTAACTCAAATGGCAAAAGAGCTCCAAAAAGCCAATGAGGAGAAGAATGCCTTGAAAGGCAGAATTAGCCAAATGGAAAAGGAGGTCCAAAAGACCACTGAAGAAAATACTACTTTAAAAATTAGATTGGAGCAAGTGGAAGCTAGTGACTTTATGAGAAATCAGGATGTTATAAAACAGAACCAGAGGAATGAAAAAATGGAAGGCAATGTGAAATATCTCCTTGGAAAAACCACTGACCTGGAAAATAGATCCAGGAGAGATAATTTAAAAATTATTGGACTACCTGAAAGCCATGATCAAAAAAAGAGCCTAGATACCATCCTTCAGGAAATTATCAAGGAGAACTGCCCTGATATTCTAGAGCCAGAGGGCAAAATAGAAATTGAAAGAATCCATCGATCACCTCCTGAAATAGATCCCAAAAAGAAATCTCCTAGGAATATTGTTGCCAAATTCCAGAGCTCCCAGATCAAGGAGAAAATACTGCAAGCAGCCAGAAAGAAACAATTTGAGTATTGTGGAAACCCAATCAGAATAACCCAAGATCTGGCAGCTTCTACATTAAGAGATCAAAGGGCTTGGAATGCGATATTCCGGAGGTCAATGGAGCTAGGATTAAAACCTAGAATCACCTACCCAGTAAAACTGAGTATCATGTTCCAAGGCAAAATATGGACTTTCAATAAAATAGAGGACTTTCAAGCTTTCTCAGTGAAAAGACCAGAACTGAATAGAAAATTTGACTTTCAAACACAAGAATCAAGAGAAGCATGAAAAGGTAATCAAGAAACGGAAATTGCAAGGCACTTACTAAAGCTGAACTGTTTTGTTTACATTCCTACATGGAAAGATGATGAGTATGATTCATGAGACCTCAGTATTAGGGTAGTTGAAGGGAATATGCATATATATATATATGTATATATATATGCATATATATGTATATATATGTATATATGTATATGTATATGTATATATATGTTTATGTATATATATAAGTGAATGTGTATGAATGCATATATCTATGTGTATATGTATGTATGTGTATGTATGTGTATATATATGTGTATTTGTATATATATATATATGTATTTATATATATATATGTAAAAGAGAGAGAGCAGACACAGGGTGAGTTGAAGATGAAGGGAAGATATCTAAAAGAAATAAAATGAAATTAAGGGATGAGAGAGTAACATACTGAGAGAGGGAGATAGGGAGAGATAGAATGGGGTGGAGTATCTCGCATAAAGGTGGCAAGAGGAAGCAGTTCTATGGGAGGAGGGGAGAGGGCAGGTGAGGGGGCAATGAGTGAACCTAGCTCTCATCAGATTTGGCCTGAGGGGGAATACCATACATACTCAGTTGGGTATCTTACCCCACAGGAAAGAAGAGGGAGGAAGATAAAAAAAAAATAAAAGGGGGGGGGATGATGGAGGGGAGGGCAGATGGGGGTGGAGGTAATCAAAACAAACACTTTGGAAAGGGGACAGGGTCAAGGGAGAAAATTCAATAAAGCGGGATGGGTTGGGAAGGAGCAAAATGTAGTTAGCCTTTCACAACATGAGTATTGTGGGTTATACATAATAATACATGTGTGGCCTAGGTTGAATTGCTCAACTTCTTAGGGAGGGTGGGTGGGAAGGGAAGAGGGAAGAGAATTTGGAACTCAAAGTTTTAAAATCAGATGTTCAAAAACAAAAAAAGTTTTTGTATGCAACTAAAAAATAAGATACACAGGCAATGGGGCATAGAAATTTATCTTGCCCTACAAGAAAGGAAGGGAAAAGGGGATGAGAGGGGAGGGGGGTGATAGAGGGGAGGGCTGACTGGGGAACAGGGCAACCAGAATATAAGCCATCTTGGAGTGGGGGGGAGGGTAGAAATGGGGAGAAAATTTGTAATTCAAAATGTTGTGAAAATCAATGCTGAAAACCAAATATGTTAAATAAATAAATTGCATTTAAAAAAAAAATAAAGTACATTTACCATATCAATTGAAATTAACAGAGCAATCCCATCAGGCTAGAAAGAACAGAGGGTAAGAAAAATTCTGGGCCAAAAAATAAAGTTCTTCTTGGCAGATACTGGTTAGATGAGTGTTCTAAAGGACAAGTGAATAGGGAAAAAATTATTTGTTTTATGGGAATGTTGCTGAGATTAGTTGAAAATTTCAGTGATGAATCTTCTAGAATTTCATAAAATTGTAATACTTTTTTAAAAGTTTTAAAAGTCCTAGTAATAAAAATGTTTAAATGCAATGAATGACCACCTGAGATTAGGGTAATCATGTAAGCACTCTGTAATTTTGGGCACTGATATAGCAGGCAGCAAGGTGGCTCACTGGATAGAGTGCTAGGTGTGGGGTCAGGAAGACCTAAATTAAAATTCATTCTCAGGTACTTACTAGCTGTGTGACCCTGGGCAAGTCACTTAACCTCTGCTGGCCTTAACTCACTGGAGAAGGAAATGGTAAACCACTCCTGTATCTTTGTCAAGAAAACCCCATGGACAGTATGGTCCATGGGGTCATGAAGAGGTTGGATACAACTGAACAACTACTGTTTGATATCACCAAAGCTGAGTGTTGAGAAACAAAAACTGAGCTTTGGATCCTCTGGGCCATTTTTAGTAGTAACACACCAGACTCATGTCCAACAACATGCCTCAGGAAATCCTTCTTAAGCAGACCATGTCTTCACTCCATCAGGCTCATTTTATCTTTTCCTTTCTTATTCATATCTCACAGTGTCGCCACCAGCTTACAAGTTCAACCTCTTGACTGCTGTTTTTATTGGCTGGTTATTTTGGCCTCCTACCAACTAAGTTTCAGCAGGGTTTTCTCATCTTTTAAGCAGGGGAAATAGGGTGGTTGTCAGGAATAAGCATTCCTGAAATAATGCTTATGAATAAAAAATAAATAAGCATGACATAATAAGAAATATACTTCATGCCTTGTTTCCATAATTTGGAGAGCTCGGACATAAAAGGCTTAGTGACTAAGTCTATAGTATAAACTTAGCCAAATTGCATTGCTTTGTCATACACTTTCTCTCATGTTTGTGTTCTGCCATCTTTTCTACTTTGCCAGTGAGCAGGAGAAAGGGAAGGAAGGTCAGACCAGCAACTAATCCCCGGACTTCAAAACCTAAAACAGAATTCAGAATCTTAAATACTTATTTTTTCCCATTTAGTATTCTCAAAACACTGTGAAATAAATATTATTATTTCCCCCAATTTACAGATGAGGAAACTGAGACTCAAAGAGTTTAAGTGACTCGTTCAAGATCACACGGCTGCTATCTGAGAAACCTTCTTGACTTCAAGTCCACCCACCCATCCATCTTCCATTCCTTTGAGGCAGACCCATAACTATTCTAATAAATAATGCTTACTTTCAAAAGATTCCCATCATGTAGGTTAGGAGTTGGTATTAACATTTGCATTTTAAAGATGGAGACTAAACATCATGAGGTCAGGTAATCTGGGGTAAAATTCATTGCACAACAGCAAAGTCAGAAAGTCTAGGTCAGTTTTTCTTATTTCTGTGCCAGGATCATTTCTATTGTGCTGTCTAGCTTCTCTGGTTATGTCATATACAGTCATCTATAACATTGGCCAATATTACATGCTCGTGCCAACTTTTCAACTTCACAGTTGTTACTAACAGATAATAATGAGAAGAATATGGGGTTTGGATTAAGCTTCTGATTTTGTTGCTTGCAACCTGGGGAACTTCTGCAAGTTCTCTGAGGTTCTTTCTCTTTGTCTATAACATAAGAGTGTCAGATTATATAACTTAAGTCCCAGAATTTAATGCTCAGCCTCAAGGCTCAGGTCAAATCTTGAGGGACTGCTCAAAAGGGCAGACTTAAGGCTTCCTTTGGGTAAACTGGAATTTAACTTGTACCTAGGTCTCTGAAATAAAATGAAAAAGGTCCTCAGCTCCTATGAAAGTGTTTAGACTAAGACATATTGCATAAAGGACAATCTTAGTTTAAAATTGTTTTTTAGTCACAAAGAATTCTCATCAGAAAATACTGGGTCCCTATTCTTTTCCTAGGGTGCAGCTGAGTGGCACAGTGGATAGAGTGCTGGGCCTGATGCAGCACAGAAATTCTTTAGCAAGTAAGTTAATTATGCATTATTCCTCTTTAAAGAGACTTTTCTTGGCCCATCCAATATATTGTACCTCCAAAATGCAACGCACCTCAGAAATGGAATGTATATTCAGTTTCCATGTGAATCATTGCATCTGCCATAGACTACCCTTAGGAAAATCTTTTTTTCGAGGACTAAGCCGTTGTGTAATGTATTTGCATTGATACAACAAACCTACGTACTTTAACATATCTATCTATATATCTATATCTCTCTCTCTCTCTCTCTATATATATATATATATACATATGTTATATATATATATATGTTTTTATTGGTATTGCTGAAAATTTTTCTGTCTCTATCTCTGTCAGTCTCTCCCTCCCTCCATCAATCCCTCCACCAAATAGTTTAACAGCATGAAAGCCTTCTGTGGTTTGAGAGCACTGAGGGCCGGTTGACCATAATCACTACTTATCCCTTGCATGGAAGACATATCTATAGACGATAACATAGATCTTGTTAAGATCTTTTAGTTAGGAAAACTTTTCAGCTTGCAATGGAAAAAGCCAATAACATCTCAGGCATATTTGCTTTGATCATAGCTTGGAAAATTGTTCTCCTACAACTGTCTACACTGTATAAAGAAATTGAAATGTTATGTTCTCTCTCTCTCTCTCTCTCTCTCTCTCTCTCTCTCTCTCTCTCTCTCTCTCTCTCTCTCTTTCTCTTTCTCTCTCTCCCTTCCTCCCTTCCTCCCCTGATCCTCTCCTCTGTTTCCCAAGAGCTCAAGTGTATTGCTCCTGGATGCAGTCTAAAGGAGCATCCTCTATACATAGACCAAAGCCAATTGGAACATAATGACCAACTGCAGCTGTTCAAAAGTCTAGTGGATTTAAGGAAGGCAAGTACTTTCCCCAGGGAGTTTGAAGTCATTTGGTTCAATTGCTTCGATACCTTTGTTCTCTGAAGGAAATTGTCTTTTATAGGAAACACCAGCCACATATCCATGGATGTCATATGAGAAGGGGACTTTGCTAAGAAACACTATTACCCAGGAAGATATAGCATGAATCTTTCATCTTGCTTGTGTCTGCCAAGGAAGGGAGCCATAGTGTGGCAATTTAAAGGCAAAAAGGCCAGTGGCAATGCCAATTTGCTTCAATAACCCCATCTCCTTTCACATACACATGTTAGTAGCATATCTATAATTTGGAAATATAGGACGTCTAAAATAGGTGAATTGGAAATCCTTTGTAACTCCTGGCTATACGCCTGGAAAGAGAATTTTCACTAAATATGCAATGAAGATCCACTCTGAATTCATTACATGAAGTATTGGTTTTAATAACACTATGCCACCACTTCATATGATGTGATGACTAGAAATGAGAAACTTTAAAAATGCTTTGAGGGTATTTCCTTACTGATCTTTATAATGTTCGAGGAAAGAGGGAGGAAACAGGGATGATCATTTCCATTTAACATGGCTGAAAACTGAGACTGCAAGGGACTTAGTTATCCACTAATCAGTGATGGGAGATTATAATAAGCTAGGCTTCAGATGCAAGGAGTCTCAGTTTCCTCATTTGTAAAGTGAATGGCTGAACAAGATAATCTCTGAGGTCCCTTTCAGACCCGACTTTTTTTTCCTTTTTGGCTTCTGCTTGCTCTTTCATTCTGTTTCCTCCACTTGCTTACAACATGACTTGGTGTCATATCATCTTATGATGAGTAATAGTAAATAACATAGGCATATTGTTAACACAGCTTCAGCATGGAATTCAATATAAGGCAGGTTTGTCTTAGTGCCTATCCAGAAGAAAAAAAAAATTAAATTCCAGAAGGATGGGATAAAACACAAATTCTTGGCTAAGATGTAAAATCTTCAGTTCAGCATTTAAAGCCCTTCAGAGTCTGACTCCAGTCTACCTTTTCAGTCATACATCTGACTCTTCTATGAATACCCAATGATCCAATGAGATAGGGTGCCTAGAAAAAGGGCACAACTAGGTGAGAGAGGTAGTTAACCCTCTGAGAGCCATAGCTAGTTTGTTGTTTCTCTAGAGCATCTTCTGATATAGGGTAAGATACCTAATGGTTAGGCCAAGCATGGGACTGCCAGGGTATGATCCTTACTATGGAACAAAATCAGGCTAAGCCAGTGACAAACCCAGAGTTGTTAATATACTGTAGGATTGTAGGGCAGAAGAGATCAGTGATATCACCTCGCTTGTCTCATTTTACAGTGAGGAAATTGAGGGCAAATGATTTGTCTGAGATCACACAGGTAGTAAATGGCATAGCCAGGTTTCATACCCAGCCCTTCTGGTGATAAATCCAGTGCTTCTCCAACTACACCATGTTGTGAACTGAGCAGGGTGGCTTCACCCGATTACCAAAGCAGATATATGACCATGAAGAAACTATAGGGAATCTATCCAGATGTCGTTTTTCCCCTCTTCCTTTCATTTAAGCCTGTAAAATGTATGGATCAAATGCATGAAGCCTTTAAGAACCAATGAAATGACAGCCTCAATGCTGCAGCACATTTTGATGCCATCCTGCATTAGCACTTCCACACCAGTGTTGATCATGATTAAACTTACTTTTAATGGCCTTAAGCATTTGATCTATACTTTCTACCAGCCCAAATACAGGGAAATACGTATCATGCATTTCCCAAAGGTTCACACAGGCAAGGAAGGAAAATTGCTAACAAAGATATCAGGGGGATGGCTATGCATCTGAGTCACTTTCACTAATTTCAATATAGATCATTGGTAAGTGCTGAATTTAATGACCTTACAAAATTCACCTAACACCAAAGTGATGGCCATTTGTTTCTTCCCCAAGTACCCAAGATACTGAGAAATAAAAAAAATGAATGCTTGTTACAAATTCTAAAGAATTCTTAGTTTTTTGAAATAGAATCCAGTATGCTTCTCTTTTTTCCCCATAGAATTTAGGCTGGGAGGGACCTCAATTGCTTTAGCTGTAAAAAGGAGAGGGTTTGATCAAGTTACCTATGAAGACCCTTAGCATTCAGGTATATATAAATCATCTAATCAGGTATAAATCATCTAATCCAAAGCATACCCTGAACAAAAAGTCCTTTTACACAGTCCTGACAAGTAGTAATCTAATATTAAGATGAAGCCTTTCATGAAGAGTGAACTCACTACCTTATGGGACAATCCATTCCACATTTGTGGATCTTTAATTGTTAGGAAATTACAATCTGGCCTCAAATGCCACCAATTTCTCTAAAGAACTCTATACTTTAGGGCCAATTAGGACAAATCTAATCACTTTTCCTTGTAATTGTCATTCAAATTCTTAAAGTCAGCAGAGTTAATATAAACTTCGAAGAAATAAGCAGTTTGAGCCTGAGAAGTTTATATCACTTCTGATGGCTTTTAAGAATTTGGATCTTACTATTAGTACTACTACTACACAACTACTACTACTACTACTAATAATGATAACTAACATTTTTTGGTACTTAATATGTGCCAGAGGCACTGTACTAAGTGCTTTACAATTATTATCTCATTTGATTCATATAACAACCCTGGGAGGTAGATATTATTACTAACTCTATTTTATAGATGAGGAAACTGAGGCAAGCAGAGGTTAAGTAACTTGCCCAGGGTTATATAGCTAGTAAGTGGCTGAAGTCATATTTGAATTCAGTTCTTCTTGATTCCAGGCCTAGTGTTTGACATCCATTGCTCTCAATTCAGAATTCTGGTGCACAGAGTTTAGGAATGGATGAATGCATGCATGTATGCATACGTAAAGCATTTATTACGAGCTTACTATATATGCAAACCACTGTGCTAAGCATCGGATGCAAAAAGAAAAATATTGACATTTCCTGCTCCCAAGGAGTTCACATTCTAATGAAAGAGACAACACATAGGAAAGGTTTCAAATACAAGTCAGACGGAAAAAAAGTTTCATGACAAAGCATATGTTAATGCCTCTGCTCTAATGACATTTCCACTGATAAAATCATATTAGTTTCTGATATCAAACTATTTGACAATGCCTAGGACTTTGATGGCAGGGACTTTTTCTTCAAGATCAGTTAAATGAAAAGACAAGTGAGTAGAAATTCAGTCTAGACTTCATTATTAGCTGAGACAGAGGAAGCACCATATCTTAGTATGCCCATATCTAAAATGGGCAGAATGCCACTTTGGAACACGGGTTGTTACATTTCAACAAAGAAATTTCCTTTAGATAACTACCTCCTTATTTAAATTAACCATCTCCCTAACTTCCTTTGGATGTGTATTACTAAATGGAAGGACCTGCTCTTTATTTCTCTCAAAAGATATCTGATTAGTGAGGAAATGGTCTTTTAACAAGTGCTTATAACATGTGATTAACTTCTTGCTTTTACGCCCCCATTGGATACTAATAGTATTGTGAATTTGGCCAAGTCTTGGTATAGAAATTAAGTTGTAGTTATCGTCCATTATTTGGTTTTACAGAACACAACAGGTCAAGAGAGGATAATGGATACTTTTAAACACTTTCTAAATATCCTTACCACCATGAACAGAACTTGGGGTGGGAGGGGAGGGTATTATTAAAATTTTTTTTCTCATCTTCTTTCACACACAAAGATCTACTTTTTTGCATTTCCTTTCTTTCTCTGTCTCTTTTTTATTATTACAAATTTTTAAAAATTACTGGACTGTAGCCCAAAACACTGCAGATCTCACATCTTGTTTGGTCTAATTTTATCATCTGCCCTGCCAAAATGGGTTCATCAATGAGATTGCATTGCAGGAGCTCTACTAATCAATTCTTTGACACTTAATTAAGAACTCTGCTTGTCTTTGAGGATCTGAAGCCTGAAACAGTGAAGTCTTTCTATGTGGAGGGTATGCTGTTAGAGCTTCTGGCAAAAAGAAGCCCATATCTCTCACTACCTCTGCTGTTCGTATAGCTTTGATATTACTTTGAACTTATAGATAGTGTCTTTCTAGTCCCTAGCCTCAATTTTCTTTTCAGTTACTTTAATCTCCGACCCGCTGCTGGTAATGGCTTCAAAAACCCTTGAGGGTCTCAGATCTATTCCCAGACAGATGCTGCCAGGGCAGACCATGGGAGTCAAGCCCACAGGCTTAAAACTTCAAGGTGTAATCCCTTCGGGTCTCATGAGCTTACCTCAATTGGGCCTGGTCACTATATGGAAAATCATAAAAATGATGGTACTAAAGGTACATAAAAATGATGGTCCTAAAGGCATCAAGGTAAGCAGTGGTGCT
Organism: Trichosurus vulpecula; assembly: GCF_011100635.1. NCBI lineage: Eukaryota > Metazoa > Chordata > Mammalia > Diprotodontia > Phalangeridae > Trichosurus > Trichosurus vulpecula. Next base: position 236,598,670 of record NC_050580.1, on the reverse strand, counting down.
CAAAGATCAAAGGATTTATATTTGTAGAGTATCTTAGAGAGAATTTAATCCAACGTCATCATTTTACTAGTGAGCAAATAGACATGTCAATAGATAAAGTAACTTGACCAAGGCTATGTAGGTAGTAAGTGGCAAAGCCAGGATTTGAAACCAGATCTTCTATCTCCCCAACCCTGGGCTTTTTCAAAAGGCTGTAAAGAACTGATTTCCAAGGTGTCCTCTTGAGTAACTCGAAGCTTACAAGAAAGAGCCAATGTCACTCCATTTGAACTCAAACACTGCACAGATTCCTTTAGAATTGAAGCAGATAAAATTTAGGATCAGGCTATATCTAATAACAGATGTTATTAGATTGCAATTACTATTAAAAAGTTTTGCCACAGATATTCATTCCAAATACTATCATTCACATAAATCTTAAATGGAGATTGATTCCCTGGGTCAGAGTTTTGATTAGAAAATATTTTATAAATTTAGATCACATTCATAGCTTTGATCCAATATTGGCCTTTTTTATTTTAATTTTAATTTTTTTATTTTTTTTAAATTTATTTATTTAACATATTTAATTTTCAGCATTGATTTTCACAAGAGTTTGAACTACAAATTTTCTCCCCATTTCTACCCTCCCCCCCAGTCCAAGATGGCATATATTCTGGTTGCTCTGTTCCCCAGTCAGCCCTCCCTTCTGTCACCCCACTCCCCTCTCATCCCCTTTTCCCTTCCTTTCTTGTAGGGCAAGATAAATTTCTACACCCCATTGCCTGTGTATCTTATTTTCTAGTTGCATGCAAAAACTTTTTTGTTGTTGTTTTTGAACATCTGTTTTTAAAACTTTGAGATCCAAATTCTCTCCCCTCTTCCCTTCCCAGCCACCCTCCCTAAGAAGTCAAGAAATTCAACATAGGCCACATGTGTATCATTATGTATAACCCTTCCACAATATTCATGTTGTGAAAGACTAACTATATTTTGCTCCTTCCCAACCCATCCCCTTTATTGAATTTTCTCCCTTGATCCTGTCCCCTTTCCAAAGTGTTTGTTTTTGATTACCTCCATCCCCATCTGCCCTCCCCTCCATCATCCCCCATTTTTTTATCTTCTTCCCTCTTCTTTCCTGTGGGGTAAGATACCCAATTGAGTATGTATGGTATTCCCTCCTCAGGCCAAATTTGATGAGAGCAAGATTCACTTATTCCCCCCTCACCTGCCCTCTCCCCTCCTCCCACAGAACTGCTTCCTTTTGCCACCTTTATGCGACATAATCCACCCCATTCTATCTCTCCCTATCTCCCTCTCTCAATATATTCCTCTCTCATCCCTTAATTTGATTTTATTTCTTTTAGATATCTTCCCTTCATCTTCAACTCACCCTGTGTCTGCTCGCTCTCTCTCTTTCTCTCTCTCTCTCCTCTGTATATATATATATATGTATATATATACATATATATGTATATATACATATATATATGTATACATACATATATACATTCATATTCACTTATATATATATATACATATACATATATGCATATTCCCTTCAGCTACCTAATTGATCATTTTGACTTGTTTGCAAAACCTGATGTTGTTTGAGAAATAGAGAATAATGATCCTACACAAGTGTTTACTGAATAAATGCCTGCATGGATATGGTCCATGACCCTCTCTTAGTTGCTATGGGATTTAGAGAGATCTTGATTGTATGTTGTCTCTGTTTCCAAGAAACTTGCATCCAAATGGGAACAAACTGAAAAGACAATGTATTAGATAACATTAAATAAATAAATAAGTATACAATATAAAGTATACTGAGAACTCATTTGTATCCTAACTGTAGTATTATAGTCTAGGTTCATAGATTCAGTACTACAAGGGACCATAGAGACCATCTACTCCAACTCCTACCTTTTACAGATGGGGAAACTGAGGTAAAAAGAGATGAAATGACATGACTGAGGTCACATGGGTAGTAGATGGCAGAGACAAGTTTTGAACCCAAGGCCTCTGACTTAAAATCTAACACTTTTTTTTTGCCCAGTATTGACACATTAAGGGAACTTCCTCTAATGGGAGAATTTTAAGCTGAATTCTAAAGGATATAATTATCTCTTCCACATTGCAACTTTCCCCATCGTCATTTCAATATATTGGGAGTCAACAGAAGAAATTAAACGGAAAACGTTGGGGAGTTTTGCAGAAGCCACAGATGTGCAAAGGCCAATAGACAACACAGAAAAAGTTTAGAAACTCAGAAATGCATAAAATATATGCATAATATTATATAATGTCATCATATTTTCTCTTTTAATACCATAATAATTCAGACTTCTTCTCTAGTACAAAGGTAGGGCCAAAAAAATCTTATGTAGATTTTTCAGATCTCGGGGGAACCATGCCCCCAAGCCCTAGGATATGATAGAGATAACTATATGAAGAAAGGTGGAGCAAGAGGATGAAAAAAAGAGGGAAGGTCATTAGTTTGTCTGAATGGAATGAAGGGTGTGGCAACAAATTGATGGTCAGGCAGTCATGGTGGTGAAATGCCTTACAGCTCTCACGTAAAAGCTTTCATTTAATCTATTGGGCTAAAGAGAGCCATTGGAGGGCTGTCTGAGTGCTTGCCTTGAAACTGGTAAACTCTATACAAATATAAAGTATATGGAGAACTCATTTAAATCCTAAGTACAATATTATGTTCTAGGTTCATAGGTTCAGTACTGCAAGGGACCACTCCAACTCCTACATTTTATAGATGAGGAAACTGAGTTGTAGACAACTTTGGCTTCAGCATAGAAAAAATTCAAGTGTAACAGAGGGAAAAGGCTAGAGGAAGGCAACACTGAGGTGCTTATAGCTTCTTGCATTTCAATGAGCTTTCACCTAACATTTCAATGATTTAAAGTTAAGTGAATTAAACATATAGATTTAAAAATTGATTAAAGTCTACAACAGTTTCGAATTAAGGAAAAGTAGAAGAAGGCAGTGCTTAGATCAAAACCTGTTTTATTGAATTCAATTTTTAAGTCGACACTCAGCAAGTTCAAAACAAAGCAGGGTTCAGGAATTCAAAGCACAGTGCTCATGGCACTTCTCCTGGCTAAATATTTAGTTAATATTTCCTAGTTTCTTTGAATTCTTTTATCTAGTCTGCAGAGTCTGTAATTTCCAAGATGGATATAATCTTTCTGGTCATTTCTGATAGATGATAGATAGGTAGGTAGACAGACAGACAGACAGACAGATATTGATATCTATGCAATCTAAAGGACTTGTTTTATTTCAATGATGATAAAATATTAGTAAAGCCTTTTGTAATACATTCATAAGGTATCTGCCATGTGAGTAGACATGGTATCATCACTTCTTTGATGATTGATAAGAGTAGATAATGGGCAAAGATTTTTTGGTGACCATGATCACAAGTGGATAGAAATTATCTTTGCAATTCTAGCTGAAGAAAAGTTCATGGATACTCCCCTCCTCTGTGTTATGAAATTCCTGACCAAACTACAACTTCAACGAAAGTGTTCCCTCTTTATGAGAGAGTGGTCCAACTCTAATTTGTGGTCCATCTGAAAAAAACTTTTGAAGGGTGTAACATGCAACATTAAGACATTTTTCATGTAATTGACCGACTCATTCTATGTATCCTGAGCAGTCACAGAGATAGGGATTAGATCTGTAATTTCCTTGGTATAGGGAGTTTCTGGGGGCAATGATACTCTTTACCGATCCAGGTCAGCATCTTCTCTTCAACTTATAGACTTAAAGAATTATTTAGAGAATTGAGAGTTCAAGTGGTTTGCCCATCACCACATAGGCCAGTGCAATATGATATTAAAATAATATAGGAGATCTTTCAGTAAAAAGAGAACTAGTTTTGTAGTCTTGGGTTTGAATCTCAGCTTCACTGCTTACCATGTGTCATCTTCAGCAAATGATTTCATGTGGGGGCGGGGGAGCTTCTGTTTTCACATGTACTAAATAAAATGTTTGAAAAGCCCCTTTCAGCTCTAAATCTATGATAGCATAACTTTATATTTATTTTTATATCCTTTATTTTTAAATGACTCTCTTCTTTGTTAGCACTTGACAAAAATGCTGTTCTCATTTACTTATGCCTATTCTCCCATCCCTCCAATCTAGTAACTCCAAGCACTTAATTGTTAGTACAGCAAGGAAGGCACTGTGGCTAAGCTGTAAGAACAATAAGGAAAGAGATGCAGTCAAAAGCCCCAAGGAACACAACAGTCTATGTCATTGCTGGGGCATTCAAAGCCAGCACGTGAAAGCGGGGATTCCATTGCTCATATTTGGAGGTTGTCCCTAATCATACTGCTCATTTGGAAAGTTGTAGTACTTGTAGGAGGGAAAAGGGAGACTAGTAATACATTATCATTGTGGGACAGCAGGTTGGCAACGTTTGATTGCTTGTCAGTGTCCTTTTCCAGTGATGTAAGGGTTTCACTGGGTGGAGAGGAAGGTCTGGGTCTGGGCCATATTCCTAAGCTTCCTGAAGTCCTAAAAAAGGAGAAAAACTAACATACTTGGCTGTGATCAATCATTGACACAAGTTGGAGTTAAGTAGTGTTCTTAGTGGTAGCTTCTGAACCCCTTTAATGTGTTGTAAAAGGTCAGGGCACCCTTACACTAATTAAAACAACGTACTAGGCACTTAATAAATGCTGCTTACTAATTAGATGTCACTGAATGAGGAGTATCTGACAGAATACTGAGAAGAATTAAGAGAAAATGTATCATTTGAGAAACAAAGAAACTTTCAAAATGGTACTAGAAACAGAAAAAAATTAACAAAGATGAAATTATTAGCTTTTAGACATTTTTAGCATTATTACTTTTTAGAAATTTTAATATGGGGTTAAGAAAATATGGGCAACTTGGGGGTGCAGTGGATAGAACACCTGCCCTGGAGTCAGGAGGACCTGAGTTCAAATCTGACCTCAGATACTTGGTACTTTTGTGACCCTAGGCAAGTCATTTTACCTTATTTGCCTCAGTTTCCTCATCTCTAAAATGAACTGGAGAAGGAAATGGCAAACCATTGTAGTATCTTTGCCAAGAAAATTCCAGATGGGGTCATGGAGAGTCAGACATGACTGAAACAACTCAAGAACAAGAAAAAGACTAGCAGGAGAAATAGAAGCTTCTCCTATGCCACCACAGCTTAAATTTTACTATCATTGACACATTTTAAAAGATGAAATATCAGAACAATGTTCTAAGATGCTGATTTTAACATAAAATACACCTACATTTATCTTGAGATTTAAGTGTAAACTGAATTTATAAAGCAGACTCATTAAAATTGTTTTATGCGTGGTACACCAAGGGGCTGGGGTATCAAGGGGTGAGAGGGCTAGGACAAATGGAAATAGGTTATTAATTAGCAACGTAATAACAAAGTGGGCTGATTCAATTTGTATTTAGTTAAATGCTACTTCTCTTCTTCAAGAAAGTTCTAGAAAAGACACTCTGAGGAAGTTAATAGTTTCCTTTAAGAAATGTGCAAATTTCTCCTATTTGTACTTTTTTTTGTGTGTGTGGTCAGAGGGAAAAATGGGGAGAAACTCCATTTATTTCTTCACAGAGAATATGATTTCAAATTTCAATTAAAATGAAATGAACAGCAGGATTATCACTATAGAGCAGGCTCTGGGAAGCAGCAATAGGCCTTCTCTCATTGCCATGGCAACTGGTCTCATTGTCAGGGCTACCTTGGTGCTCCATGTAATTGTCGGTGTGTGAGCTAAACTGATAATACACAATCAATACCCCATAAGCAGCAAACAATGTTTTGAGCCTGGAAAAATCCTTGAGAAAGAGAGGTCATTTATTATTTTTTTTTATAATTGTGTGGTGATCTGTAGGTTTGATAGGAGAGGAAAGCAAAGTACGTGGATAGTCCTGTCCAGACCAAACAGCTTCCACAATAGATAAGGTGTGCAATGGAAGGGCTATAGGAGTTTAGACAAGCTTAGAGCATCATGAAGTGTGAGAGGAACTTCAAAGGGACGCTTGGAAAAATGAACTACCTGTCCAAAGGTGAGAAGGGGAGCATACTTACATAGGAAGAAAGTTGTCCAGAGTGATGCTGAGAGGGTTAGGAAGAGAAGGATCTTCTCTGGACTCTTCATTCTCTTGCATATCCATAAATATCCTGTTGATCATCTCCTATGCCACTACAGGGCAAACGAAGAATTTTCTAGAGTCAAATATGATACTGTAGGTGGCATAGTAGATAGAGTGCCAGGCCTGGAATCAGGAAGATTTATCTTTCTGAGTTCAAATCTGGCCTCAGACACTTCTTAGCTGTGTCACCCTGGGCAAGTCACTTAAAATCCTGTTTGCCTCAGTTTCCTCATTTGTAAAATGAGCTGGAGAACAAAATGGAAAACCACTCCAATATCTTTGCCAAGAAAACCCCAAATGGGGTCACAAAGAATCTGATAAGACTGAAAATGACTGAACAACAAAAACAAACCTAAAGACACTCAATGAAATTCCAACAAGCATTAGAAAGGCAGTACGATACAGTGGAAAAGAATGTTAGTTTTAGAATCAGAGACACTGGACTCAAATCCTGGCTCTGTTACTTACAAACTATATGATGAAGGGTACACAGTCACTTAAAATCTCTAGGCTTAGTTTCTTCATCTTTAAAATCAGTCCTTAAGATTTCTTTGGATTTAAAGCTTTACTTACTTGTTTAGTACCTAAGTAGTTACTGAATTTGGGGCAGAGACCAGATTGGGTGTCCCTGGTCACACCTGGGGTACAGAGAATGTTTAGTTGATAACTATATATATATTATTTCTTATGTGTCTATGGAGAATAAATGCAAGCATTTATTTCTCTTCATGTTGAATAATGGGCACAAGAGAGTTTGTTGAAAACCAAGGATGCAGGGATCAAAACAGGCTGAGAACCCCTGTACTATACCATAGTGTGGTGCTGGAATGGGGCTGCAGGTGGGGACAAAGAATTTCCATAAACCATAGACCCTTTTCTGATGGTGTTTAAAGTCTATTAGAAGGATGAGCCATAAGAACTGAGAATTGTGATACACAATAAAGCCTAAGTATATTAAAGAGGTGTAAGACAAAATATTGGTAGGTGTGTGTTCATAGAGGAGGTCATTCTTTCCTTCCATACCTTTGAAAAGTCTTCATCTAATCTGGTAGACACTCGACTCTCAATATTTTACAAACTTGTATTTCAATGAGTCTCCTGTCAAACTGAGATGGTCTGTAAACTTGTATTTGACCCCCAGGGAATATAAATGCCAGGGAAGTAATTTTATCTTCACTAGTCCTTGAGCTCAAACTTTTGTGTACGTTTTGAAGGCTGAAGGCCTTCAAGATGGGAAATTTCCCTGAAGGAGGGGAAAGAATGAACAGTGTCCAGCAACCCAAGAATACAACATATTATATTAATAATGCCTCTATTAGCTATGGTCAGTAGACTAACCAGCAGGGGCAGGTGTCAAAGTTAAGAGTAAAGAGGCAGCTCAGATGATGGCCAATTCAGAATGTCAATTCTCAGCACCTCCTTTATTTGAAAATGGTCACCTACATAGTGTTCAACATCCCTCTTTGCCCTGCCCCACCCCAGTTAATAGATTCAGAGTTCGAAAATGATTGAGGGTGGGTAAGGTTGAGAGTGGCTAGAGAATCAGTTTGTTAGAAATCATAGCTTGTTGAGGGAAAAAAATGCTGAGAGGTATGAAATCTCTGAAGCGGTTTAGACCTGGGCAGAGATTAATGAGCAGGCAGGGAGCAGCTGACATAATTACATTCACAAGTACAGAATAAAGTCACTACATCTATTAGTTTCCCCTTTATATTATAGTTATTGATGGGAAAATATGCATATTTTGTACAGAGATAAATAACAGACGTGCTCATGAACACATACACACATTCTGTATCCCGTCTTTTTTTTCCTCTAAATTAACATTAAGAGCAGGGAATAGGGTACATTATTCCATTAAACCTCTCTAACTGAACCTTCGGTTACTTTGCACTTGCTTTTCACATCTGTGTTTTTAGATTCCAAGCTCCATGATGACAGGAACTAGACTTTTTTCCTGTTAAACACAAAACTTAATCCAACATCCAACACAGTACCTTGTACGAAGTAGACATTAAAAAAAAAATCCTGATTGAAAATCATCTCACCTTTCTCTCGTTTATTTAAAGCAAGCCTCTGAAAGGACTATACCTGACAGTATCTGTTTAATTTGCCCTTTCATCAACTCAAATTTATTATCAATCCAAAACAGAATTTCAAGAGTGTCCTAAAGTAATAGTAATGTGTTAGACACAGAAACTATAAGCCAACTGAAAGGCTACATAATTACACTAAGACAAATTACATTATCCGTTTTACATTAATTCTAATTCCCTCTGGCCTATACCGACTTAGTATATTATACCAGAAAATCAACTTTCATCACAGTAGATTATAACAATCAGTACGTTAGCAAGTATTAGACACATCTCACTTAGGAAAAGAATTGAAGACTCACACACACTCTCTTCAGTTGTATTTCAGATGATAACAACATTACCAATACCATTTATAAAGAGCTTTAAGGTTCACGTATATATGCTTTACATATGTTATCTCATTTGGTCCACACAATAGCCCCAAGATAGGTGTTTTTTATTTTCATTTTACAGACGAAGCAACTAAAACTCAGAGAGGTGAAATGATCGCCCAAAGTTACATAGCTAGGAACTACCTGAAGCGGGATTCAAACTCAAGTCTTTCTGCCACCAAGTCCTGCTCTCTTTGAGAATGAAAGACCAACAACAACAACCACCATGACACCACCTAACTGCCTTGAAAAACAAAATTATCGAAGGTCAAAACTCTAAATGATACTTGCATAACTAATGAAAAGAACAAAGTCAAGGCACACATGCTCATCCCCTCAATTTGCTGTCTTATTTGACATAAGGCAGCATGTGAGAATAATACATCTGGTAAGCTTAAAAGAACCTGGAAGGCCAGGTGGCCCACCCCCCTCATTTTACAGATGAGGAAATGAAGAACCAAAAATGCTGAGCGACTAGCTCAAGGTCATACAGATAGTAAGGAATCAGACAGGGATTTCAGTCTCCAAAGCCTTTACACCTTTCCCTAGCTAGCATGCTGCTTTCCCAGTGGTATCCCATACAACCATTCTTGCATTAAACTGCTGATATAGGTTAGCCAACCTGTGCGGCAGGGGATGCCACAGGTAAATGGCTATGTTTAAATTACACATCTTTCCTTCGGAGTCTTTAGTCTCAAATATCCCAAGAGTTAACTGGATTACATCATTTAATGTAAAACAAACAAACAAAATCACAGTCTCCAGTCATCCTGCTTTTCTTTATTTCCTTCTTTAAATAAGTGATCTCCATCTATCTTCCAACATAACTCAAAGCAGGAAGGCTTTAAAGACCCCAAACAGTAAGAGAAGAAAAGGCTAAGAACAATGCTAAAAACCCCACTGACACAAACTGCAAAGTAAACAGCTAATGCCAAATAATTTCCTTCTCATTTTGTTGTTGCTAAAACCCAGTAATTTAAGATGCAAGTGTCTCTTTACTAAAATTCACCCACTTCTCAAATGCTCCAAGATCACTTTTCAAATGCAAATGTGTCAGGCGAAAAACACACCTGTGTGAGTTTCATCTCCCCAGTGAAACAATTTGCACATAGATTATGTTTAAGTAATCCCTCAGAAACCCTAGATTACAGCATTGGGTACACTGGCAATAGAACTCTGACGGGCTTAGTAGGTATTTCTTCCACATTCATTAAAATTAATTTGTGCGCTTTTCAACACAAGAACGGTATCAAAGCATCTTAACTGTGAAGCTAAATAAATAAATAAATATTCCCCACATTTAAAGAGGTTATTTATTTTCTCTGAGGGTTGATAAAAGTTCTGATGACACTTTTTCTAATTTTAAAATCATTTTCATTTCACACTTCTGAAAAACCTGAAGTCAGGAGTGAGCGGGTGGGTCTGTTTTAAGTGTGATTCACACTTTATGTTCTCTTCCCCCAACAGCTCATGCATATTTATAATGTTAACCAGACTTCAGATTTTATACATGCCAAAGAGGAGAACTATTTTGGAAAGAATAAGGGGGGAAAAGTGTTCTTGTAGTCATGTAGCACTTTTTGTTCAAAACCTCCACACACTTTACAAATATTAACTCATCCATACACACAACATTCAAGAAGAAACAATGGTAAGTAACCAGGAGTTATCACACTTAAACTCTATTTTAAATAACTGGGGGAGGAGAGAGGTAGGGAGGGGAAGAATAGAAAGAAGAAAGCACTTTTCTCTGGTGTCACCACTTCTTTCTTATATCTCTAACATGTATTTTCAATAGCCTCTGTTAACAAACTACAGATTTGTGGTCTCAGGAACACTCAGCTGGAAGTCAAAATAATAAATGCTAGCCACCACTTACATAGTCCTTTAAAGTTTGCAACATATACTTCATAAATATTATCTCACTTTATCCTGTCTTTTATGGTGGCGGCTAGGTGGCACTTTGGATAGAGGGCTTGACTAGAGACAGGAATTCCTGATGATCGAATCCAGCCTCAGACATTTACTGGTTGTGTGAAGTTGCTTAAGCCCTGTCAGTTTCCTCACAGTAAATCTTTTATCAACCCTCAGGGATCATAACAGTGACACTCCACCTCTACCCTGAGGTCGCTGTAAAGATAAAAGGAAGTAATATTTGTAAGGCACTTAGCACAGTGCCTGGTACATAGTAGATATGTATAAATAGGTACGCATAGTCATAATATATGCTTAACAAATTCTCATTTCTGAGGAAAATTAATGTTGGATTTCATTTATTACCAATATTTCTATGTGAATTCATCCATTTAGACCACCAGCTTCTGAATGTCAAGCAACTTTTCTGAAGGGCATAATAGAATTAGGTAATTACTCCCAGCCCCAAGGCATCTGCTTGGTAAAGGCAGATGGCCCCTTTTTACTGCCTAAACAGTAGCCAGTTTGAGCTAAGGTCCTCCCCAGGGGATGTCCTTGCTCTACCCCACCCCCCAACTATGAAGTAATAGGGAGGACCTGAGAACTCCTAGCCCACATCCTCCTTAAAAGGTCACAAATCAGGGTTGCCAGGTGTAGTATTAATTTGAGCCAAGATCTTCCCCTCCATTCAATAGTCCTCAGGTGGGCCTAGGCGGAAAACCTTGCTTATAGCTTTGTTTGCAAGTAGGCCTAAAGCCTCCATTTACTCAGTACTAAACAGCTTTGGGCATGGAGCCCTCATGACCCTAAGGAGAGTTGCTAAGACCAGAGCCAATGGTATGTGCGCTGAGTTTTAGTCAATAGTGAATTCTAGCCAATCAGTGGCTGGCTAGAACTGTTTAAAAGGAGAGCCCAGAACTGAGAGCGGCAGAATCTGCAGAGAGTTGTAGGAATTGGAATTCAGCCCAAGGAGAAGAAGCAGGAACTTGGAGTCACCTGAGGTGCAGAGAGTGGAAACTAGGGAACTTCAGAGCCCCAGCAAACTGAGAAGGGAGAGGACCCGGGCAAGAAGACAGGATTCCTGAGTGTTTACAGGGAAGGCCCCAGCAGGGGGGAAGGTTACAGGATGACTTGGTTCCTTGCTATAATAGTGTGTTATAATTTCCTAGTTGCTACATTGAAGTGTGCTTACTGGTTTTGGAATATAATTACTGCTATATCAAATTGGAACAGCTGGTCTTGGGATTTTATCCTCTGGAGTCTAAATAAATGTTATACTTCCTCTGCCTTCTACCTAGAGAGTTTTTCATACTTTGTGATTCCGAACCATTCAGACGTGTTTATGGTCATCCTCGAGGTCATGAATCTTGCCTTACTGATACACCAGGGAAGGTCCAAATGATGTCCTGTCAGGCCAGTCAGAAGGAAGATACACCTAGGTATAAAATATGCTGTCAGCCTTTGCTCCTGGGAGTCTTTTGGTGCAAATGAAGGCTAGCCAATGATACCCCTTCATTATCAGGCTGTATGCCAATACTAATAAAGACTATCTCACTCGGCTCTTGCCTCAGAATGCCCTTTGTTAAATTCCAGTTGCTACATTCCCTTCCTGCTTGCTTCTTTTCCCTTCCTCACAGAAGTTAAGGGACTGATCTAGGATCACACAGCTTACGAGTGTCTGAGGTTTATTTGAACCCAGAACTGCCAGACTAGCTCTGACATTCTATACTCTGTACTCCTTCTCTGCCAGAAGAGCTAACCAGAAGCATTAGTCACAACTGTTCCCAAAAGTGATTCTTAACTTACGAGTCCATGAGTGTGCTTTTAGAAATATATTTATTTTGATAAAAGGAATTCCAACTTATTTGATTTCCTTTATAGTCCTTTGTATTTTATTTTGTGCATACCTCTGTCACAGGGTTGTTGTGAGGCTCAAAGTAGTTATTATGGCAAGGGCTTTGTAAAAATTAAAGTGGTATATAACTGCCATTGTTGTTGTTATGAAATATTATTCTGAGAAGAGGTCCAGGGGCTTAACCAGACTATCAAATATCAAAACAAAAAAAAAGATTATAACCCCTACTCTAACACTGCTTAGAATCTTGACCATGTCCTAAACTCCCTATACCTGTGGTTCCACATCTGGGAAATGAGATCATGATAGAATCCTAATAAAGCTGCCCCCAACCCCAATATTCTAACTTCCTCATAGGCCCCACTGAACATCAGGTCTACTGCCCCTACCTAGCCATCTTCCCTTCCCCCCAATATCCTAACTCAATATCCTAACTTCTTCGTATATGTCTCACTGCTCACTAGAACAACAGGTGTGTCCATTTGCTTAACCACAACCATATCCATCTAGTCTTAGACAGGACCACAATACCTAACTATCTATCTTGACCAGCAGGACCACAATAGCTAGCCAATTGGAGGGCAACACAATCAGAATGTTTGACAGCTGAACCATAGAAGGGACTCCTCCTCCATCACCTAATCCCTTAAACTCCCCCTGACTTTTTAATATTTATCATATTGCTATATTCTATGTAAATTTGATTGTGTAATCAGCATCTTTACCCTATAAAAATCCATCTTGCTTTCTCTGAAGTTGCTGGCTCACCTTGGAACCTGGAGTGACTCATGAGAAGCGTCAATCTCAATAAATGCCTAAACTTGGATTAGAGGTGGCTTGACTCTGAATTCTTTGAGATGGTTCCACCACAACACATCATGAAACTGCAACAGTTTTTGGCATCCCTGGGTGGGCAGAGACTAAACCCCAACAATAATGCCTATTTTACCTCTTTCAAGGGATTATTGAAAAAATGTGTATTAGTTTTAATAAGCAAATCTCTATACAAAAACAAAGTAGTAGTATAAAGAATCCTACTGGTCCTCTGGACTGACACCCCTCATCCAGATACAATAATCATAGACATAAAGACAAAAGGGATCTTTGAAATGATCTAATCCAGGGACCAGAGAGTGTAAATGTCTTGCCCAAAGTCACACAAGTAGTAAATGACAGAGCCAGGATTTGAACTCATGTGTTGTGATTCCAAATCTATTCTCCTTATTTCTACACTGTAGCCATATTCTACATAGCATTCCCTGTCTTCATCCATGCTTAGAATAGGTGATATATATATATATATATATATATATATATATATATATATATATATTCCTTTAAGATGTGTAAAACATGTTATGTGCATTTCATTTGTTACTTATAAAATGAGATGTATGTCCTTACAGATAAATAAACTGAGGCTGAGAGGAAGTGACATGCCCAGAAGCAAATAATAAGTAAGTACCCAAGGCAGAATTCTAACTCCCATCTTGCTGACTCCTCCAAGTCTAACGTGTCATCCACTATGCCTCACTACTTTCGGAATAAGATATGTAGACCAGAGGTATCAAATCAGATTTAAACGTCACTGGGAAATATTTAACAAAATAAATGAAAACATAATAGGGCACAGGTAATATTAATCTGTGGTTCTCTAAGTCAATATGTGGCCATCAGGACTCCTTTTGGATAGTTTAATGGCCCCCATTTCTATTTGGTTGACACCGTTGCTGTAGACCACTCCATCCAGGTACATCATGTTCCTTTAAAGTTTATGACTACATTGGATATGGTTCAGTGACAAGGATATGACACTAACCCTTCCGTGGCTCCGGTGTACCTAACCACTAAGGTAATATACATGGACTCTTCAGTAAACACAGAGTATGACTATAAAGCAAGGAAAACGTTTCAGTTACCTTAGACAAGTCACTCTCACTATTTTTAAGTAATTCTTGCATGCATGTGTAGGCCCAGGCAAGCGATACCCAGACACTCACCCTTTAGCCTTTCTCATTTAGTCTGTAAACTCCTTAAGGGCAGGAGCTATCACTCCTACGTGGCCAAGATGTCTAATATAGCAGCATACATCTTCCAATTACTCCATGAATGTGCTAACAATGAGAAGGTTGGGCTGCTTACTCAGTGTTTTGTGATTAGACTGTTGTTGTTGTTGAATTCTGACTCATGAGCCCATTTTGGGTTTTCTCTGCAAAGATACTGGATAGCCAGCTCATCCTACAGGTAGGAGAACTGATGTAAACCAGGTTAAGTGACTTGCCCAGGGTCACACAGCTGGTAAATGTCTGAGGCCAGATTTGAACTCAGGAAGATGAGTCTTCCCAACTCCAGGGTCTGTACTATATTCACCGTGCCATCTAGCTGCCCAGAGACAGACTGATTTAAATAATTAAACATCCAGAATGCTCATGGACCTGGGCAGGTCAGTTCAAAAGACAGAGCACTGTGTCCTAGGCAACCAAGTGGCTGATCAATGATTCATCCAACAGAGTATGGTAGAAAGACCCCTGGTATTGGGCTCCCATGTCTTTGGTTCGAATCCCACCTTTTCTACTTCCCACTTTGAGTGACCTGGGGTGAATCACTTAACCTCAGAGTGTCTCTCTTCCTTCAAGATACAGCTCAAACTCGACCTTTTACATGATGTCCTTCCTGATGTCCCAACAGCTACTCATACCTCTCATAGTAACTTGTATCTAACTGCTTTGCGTTATTTGTGTTCATTCTTTTTACAGATTTATTCTGTATACATATTATATATGGACTTTTTAATCTCTCCCACTAGTATGTAATCCCCTTGAGTGTAGGGACTATTCCAGTCCTCATATTTGTGTCTCTAGTAGCTAACACAATGCCTGATAGATGCTTCTTGAGGGATTGAGTAACCTTCATGGGCTCCAGTTTTTGCTTCTGTAATATAAGGGGATTAGACTAGATGACCTCTGAGATCCTTGCCAGTTGTTGCTTTATTTTTTTAAATTGCATCATTTTCCCATTGTTTCATGCCTATTTCCTTTTTAAAAATTATATACATATATGCATATATATAGATATATATATTTGTTACATTTTAAGTTCTGAACTATCTCCCTCTCTCCCTGCCCTATTTCTTAAAGAGAGATTTACCTCTTATTTCCCTCAAAAAGAAATTATTCAGGAGGGGTTCTTAATTTGCAGTTCATGTTTGTAGACAGATAGATAGATGATAGATAACTACATTTCAACATAATTGGTTTCCTTTGTAACCCAATGTATTTTTATACAGTTAGAAATATTATTTTGTGGAGGGGTCCATAGGCTTCACCTGGTTGCCAGAGGAAGAACTGACTAAACACACCTGTTATAGAAGACTAATAAATTCTGATGGCTGGAAGATAGATTAAAAAATACATCATAACATTCTCTCCACTAAGAACAGATATCTGTTGTGTTTATTCTCTCTTGGTCATGTCTTCCAGGATAAAACACACCCAGTTAACCTTAGGATGGATGTTGCCAAAAATAAATATCCCCTCCACAATTAAATTTAGATTTTTTTTTCTTCTTAAAAGGGCAAGTTGTACAAAAAAGTAGTGCAATCCCTGCCTATTCTGCAACATTCTGGAAGAAGCTTTGCCCTATTCTGGGGGCATTCATTTGGCAAATATCCCTGGCATAGGGAATAGAGAACCAAAATTCAGGGAAATCTCCCAAGTCTGTAACTTGGTGTTCATACACTTGCAAGTATAGCCAAGAAGGAAAGAAGGTGTGAATCTGAGGGAAGTAAGGAAAGAAATGGGTTATGAGACACATACATATATACAAACATGCTGTAATTAAGTATAATTTAAAAACACTTTACCTACATTTTAGTGCCTGACAACTTTTTTTTCTTCCCATTTATGACTTCCTCAGACATATCTCTGTAGAGACAAATTATATTTATGTTGCTGGGATGACAAGGACTAGGACTGACTTACAAAATTAACTAATTACCACTTCTCTGTTTGCAGCAGCTTTCAATGGTATTTACATAACAACCCTTCTTGGTTACTAATGTATTGGAATGATACTCAAGGTAGTAGATACAGAAATACCTTGGCTGATTTCTATACATACCTGCCTTCACATAAGTGTTACCCTCAGATTTGGCCCAGATCCAGAGGTGGTAAGTGTTTGATAACCAACTCTCCTAAAACGCAGGACAGAATTTTAAATTTGAACTGCCTTATTAATATTTTCTCCACCACTATCTTAAGTCTAGACAATCAACTGAATAATAAAGCCCTGATGATTCTCAAATCGACCTCTCCTGCCCTAACCTCTCTGTTGACTTCCAGTCTCACATCTGCTACTGCCTTTCAGACATCTAGATGTCCAGTAGACATTTTAAAATCACTATGTCCAAAAATGGAACCCATTATCTTTCCCTCTCAACCTTCTCCTACCCCCTCCTACCCTCCATATTACTGTAGAAGGCACACCAACCTCCCTCATTCCCAGGATGATCTAGATCAGGGCTTCTTAAACCTTTCCCACTATTAACCCCTTTTCTTGTTTTGGCAGCCTTTGTTGGCATTGGATGGCCTGAGGGCATGAGCCAGCTTTTAAGTGTGCATGCTTTGCACTCAGAAGCAAGGCTGCAGTGCAGTTACAAGATGCAATATGGACAAGTACTGCCAGAAACACCTCAGATTCATTACATGTTTGATTTTAAATTAATTTTTGGTTTTTGCACATTCAGAAGCCTTTTACTGTTGCCAAATTTTTTGCTACCCCATATGGGGTCACGACCCACAGTTTAAGAAGCCCTGTTATAGATGACCAAAAATGAGGTTCACGGACCTCAGACCCTTACAGAAAATGGGGTCACAGATAATAAGCCATTGAGGTAGGATTTGAACTTATGTCTTTCTGACTCCAAATCCTGTACTCTAGCTATTATACCCTAATATTTATGGCTATATTCTAAAGCTACCTAGAAATTATTTTTTATGATCTGCTCTTTTATATTATGTATGTGACTTCCCACTCTTTGTTAGTTCAATTAAAGGAGAGTTGCCTGAATCATTAATGTAAAAACAACAGTGGCCATATATTCCTGGAAGGAGAAAAGAAAATGTGCCATCATACATATCCACCACTATCCCCACTTCTCTACAACAAAGAGCAGGTGTAAAGAATTAATTAAGGTCAAGATTAAAACACAGATCTTTTTTTGTGCCTGGGAGAGCCACTAGATGGTTTTTGAAGTCTAATTTCAAGGGCCAACCAGAACCTTGTAGGGTTGATTTTGAGTACTAATTGGGCCCTATGTGAAGAGGACATGTATTTAACCTGCTCTGGAAAGGGTTCTATTTGCACTCTCCTCCTCCTCAGAAGCAGCTAGTAAGAGGGAACAATACCTCTCTTGCATAATATCCCATTTATAAATGTGATGGACCTTGATTGGTGACAGATGAACTTCAGCAGGGTCAGAGGTTCAACCCTGAGAAGCAATGATTAGCATCCTAAATATACTAGGCCAGGGGAGACCAAGTATCTTGAGAGAATAATTCTCTCTTGAAATTCTCTTCCTCCTTAAAGGGCTCTGCATAATTCACAATCTACAGAGCATGGCTTCTCAAGGGATGTTTGATATCTATTAACAAGACTAAGAAAAGGCATAAACCTAGGAAGAGATGGAGAAAGATTAGGAATCAATTAGAGAAAGATCTGGGAGGGTAATTCTAGGTTGGCTACCACTTGCCTTGATCCTATGATGCAAATATTGCTACCATACCTTTGTTCATGCCAATTTTCCATTCTTCAATATTACCACTGATGCTATCTAGATTCTAATCATTCCTTCAAAGTTGAGCTCAAGTCTCCTTCTCCTCCATGTAGACTTTCGTGGCCACCCCAGGTATCTTCTCACCAGTGAAATACTAGAGTATTTATTGTTTGGGTCACTTGTATATATATATACATACATATATGTATGTATATATATATACATATATATATACACACACACATATGTGTGTGTGTGTGTGTATAATCTCCTCAACCATCTGTAAGTATCCCTCAGACTGCTTTTGTTGTCTTTTTGTCACTAACATTTATTAATGCTTTCTGTCTTTTTTTGTCCTAGAATTAAATTCTAGGAACTATCCAATAACAGTTCCCAACATTTATACAGGGTGTTCCTAAAGTCTGGACACATAGGCAAAAATGCATATTTTCAAGAAATGAAATGAATGAAATTTTCAACAACATTTTATTTAATTGGAATATTAACAAATAACACCTTCAATATGATTTCCATCATTTGTGTTGCAAAAGTTGTTGTGCTTTGTAAGATTCACTTGAACTCAATGCAATAACTCCATATGCCGTCAATTTTAGCACATCCACTCTTTATGCATTCAATCAAGTGTGTTGCATCTGTGATTTTCATTGAGTACACCTTCTCCTTTAGCATACCCCAGAGTGAGGGAGGTATCATTTTATAGATTAGGAAGCTGATTCAGAGAGAGGCTGAGTGAGTTGCCTAGGAGTTGTTGTTTTTGTCCTTCTTTTTCAAAGAAGACCAATGACATTATGGGGTGATGTCTTGACTCATGATTGAATCAGATTTAAATGAGGCCAGAATTGTATAAAATCATCAGCCTCACTCTCTTTTCCAAAATCACCGAAGTCCAGGGTCAAGACAGAAGTAAGGATCACCTTGGTGTCTTCAATGTCTGACTAAGCTCTAAGCGCTCCACGTTGCCTGTTTCAGGTTCCTTCATTAGCCACTGGAACAAATTGTTCTCATCTACCCACTCCACTGGGGAAAGTCTTCACATGCTTGAAGTAGACATCCCTCTAACTCACTGACAGATTTGAGGCCCATTGGCTACCCTCAACTTGGTTTAGCCCATCTGTAGAGACAGTTTACTGGGGTGTGGTCACCAGGCATACTACAGTTTCTTGAAGCCCCAGGTAAGAGTTGTGTGCCAGACAGACACCGAAGGTGGATGAAAAGGACTCAACAAGCCCCTACCAGAGGTTTTCCTTGGACCCTAGGAACACACAGCTAGTGAATGTCAAGGCAGTATGGGAACCTTGCCCCTATTGACTCTAAGACTCTATCTACTGTGTCATTTACCTCTCTCCAACCCAAAGATACGCCATCCTGTAGAACTGTCCCTTAAAATGTCTAAAACAGATGGGGCAGAGCCAAGATGGTGGCTGGAAAGCAGGGACTAGCATGAGCTCCCTGCCAAGTCCCTCCAAAAACCTATAAAAAATGGCTCTGAACCAATTCTAGAACTGCAGAACCCACAAAATAGCATAGGGAAGCAGGGCTCCAGCCCAGGACAGTATGGATGGTTGCTGGGTGAGGTATTTTGCGCTCGGAGCTGGGAGCGGAGCAGAGCCCAGTGTGGGCTGTGCAGACCAACCAGACCAGGAGCTGGTAGGAGCAGGCCCTAGCACCCTGAATTAGTGAGCTGTGGCGGTTGCCAGACTTCTCAACCCACAAACACCAAAGACAACAGAGAAGAACTGCAGAACCCACAAAATAGTGGAGGGAAGCAGGGCTCTAGCCCAGGACATCCTGGATGGTCTCTGGGTAAGGTCCATCACGCATGGAGCTCAGAGCTGGGAGTGGAGCAGAGCAGAGCCCAACATGGGCCGTGCAGACCAACCAGACCAGGAGCCGGGTGGAGCAGGCCCTAGCACCCTGAATCAGTGAGCTGCAGCAGTTACCAGACTTTGCAACCCACAAGCACCAAAGACAACAGAGAAGGTTAGTGGGAAAAGTTGCTGGGGTCAGGGTGATAGAGTTCGTGGTTCAGCCACCACCCTAGGGGCAGCAGAGGTGGGGCAGCTACAGAACTACAGCTGCAGTTGCTTCTGGCCCCAGGCCCACATAGTGGGAGGAATTAAGTGGTAGATCAGAGCAGGAGTGCAGAGCCTGCTGAAGATCTAAGTCCAGTCCAGGTTGGGGGTTCCTGGGGAAGGAGGAGTGCTGGTGTGGCAGAGCTGGCACATCCCCCCAAGCTTTTAACACAGTTCTCTTTACAAGCAGTCATACCCCACTGAAAAGCTCAAGGGTCAAGTAAGTTGGCTGGGAACATGGCCAGGCAGTGAAAACGCACCCAGATTCAGTCTCAGACTTTAGAATCTTTCTTTGGTGACAAAGAAGACCAAAACATACAGCCAGAAGAAGTCAACAAAGTCAAAGAGCCTACAACAAAAGCCTCCAAGAAAAACATGAACTGGTCTCAGGACATGGAAGAGCACAAAAAGGATTTGGAAAAGCAAGTTAGAGAAGTAGAGGAAAAATTGGGAAGAGAAATGAGAAGGATGTGAGAAAACCATGAAAAACAAGTCAATGACTTGCTAAAGGAGACCCAAAAAAATACTGAAAAATATACTGAAGAAAACAACACCTTAAAAAATAGACTAACTCAAATGACAAAAGAGCTCCAAAAAGCCAATGAGGAGAAGAATACCTTGAAAGGCAGAATTAACCAAATGGAAAAGGAGGTCCAAAAGACCACTGAAGAAAATACTACTTTAAAAATTAGATTGGAGCAAGTGGAAGCTAGTGACTTTATGAGAAATCAAGATATTATAAAACAGAACCAAAGACATGAAAAAATGGAAGACAATGTGAAATATCTCATTGGAAAAAGCACTGACCTGGAAAATAGATCCAGGAGAGAGAATTTAAAAATTATTGGACTATCTTAAAGCCATGATCAAAAAAAGAGCCTAGATATCATCTTTCAAGAAATTATCAAGGAGAACTGCCCTGATATTCTAGAGCCACAGGGCAAAATAGAAATTGAAAGAATCCATCGATCGCCTCCTCAAATAGATCCCAAAAAGAAATCTCCTAGGAATATTGTCGCCAAATTCCAGAGCTCCCAGATCAAGGAGAAAATACTGCAAGTAGCCAGAAAGAAACAATTTGAGTATTGGGGAAATACAATCAGAATAACCCAAAATCTAGCAGCTTCTACATTAAGAGATCGAAGGGCTTGGAATACGATATTCCGGAGGTGAATGGAGCTAGGATTAAAACCAAGAATCACCTACCCAGCAAAACTGAGTATCATGCTCCAAGGCAAAATATGGATTTTCAATAAAATAGAGGACTTTCAAGCATTCTCAGTGAAAAGACCAGAGCTGAATAGAAAATTTGACTTTCAAACACAAGAATCAAGAGAAGCATGGAAAGGTAATCAAGAAAACGAACAAGAAAAAGAAATCATAAGGGACTTACTAAAGTTGAACTGTTTTGTTTACATTCCTACATGGAAAGATGATGTGTAGGATTCATGAGACCTCATTATTAGGGTAGCTGAAGGGAATATGCATATATATGTATGTATATGTGAGTGTATATGTATGTATATATGTATGTGTGTGTATATATATATATGTATATATATATATATATATATATATATATACAGAGAGAGAGAGAGAGAGAGAGAGAGAGAGAGAGAGAGAGAGAGTGGACACAGGGTGAGTTGAAGATGAAGGGAAGATATCTAAAGAAATAAAATCAAATTAAGGGATGAAAGAGGGAGATAGGGAGAGATAGAATGGGGTAAATTAGCTTGCATAAAAGTGGCAAGAAAAAGCAGTTCTGTAGGAAGAGAAGAGAAGGCAGGTGAGGGGGAATAAGTGCTCTCATCAGATTTGACCTGAGGAGGGAATACCATACATCCTCAATTGGGTATCTTACCCCACAGAAAAAAAGGAGGAAGAAGGAAAAAAAGGGGGGGGATGATAGAAGGGAGGGCAGATGAGGGTGGAGGTAATCAAAAACAAACACTTTCAAAAGGGGACAGGGTCAAGGGATAAAATTGAATAAAGGGGGATAGGATATGAAGGAGCAAAATATAGTTAGTCTTTCACAACATGAGTATTGTGGAAGGGTTATACATAATGATACACATGTGGCCTATGTTGAATTGCTTGACTTCTTAGGGAGGGTGGCTGGGAAGGGAAGAGGGGAGAGAATTTGGAACTCAAAGTTTTAAAAACAGATGTACAAAAACAAAAAAAGTTTTTGCATACAACTAGAAAATAAGATACACAGGCAATGGGGTGTAGAAATTTATCTTAACCTACAAGAAAGGAAGGGAAAAGGGGATGAGAGGGGAGTGGGATGACAGAAGGGAGGGCTGACTGGGGAACAGAGTGACCAGAATATACGTCATCTTGGAGTGGGGGGGAGGGTAGAAATGGGGAGAAAATTTGTAATTCAAACTCTTGTGAAAATCAATGCTGAAAACTAAATATATTATTTTTTTTTCTTTGCTTTTTGGCAGGGCAATTGGGGTTAAGTGACTTGCTCAAGGTCACACAGCTAGTACAAGTGTCAAGTGTCTGAGGCCAGATTTGAACTAAGGTTCTCCTGACTCCAGGGCCGGTGCTCTACTCACTGCACCACCTAGCTGCCCCTGAAATATATTAAATTTAAAAAAAAAATTAAAAAATGTCTAAAAGAGTGAAATATTCTTTAAGCAATGGCACAGTCACAGCATTGTCCAAAATTCTGGATACTACAAAAGTTCACAAGCCTATGCCAGGAAAATCTCAAAGGGAATACTATAATAGAACCCCAAGGGCTCAGGTATATCCATGATGTCACAAGAGAAGACTAAAAAAGCAGTTCAGGAGGACAGATGGAGAATTATGCTTTCCGGAATTATTCGGGTCAAATGCAAATGCAGGTCAACCCCAATGTTGATGTTAAATACCTCCATCTGCACTAAAAGGCAGAAAGATTGTTAAGTAAAAGACAGACACCAGTGTTAAGCCTCTCTACCAAAGAGAGCTCAGAGATTTTATCCAAGAATCTTCTGTGGCAGAGAAGGCAAAGATCAAGAACACAGGATCATAGGATATAGTGTGGGCAGCGACCTTAGAGGTCTTCAAAATAATTCGAGATAAGATTTGAAGGAACTCTTTATAGATTAACCAAGATTTCTACTTCAGCTCCAACTCTTATGTAGTAACACATAACCTGACCTGTGTTGTCATTCTATGCCATTTCTAGGGATGTATCAAGCCAGATTATGTCAGCCAGCATTGATCTTTCTCAGTATTACAAAAAAGAAGATAACAAGTCTACTGTCAAGACTACTACTTCTACACACAATGTAACCGGGTAACAACTTGACTCAAGTATTGATGCCTTATACTCCTCCTTCCACTCATTCTATGTCTCAGACAAACAGCATCTAAGTGATAGATCATAAGAGTATTTTTAGTTCTCACCTAAGTGAGGCATAAAACACAATCTAAAAGGGAGAAAAAAGTAAAATTCAGTAAAATCTGAACATCATTGGAATATAAAAATGTGTTAACCATTTGCAAGCTTATAGTCCATCAGAGACGGCTTAGACTGATAAATCAATAAAGCAATGAGTGTCTGTTGTTATTATGTGCCTGGCATTATAGTCTGGACAAGTGATAAGGATGCCAAGACTCTTCTGGGAATTGAACCAAATACAGTGTTAGATGAGAGGGCATAATTAATGTTAACTTTTATAATCCTTTGGGAGAATTTAAGTCCTCTACAATTACCAATAATTTTTGTTTTGTTGTTCAGTTGTGTCCGACTCTTTGTGACCCCATTCAGTGGGTTTTCTTGACAAAGATACTGGGCTATTTTTGCCATTTCCTTATCCAACTCATTTTACAGATGAGGAAACTGAGTCAAACAGGGTTTAGTGTCTAGCCCAGGGTCACACAGGTAGTATGTGTCTGAGGCCAGATTTGAGTCTTCCTGACTCTAGACTCGGCACTCTACCCACTGCATCACCTGGCTGCCTGGTGACTAATAACAGCCAACATTTATTTGGTATTTGAAGGTTTGTGATGTTTTACAGGCATTATCTACTTTTGTCCTCACAACCACCCTGGAAGTAGGTGAGGCTATTGCTGCTTTTTAGTGATGAGGAAAGCTGAAACAGGTTAAGTAATTTTCCCATGATCACACAGTTAGTATCTTAGACCAGATTTGACTCAGGATTTCCTGACTCCAGATCCAAAGTAATATCTACTGTGCCATCTAATTACCTACTGTAGCTCCATTTGAACATTCCTTGAAGTGTCATAGCTTCATTCTTAAATCTGGGACAAACACTGAGAAATCACCTGTGGATGAGATTTTTACTCAACATAGGAAAAATAAAAAGGAAGACTTTATACCCACAAATTCAAAAACCTTGGTTTGAAAGCCTTGAGTAATAATAATTATTGTAATAATTGCATATATTTAGACAATATTATATAGTTACAATGTAGTCTCTATTTGCTACAATAGTCCTGTGAATGTGGTATTGTAAATACCATTTCCTCTATTTTACAAATAAGAAAAAGTCTCAAAGAAGTGATTTGATAATAGCTCTCATATTTGCCCTTTTTGTTGTTCTTCAGTTGTTTTAGTCATGTTTGATGCTTTGTGACCCCATTCGGAATTTTCTTGACAAAGATACTTGAGTGGCCTGTAATTTCCTTATCCCGCTCATTTTACAGTTGAGGAAATCAAGGTTAAACATGGTTAAGT
Organism: Trichosurus vulpecula; assembly: GCF_011100635.1. NCBI lineage: Eukaryota > Metazoa > Chordata > Mammalia > Diprotodontia > Phalangeridae > Trichosurus > Trichosurus vulpecula. Next base: position 236,573,719 of record NC_050580.1, on the reverse strand, counting down.
GACTTGTCCAGGGTTACACAGCTAGTAATGGTCTGAGGTCAGATTTGAACTCAGAAAGATGAGTCTTCCTGACCTCACCTAGCTATCCATATTTGCCTCTCCTCTCCACCAAAAGTGCCATCACCCTCTTTAGGCCTCCTTGTTTGGACTACACTAATGAGCCCCTAAAGATCTTCCTCCCTCCAGAAGCTTCATACAACTATATAATATTCTTTCCAGTGCAGAGATCTGACCATACATTCTTTTGCTAAAAATCTTTCTGAAACTCCCAAATGTTGATAGGATAAAATATGATCTTCATAGTGTAGCATTTAAGCCACTCCACAATCTGACTGCAGTCTATTTTTCCAGACTATTTTGGCTCCATTACATTTCATGTATGTGGGGCTACAACTAAACTATATTAGTTTACCTGCCCCCACCCTCCATCTTGTCCTATTTTTTCTCTCTGTGCATTCATTCTTGTAGGCTATTCCCCCATGCATGAATTATACTTCCTTTGAATCTTTACTCATAGAACCTTTTTTCTTATTTTAAATTTCAAATCTCTGGGTAGAACTAATTGTTAGGAAATGTTTATATTAAGCTCAATTTTCCCTTTCTAATTTATACCCATTGCTCTCCATTCTGCACCCTGAGGCCAAGCAGAACTACTTCCATCCCTCTTCCATGATCCAGCCCTTTAAGCAGGAGTTGAGACCCTGTGGCCTCAAGGCCACATGTGGCCCTCTAAGTCCTCAAGTGTGGCCTTTTGGATGAATCCAAACTTCCTAGAACAAATCCTTATTAAGGGAAACTCATTATTATTATTATTGTTATTATTATTAATTTTATGTAATAAAATATATCATTATATAATATTATTAATATTCATTCTATATAATAATATATTCTATATTGTATATGACAATAATGAAATAATAATTATTATTATACATTATTATTAAGGGTTCCCCTTAATAAGGATTTGTTCTGTGAAGTTTGGATTCAACCAAAGGGCTGCACTTGAGGACTTAGAGGGCCACATGCGGCCTTGAGGCTGTAGGATCCCCACCCCTGCTTTAAACACTTGAAGATAGCCAGGTTCATAGATTTAGAGCTGGAAGGGATTTCAGAAGCTATCCACTACAACCCCTTCATTTTTCAATTGAAGAACCTAAGTCCCAGAGATATTAAGCTACTTGGCTAAGGTCACACAGATAGTAAGTGGAATTTGAACAGAGGTGCTATAACTCCAAACCCATTTCTCAGCTCCCCTAATGCCTCTTTTCTGCAAGTTAAATATTCCAGTTTCCTTCACACAATTCTCATGCACATCAATTATTGGTCCTTTGCCACTCTGATCGATGATCTGCAGGGCACCTGGAGGAGGACAATATCCTTCTTAAATTGTGGCACCCAGAAGTAAATAGAATGTTCTAGCTGTTCACTGGCCAGAGCAGAGTACAGTGAGACTATTTCTTCCTCAATTTTGAACATTGAGTCCTTCAAGTCAGTATTAGATTTATTTTTATTTTTGTTGGTTTTGGTAATTGTTTCACAAGGTTGAATCATGGTGAGATTTCAGTCCAATAACAAGGCCTTCCCCCAACCTCAGACTTTTTTATTCAGATGAACTCTTGCCTAGCTATGCCATCAGTCTTCCACCATCATGTACTTGTGAAGTTGAAACTGGGCTCCAAACCTTTCTCTTTTCCTTACTGGAGAACTTGGCTCTTCCAATAATGGCCAGGAGCCACTGATTTAAAAATGATAAGTTTCAGCTTCTTCATCTCTAAAATGGGACAGAGATGGCAATACCTTCCTTTCTACTTCGTGGAATTGTTGTAAGGTTCGGATGAGATTATAGATGTGAAAGTGCTTTGTAAACTGCAAAGCACATATAAAAGTAAGAGGCTGCACAAATATACAGTATTTTTTAAATTTTAAAACAGTAATATCATCATCAAATAATCTAATTACCTTGATGAATAATTCAGGAAATAATTCTTCATGTGAGAATTATCACACTAAATAGTAATGAGCAATTTCTGTCATTAGTACCCAAGAAATTTACCTAGTGAAATTGTTGGTAGACTACCTGCAAAATTATTAAACTGGAATAAAAAAAAGTTTCAGAACTAAAAGCGATAGGTTTCCTGAAAACCAAAGTGATTATCCAGCTTTCATGAGACACCAAAGACAAACATTTTCCCCTTTCCTCCACATAATAGAAACTTTCAACAAGTAGTTACTACCTCTCATTGCTACTGGAAGTAAGGCAGTCATAAAATCAGAGGCTTGTAGGATCATGAATTTATTGCTCAAAGGAACCTTAGGAAGGATCCAGTCCAACTCCCAATTTTAGAGATAACAAAGCTGAGGCCCCATGGAGGGGAAATGCCATGCTCAACATCACAGGGGCAAATGGCTAAGACAGCTTTCAAACCCAAATTCTTCTCAAAATCCAGCATTGTTTTTACTATACCACAACTCTCTTATTAAACTTAGTTATGTAGATCCAGTAAAGTGGCCGTACTTAATAATTCCCCATTTCCTGTAGAAGAACCTCTATATTTGTCACAATAACCACATCTGCCCACAAAGAAGGACAGACAGCTATGTATTGTTTCCTCGCACATATAGGTCCATAATTACATGCCTAAATCACTTTGAGCCTTGAAATTCAGGCCCATGGTTTTTCTTCACATTTTAACAACTATTCAAGTGCCTAATGATTGGGTTACTTGCAAGTTTCCCTAAATGATGTAATAAACATAATGGGGAGATGCATTAGTGGTGGAATATGAGCTTTCAGCATCTAACTGAGCCAATGTCTATTTGAAAAGCAATCATGCCATTTCCTAAAGGATACTAGGTACATTGTCGCATCTGGCACTGTAGGAGGAAGCTCATAGGGTGACCCTGGTTTAGCACACATCTCAGTATAAATTTCATTCAGGAAGAACCACTGTGAAATGCATAGCATTTGACATAATCCCCAAGATATAAACCAGCTCTAGTATTAGAGAGAGCAGCAACTGCTAGCATTTTAGGGATTCCTTAATATTGCAACAGATTGAAATTTTGCTAGCCACAAATGGATTCTTAGCTGGCCACAAATCATATGAGCTGTAGTGGCTATTTGTAAATCATTTGTCATCATTTTAACCAGCATTGAGTGTGTTGATCAGAAATCGTGTGGCATTGTGAGATCTGCCATAGCTATTGGGCATGAATCAGCAGTCCAGATAATAGAAGATGCAGGATTATATGGCTAGTTGCAGTCAGATGGATAGGAGGGAGGTAGAAAGCTACACCATGACCCATTGTTTCTGAAACACTGATATTTAGAATGGTCTGACTCCAGGAAGTAGAGCTACCATGAAAAGATAATGCCCCAAATTTCTATTGTATTCGACTCATTAGGAAAGAGCCTATAAGGAAGGTATGGAGGATGACCTAATTGTGCAGATGAGATAATTTGGGTAAAAAAAAAGTCTAAGACTCTTGACCACGAATAAACTTTGACTAACTTCCACTTCTCAGATTTGACCTTAAGTTTCCTGTTTCCAAGTCTAGTACTTCCCCTTCTCGCTCCCATCCCCAACCCTGGACCCACACAACTCTCCTGAGGCTCTTGCCCTGGCTGACACAGCTATTAAGTGTCTGAGACTAGATCTGAACTCAGGTCTTCCAGACTCCGGGCTCTATCCTAACTGCCATGACAATGTGACTAAGAACTTTGCTTTGTTTAGGTTGTTTTTTTTTTTTCCTTTTTTTCCTGTTAGTCATAGGGTCCATGATTCATCTGGGGAATTTTCCAATTATTTTTAGCTTCAGCTGCTGAAAGACCTCAGGGTCTAGTTTAGAACTCAGCATTCTATCTCCTGCCTCTGTGGCATTGCCCAGGCTGCAATCTCCAAGCTTGGAAGTCATTCTGTCTTTATCTATTTCTCCTGGAACTCCTCCCATAAAAATTTAGGTGAAGTGTCACCTCCTATAGGAAACTTTTTCCTGATCCCCTTCTTTGTTAGTGTTCTCTCCTTCCTCAAATTATCACTATGTATTAAATGACTTATTCATTGTATCTTATTCCCCTTTTCCCACCCATGTAGGTCACTTGAATCAAATCAGTTTCACCTAGTGAGTGATAAAGATTGAAAAGCTAAAACTGGACTAGCAGCCACCACAATAAGGATCTCACAAAGTGATCAATCCACAAAGTACTCCAAAATATGGACATGAGGCTGTCCTCTTCTCCTAATCTGATTTGTGGGTTGGATTGTAGAAGTGACATTTCAGGAAGTTTGGTGAAACATTAGGGCTGAGTTAGTTTGATTTCAGTATCTTCCCTGAAATCATTAAGGTAAATATAATAAAATAAAAATGATTCAAGTAGACATGTAAGTAGAACCAAAAGATTTATATATGTATAAACATATTATGAAAAATGGGAAACAAAGTGTTATTGAACATAAACATAGCTATTAGTTTGCTTTATAGTTATATTACCCATCACTTTGGTTCAATTCATTTATGAGAAGGGTAAGTATATTATTATTGTATCATGTGGGGAGTGGGCGGGAAATAAAGCATATTCATTAACAGATAGAGAAGGGGCATTTCCCCCCCTTTTATAGTTTTCCCCAGGCCATTAAGTGAAATAAATTGATTCCATGGAACTAATTTTGTAATTAAAAAGCTTATCATGGCTTTTTATAATGAGCTAAGTAAACAGACAGTAATTCAGTTACAATATTTACATGTCTCACACTAGGGGAATGTGTGTTTAGAAAATTAAATAATAAAGGGAAAAGAGGAGAGAATTTAAAACAAAGAGTTGAGAAAGCCAAAGAGAGGGCAAGGAATGGTGAGACCATTGTCAGTTATTTCAGAGGCAATTCCCTTGACAATTTCTTTTTTTGGTGACATTGAAGAAAACAAGCTATTTGTAATTGTTCCCTAGGGGCAAATGACACTGGTTAGTGAACATGGAATTCAGAGGCCTATGAAATCTTTATGAAACTTCAGTTCATCTCTCTTGAGGGTTGAGATAAATTGACCTGAGACTAGAAGGTACCAGGCTTTCCATCTGTATAACAGGAATTATTCTTCCTAAATACTCCCAAACACCCTTCCCCAAAACCTTAATTCTTCTGCCTTTGGAAAGGAGAGCTACACGTGTTTCAGAAGGCACAGAAAAAAAATTAGTTAGGTGCAAGGATTCTAGAAATCAGATACAGTTGAAAGCCCAGAATATAATCGGTCAAATTGGAGTCTGAAAGACCTGATGCTTTTATTTTTGAAAATGGGCCAAAGAGCACAAGGGGCCACTACAGATCTGTACCTTTGCTTGACATCTCCTCTCAAAAGTGGAACCTACAAAGACACATTTCCCTGTATTGACACAATGAAATTTTGGCTCAGAACTAACACAGAGGGAAGAGCCTAATATACTACATCATATGACACTTGGTTTTCTTATTAGATGTCTCTAATTCAAGTAATGATCAGGCCCTACTCTGTTTGGCTTAAAAAAGATCAGGCAGGCAGACTCATAGCCTGAGGTGATATAGCTGTAATCAGAGAAACTGTCCTGGGCTCCCTTGGAAAATCACCACCTTGAACTGAACTGAATATCCCACTTTCTCTCTGGACTTTCTTTTAAATTTTGTTTTAGTTAGCTCTCATTGGGTTCTAACAGCTTTCTGAACAGTGCACAACCAAAGACTTTTATCATTATTATGCATGTGTGTGTGTGTGTGAAGTATATGTTATTTTATGTCATTGCCTTTAACACTGGAGGAGACTGGATCTTGGGCTTTCCATTCACTTCCCGTGGTTTCCCAGTGCCACCCTCATTAAAATAGGTTATCTTTCCAAGTCATACAGGACCAAGGACAGTTCCTTTCTTAAAAAATTTTCTAGGGGAGAAGTTCCTTGGTTTTTTGTTGTTGCTTATCTCACACAGCCTGAGGCATCATGTGAAAAAACCTAGTTTTAACCACACACACACACACACACACACACACACACACACACACACACACACACATTCTGAACTGAAACACACCAGAAAAGGGCAACACAATACAAAAAAGAGGCTTGCGTATGAAACCATGAACATCCATTTCATACTTCTTGCAAAGCATAGATTTTGGCTTAAATGAAATCTGAAGCACCATTGAGTGGCATGTCCCTTATCCTGTGAATGTAAAAGATGTGTTATAATACATAGGCTTGTCCCCCTCTTTCTCTCTCTCTCTCCATCCTTTCTCCTCCCCTTTTCTCTTGCTATTTCTCTCTCTTTCCTTATCTACTTCAACCTCCTTTTGCCCATCCTTCTCTTTACTGCTCTCTTTCTTCACTGTTGTCTTCTCCATCAAGTTTCCTCAGTGCGAAAACATTTAAAAGCTCAGCAAGTAAGCACCCTGTGACAAAGACGGAGCCTTTTAGGTGAGTATTTTAGCCTGATAATTCTCATTTGACCAATTGTGATCTTAACAGCCAATTAACACAGTGTTGCTTCTGGAATTGCAGGAGTCAACAGTTTCTAGACCTCTTGGCAAGACAAATGTATATGCCAGTTTAAAATCTCCCATACATAAATGTTCTCTATCAAGCAAAAGCATTAACTGGACACAATAAGTTCATCTCCAAACAGAGGACAGGAAGTCAAATGAAAAACTGAGCAAAAAAAAAATGTTATGTGTGGGTAAAAAGATGACTTCTTAATTTAGGATGCATTAGGTAATTGTTTTGCTTAGATTTTTTCCTTTAGGCATGGTCTGTGATTTGATCCATGTGAGGAACTCCTAGTATGGATAGGTGCACTGAGAGGTTAAACAATTTGTGCATACTCATGGGACTCAGGAGCAGAATTTGAATCTGTCTTCCTGGGCCAATGCTGGTATTCTATCTATCATATCACACTGTGTCTCTTACTGTTTTCTGTGATAAAATTCTGTAAATTCTACTAATAAACAAGCATAACAATAAAAGAGGGGGTGATATAATTTTTAGATTCCTGATTGGTTGCCTGAATGCTGCCAGTGCCCTTTCTCATAGATATATTGCAGAATAGTTTTCAAGCAGGTTAGTTATTCCCTGAAGTGAGAAATGTGGAGGATGAAGGGGATAAGTAACCACTACTAATTAAAGGGAACCTATAACTTTTCCCCAATGAAGTCCTTGCTTACCATTGCTGCCTTACCTCTGCCTTCCCCTCCCATCCTTTGCCACCCGTCCCCCTCCCCTATGTGCCATCTGTCAGCTTCTGTCTACAACACGTGAAGTCTCCTAAGTATCTGAGTATCATTTTAGATCCTATTTTGCAGGTTAAAAGCAGTAAATTGCAGATGGCAAGTGTTTTTTTTCTTGAGATTACTGAAAGCTGGGGGTAATTTTGTCGTGAGTCACATTAAAAAAAGAACAAGTGATGTTATACAGCTCCCACTTAACATGAACGTGTGCAAAGATCATCCATCTATCCACCCATCCATTGAGCAAAAGATGGAGGGCTTTTTTTTCTTTTCTAATGTTTAAGAGAATAGATTTCAGATTGAAAGAATGAGTGTACTTCAGGATGCTGGCATCATGAGTGATAAACCAGGTAAGAAGTCTTGCCTTTAATCAACCAACAGTTATAAATATTCTTGGAGGAACTACTATGCTCATGACATTATACATTACTCTACTGTGTAATGAGGAGTTGCTAGAAGAATGATTGATTGGATGAATGAAGTGCAGGCCATCATCACTGTCCTCAAGGAACTGATTTTCAAAAAAAGGGCAAATGATATCATTCAGAAAGTAAATTAAAATATATGAAAAAGCAATTATAACCCCAAACCAAGTTGTTGGCCCCATGAGTCTTGGTTTAGAACTCTTCTGTTGATTTTTCTCCCTACTGATTCTGTGCTTATACATCCCAGCTGGAGTTTAACTTCCAGAATAAAATGGCTGGGGCAGGTAGCCTCTTTCAGTACACTTAATAAAGTAATTCCTATAATCCTTCAAAAGAATAGGGTTTACTAGTACAGTAGTATATATTTAAATGCTAGAAAAAGATTTAAGGAAATATTAAAGGCTGGGGCTGGGCACAACTTGTAAGGCAGATAGAATAGTACCAAAGAAGAATTTCACTTACTTTTGCCTTTCTTTGTACTCCTAGTGCTTAGCATCATAGCAAGCACATGGAAAGCACTTAGCAGATGCTTATGGGTTGACTAACTTCAAAAAACAGCCAGAGGACAATTATGAGGAAGACCCAAGGGCCAGAAAATAGAGGGACTCACAGTTTTAAAACTTTCCTCCTCATATTACAGTTATACATAAGAGTGATATGAAATAAAGAGGCAATTTTAAATAGTACTAAACAGAAGAAGCATCATGTCATAGTGGATGAATGTCTCATCTTATAGTCAAGAAGACCAACTCTTTCATAAACAGAAACAATTGTATCCACAAGAATATATCAATAGTACCTTCTTTCTAACAACACTAATGCTTAATTTCCACACATTTTATGTCCCTTTACTTCTGACCACCCTAATGAAAGATGCCAAATATGAGATTCAGTCCAGTACTACCCCTAAGTGGATAGGGAGGGAGCCACCGTAGTCAAGTAAGAGTCAAGAGAAGATATAAGTCATACAGCATGAGATCATTTATACGCTGAGTGAAGGGATGTAGATCATATCCTCAAGCAGTGATACAATGAAGATTATGAAATGTTATGTCCTACCATAATCAAGTGGCATGGTTCATACGGAGAATAGTTTATGATAGAACCACGATAGAATTGCCTTGGCTGGAGCCCATCTGAAATATTGTATTCGTTTCTAGATATCATCATTTAGAAAGGTCATTTATAAGCTGGTGAGTATCCAGAAAAGAGAAATCAAAATAAGAAAGGGCCTCAAGATCATTCTGTATGAGAACTGGTGAAATGGTTGAGCAGTAAAACTCTTGGGGAACACAATAACTGTTTTCAAGTACTTAAGAGATCATTTTGTCAAAGTATTGAATTTCTTCTGTCTGGCCCAAGAAGGAGGTGACAAGAAGTATAAGTTGCTATGAAGTAAATTTTGGCTTCATAATTAGGAAAACACTTTCTAACAATAAGAGTTGTCCAAAAGTAGAATGAGGTTCTTCAGAACAAGGCAGCTTCCATTTCATTGGAGGTTTTCAAGCAAAACTAGAAGGCCATTTGTCCAAGATATTATCATGGTGATTTTTTTCTTTCAGGTATAGGTTGGATTAGATGGTCAATGAGGTCCATTCCAACTAAAATTCTGTGATTCTGAGAATTATTAATGAGTATAATCCATATTATCATCATCCCTGTCAATATCAGAATATGACACACTCTAAAAGACATAGATGGATTGATTCTATGAAAGGTCATTGAGAATAACAAAACAGTTAAGGAACTAAATCCAATTCTGTCACTTTCTTTACAAGGTGCTCTGTCATCCTTAGCACCGGCATAGGACACTATGTTTGTTACCCAGCTCCATAGTCACTGGTGATAACTTATGATTTGTGAAAAACCTTACTCCAGGAGAAGAACATGATAGAAATTTTGATTCAATGTTGACTTAAAAGTAAATGCGCTTCTCTGTTTATGTGAGAGTAACACCTTATCATTGTTCTTCTACTCTAATTTGATGAATAATCAATACAGCTTTTATAAAAATTCGGAAGTAAAGTATGGCTTGCCTCTGAGTCAGAAATGGCATTTTTACTAGGAGAAAAACAACATCAATGAAGCCAAGCAAGAGAATTCCGTGAGCTTAGGCAACAACAAAGGGGGCGAGATTAGTGAAGGGAAAATGGATTGGAACACTATATAGAGTTAACACTGATGATTCCCAAGAAAACATTCCTCCAAAATGTTGTTAAGATTTCAGGAACATTTACTCCTCCCCAGTACTAAAAATCCCATAGGGCCTAAATCTCAAGATGCTTACTTGCTTCCTTTCACTAAAGTTGATAGATAATGCTAGTGATTATAATCATAGATATTTATATAATATTTTAAGGTTGGTGATTCTCTTTACATAGAGTAACTCATTTAAAGCTCATAACATAAGCACTATTAGAATTTTGTCAGGAAGAGAAATCAAGCTCACTGGTCCTAATTTGAAAAGTCTTCCCTTTTCTGATAACTGGGAAATTTGTCCTTCTCTTTTCCTACAGCCTCTTTTTCTTGAGTTCTCTACATTTTTTGAAGGATGACCAAAATTTCTTCATCAATCACATTTAGTTGCTGAGTTACAGTTCTTTCATTCAGTACTCTAGGAAGTAATTCATTCATGCCTTGTGCCAACCTCATTGAGGGTAACTAGATACTGCCTGATTAACTCCTCCTTATCTTTTCTTTCCTGTTCTCACTAACCATTTAGTTGTATCCTTCCCAACTGAAAGACTGTTCTCCTTGGAAGAAAAAAGTAGGAGCAAAATGAGAATTGAATAGTTCACCCATCTCACTGTTATCTGTTACTATTTTATCCACTCTCTACAGAATTTCTATTCCTTCCTTAGTTCTGCTCTACATCTTCCCCGTCTTTAAAAAACCCACCTTATTGTCTCTATATTCACTGCTAGTGACAACTTATTGTTCAACAAATATTTACACTGATTTTAATATTGTTCTGTGAGACTGTGTCTCTTTTCAGAATCTCACTTGGCATATGCTAAAATAAAATTAACGCAGAAGTCTAAATACTCAACTAGAATATTGAGAGGCATAAGAGGTAGAATCTTCTATGGGCTATCCTGGAAGCTAGGATGAATGAATTATTAATAACAATGAGAATCAAGTCATAAAAGAATGCAAAGATACATTATTTGTAGGCCTTTCAGCCATATTTATAAAAATCTAAGAAAATATCTCAAAGATTAGGTTTGAATTTTTGTATTGATGACCTCTAGAGGATCAGGTAGCAAAAATGTGGCCCATAGGTACCCATGTGGCCCACAACACTTCTGAATGCAGCCAAGATTAAAATGTAATTGGGAAATATTTAACAAAATATATGTAATATAATGTAACAGAGATAATGTTAATATATGATTTTATAAGTCAGTATGCAGCCTTCAGGGATCCCTACGTACAGTTTAATAACCCCTGTTTCTATTTGAATTTGCTACCACTAGTATAGTAGATGGACCACTGGATTTGGAGTTTGGATGACCTGAATTAATGTTTCTTTCCCAATGGTAGAGAGAAGGCTTAGCTGGGACTTTGAAAATAATTTCCCAAAGATACAAATAAAAATGTTTAGTTGGTTGCTATTCTAATGATATTTTTAGAAAGATGATTTTAGCTTTATTGGGGAGGGGATGTGGAGGAAGGAATATAACAAGCAGGTTACTAAGCAACAGGTTGACCAGAAGGTCAGTTTATGAGAAAAGGAATGCTTGTGACAAGTCAGAAATACACATTGGCAACTCATCATTCCCCAATCAACAAACATTAGCTATGGTGCTAATCAGATGTCTAACTCAATCCCAGCTCTTTGTGAGGTTCAGAGCTTGCAGATCCAAATGGCTTGAAGCTCCTAAACCAGGCATTCAAAAATGGCAGAGTAGTGATGCAATAGTATAATTTGAATCAAGGCTATCTTTTGGCTTGCCTTTATTTCTCCCTTACAACCCAGCCTCCATTCTCCTGATGTGATGATGTCTATACTGTAAGTTTTGATTGAATATTTCTACTATCTCTCACTTTTTATTATTTTTTTTGTTTTTTTCTCCTAAAATTAAACAGCCTAAGAAAGAGCTTGGCATAGTAGATAGAGATACGGCCTCAAAACTAACAAAATATGGGTCTAAGTCTTGCCTTTTACATCTACTGGCTGTGCAACCTTGGGCAAGTCATTTAATATCTCAATTTCTCTCTGTTATTAGTTGCAAAGAAGTTGCCAACCTGCACTGAAAGAAGAAGTTTCCTTATCAAAGAGCTCCCTATATTAGACCCAGTGTTTATCCTGCCTATGAAACATACTTCTAGGAATAGGGATCCCAAATAGATCACATTAAGCAGATTTTGGTGGAAGGCTATTTTCTTCACTTGGTTAACAAGAACAACAGAGAAAGGAAATCATAAGAAAAATTTAGGACAGTTATTCATGGATTTTAATTGGATTCATACCCAATGCCCAACATTTAAACCTATTCCTTCTCTGAACTTCTCTATTTTTTTAGAGTAGCTATCATCCTTTCAGCCATACAGATTTATGGTTTCAGAAACATATTTGACTCTACACTATACCTCACTCTACACATTTAATCATTTGCCAACTATGATTCCATCACTTGTCAATTTTGTATCCATCTCTAACTTCTCTTCATTGGCCACCTTCTCTCCACTCACATAACCACAACCCTAGCTTATCATCTCTACCCTAAACTGTTGTAATGGCCTTCTAGTTACTCTCTTTGCTTCCAGTGTTTCCCTTCTCCATTCTTTCTCCATATTGCTGCCACCTTCCTATGTCACGGGTCTCACCGTGGTGCTCCTTTGATCAAAAAGTATTCAGTAATTCCTTACTGGTTCTAAAATAAGAAACAAAGTCACCTTCAGCCTGGAACGTAAGGCCATCCACAATCTGGCTGCAATAATTCCCCTTTGGACATGTTGAATTTGATAAGGGATATCCCAATGGAAATATTCATTAGGCAAATGGAGAAAAAGGGACTAGAGCTCAGGAAAGAGATTAGGGATGGTTATACATATAGCATTGGGAGTTATATGAATAGAGAAGATAATTGAACCCACGGCAACTGATGAGATCACAAGGAAGGGAGTGCAGAGTGACAGAAGGAGGCTCAATACACAGTCATCTATCTCAAGCTTGAGGAAGAAAGCAAGGGAATTAGATGACAAAACAGGAAAGGGGAGTGAAAAGGAGGTATGGAACAGGGAGAAGGAAAAGCAGGATAGAACAGTGTCATGGAAGCCAGGGGATGAGGTGGCAGTCAGTGTGTCAGATATGCAGAGAGGTCAAAAGAATGAGGACTGGGAAAGGCCATTGGACTTGGCAGTGAAGAGATATAGCTTGGAGAAAACTTTCAAATGAAGAAGTGCTTTGGGAAATATATTACTTACCCATGGTAACGATGAAGTCGGCTGCTTCACCGGCACCAGCCTATTGGCCTTTGCCAACCAAATTTTCATAGATTACATGAAGACAATCAGATCTTGTATTTCTGAGTCTCAGCAAATTAATAAAAATTTAGAACCACTGACCCTATCATCAACTGCCTTTCTATGTATGCTGCCTGGCCCACAGTGGCACTTCCATTTTTCTTTTTCTGGCTTTCAAACAACCTGGCATGAAGCCAAGTGGGATATAATTAATCATACATGATACACCAGTACTTCAAGAGAGAAGTTTCTTTGCTCCTAAAATTCACCAGGTTAATAATAAATACTCAGAGGAACTTTATTCAGACTCTCTTTTTTTCCCTTCATTTATAAAAAATTAAAACAAAAAGATCTTTGGAAAAGCAATAAGTATACCTGTGAAGTGGGAATTTTTTCTTTTTTTCTTTTCCTTTTTTTCTTTTTGTTAGAACTTAATCACCCTGCCCATTCCTCTACAGTCTATTACTCTGGATGGTAACAGACCTAGAAACTGGTTTCAAGCATAAGTCACAAATCTAACCTCACTCACCCTAACCATAATAGCTTTGGTTTCAGGAAATGGGGTTAATAGGAAGGTGCCCAGTGGCCACCTAGCTTCCTTTCACCATTTGCTCTGTTATCTCTGCCTCATACCTCTACTTCATGCATACCAGTGGAGTGAGGGCCAAAAGATCATTTGGTGAGCACTGGAGGAAAGGAACACCTGAGGCCTATCAGTTCCATATGAACAGGAGGGAAACCTGCTTAAACATCCTTACAATCCTCTGCTACCTGGCAGGTACAGCTTATGCAAGGAATTTGGCAGACAAATGTTAGTTTCTCAGCTCAGCTGCGAGAACTAATGGTAGACCATGCTGATGCCCTTTCTCTTCAAAGGTCTACAAGGGTGATTTTTATATAATAATGCTAGGACTATGTTAGAACTGGGTCTTCTGATTCCTGTAAAATACCTCTTGGTAGAAACAGAGATTTGTGTGTCCCTTTAAAGCACAATGGCTTGCTATGAGTTGTATTCCAGGACTCATCTATACAGGGTGTCCTAAATGTCTTGGTGCAGATTTCAGCTATATTTCATTAAGACTTTTGATATGTCTTATATTTTAAGGTGTAAATCATTTAATTTAATTTTTTCATTTTCTTTTTCCTCTACTACTAGTCCAAATCTTAGGGATTATTTAATATCTTGGGTTTTTTTTTCTCTTCCCTTGTTTTTCTCAGAAAACAAATCTTCCTCTCAAAGAGCTCACATTTCAAAGGGAAAGACAACATATAGAGACAAAGATATAACCTAGCACAGTTGTTAGCCAAGAAAGATATCTAAGGAATCCCCAAGGGTTGTTCACATTTCAAAGGGAAAGACAACATATAGAGACAAAGATACAACCTAGCACTGTTGTTATCCAGGAAAGACATCTAAGGAATCCCCAAGGAGCTGCTACAACAATACAAGAATGCTCTATTTTTAAAAGTGAGCTTTCGGTTCTATTCTATTCATCCATACAGATTAAAAGCCACTAAGAAAAAAAGATATTGGACCCAAATATGTATTTATTGACAAGCAACTCCAGACTGATGGTAGTTATCATAAAACTCACACATGTTGATGGTTTGAGAATGCTAATACTTATAAGGGAGAAATAACAAGGCAGGATATGAATTAAGCCATCTACACTGCTGATACGTTCTTGAGAGGCTCAAGGCCGACCAGGCCTATTAGGCAGAAGATGAGTAACACAGGTATTAGAATTGTATAGACAGAAAGCTGAGTAAGAGATGAGGAATCTGGGACAATAAAGGACATTTGGAGAAGGGAAAAGAAGAGTGGAGTGTGTTCCAAGTAAAGAGGAAAGACTAATTCTAAGAGCAGAGACCAGGAACATGGCCATGCTGATGGAGGTAGCTCCCAGGGTGGGCATTTCCAATCAGAAATGGATTGAGAAAAGAAATCCCAAAAGAAGAGGTCTGGATTTTTCAGGAACCAGAGAAATGGAGAAAATGGTGCTGACCTTGGATCAGAGGGAGGAAAGAAGCTTCTTATGGGCTTTTAGGGAAAGAATAATGAATATAGGTGGTAGAACTGCATAGAGAGAAAATTTGGGAAGAAATGAGGAATCTGAGATGATAAAAAGGAAAATTTGGAAATAATAGCCAAAATATAGTGCTCTTAGAGGGGCCAAAAACTAGAGGTGAAAAAGATTAGGGCTAGGGGCCACTAGGTGGTATAGTAAATACAGCACCTACCCTGGAGTCAAGACTATCTGAGTTGAAATGTGGCCTTAGACACTTACTAGCTATATGGCCTTGGGCAAGTCACTTAACTCGGATTGCCTCAAAAAAAAAAAAGGTTAAGGCTAGAAAAGACTAAGTAGTGCTTTAAGCCAAAATAAACTAAATGAATAGTATGAGATAATGGATTGAGTCAGCCTAAAAGTCAGGAAGAACCATGTTCAAGTCCTGTTCCTAATACATGCTGGCTGTATGGCTCTAGACAAGGCCCCTTAGCTTCTGTGTTCTGGGCAAATCTCTAAGATTATGAATTGAAAGCAGTGGTAGAAGAAGTTTCCTCACAGCCACAGAATTGAGGAGTTCCCCATATCCATCAGAATCATAGGTCTAGTCTTCTGTTTGTTACTTAGCAAAGGTATACTCCAAGATTGTGTTAAGTTGTAATTTGGAAAAAAAGTTGAAACATTTTTAATTATTCTCCGTGGTTGTCCTATACTGCCATGGACACTGGAGGAACTGAATGAGCTGAGGGAAGAAGAAAGGTTAGGAATTCTAGTGGCAAAACATTTGGAGAATCTAGAATTCTGATATTTTTCCCCCTTTCTCTTAAGGTTGAGGACAACCAAGAATTACTGAAAGGCCTAGAGGTGGCACCTTCTGTTTGGGGGCCTTTGTGGGTTAGTTTTGTCATATACTTTCTCCCCTCCCAACCTTCCTAAAGCCTTTAAATTATTATAGTCTATATTCAAAACAACAAGACATACAAAAGAAGTTAATAACCAAGGCAACCATTTCCAATCAATACCTGGGATATCAGTTATCACTAGAGATACAAAGTACATAAAAGTCACTTTTCTGGAAATGCAATAATCTATATGCCTCATAAGGCCAATGGGAAGCTTTCTCACACAAAAAGAGCTCTATGCCCCTACCTCTAAGCACCATCGATTTTGCTAAGCAGTCTGCTGAGCATTTAACTGATGAATTTTTTTGTGTGTAATCACATTCATTTCTGACTATACCCCTCAGTCTTTCTTTACCTGGGAAACCTTCCCTTTTAGCAAAAAATCTTATTTAAAAAATCTTTAGCATAACTAACGAAAACAACTACCAAGTTTGACAATATGCACAAACCTCCATACCCAAAGTCCTCTACCTCTCCAACGAAGGAAGAGATGTATATTTCCCCAATGTCTTCTCCTGTAACAAGCCTGGTTGTTATAATAACATGGCTTCAGTTTCCTTTTATTGTTTCTGACATACATGTTTCTGTAATCATGGTGTATATTATTTCCTTGGTTCTGATTGCTTCAATCTGTGTCACCTCCATATTTCCCAGATTTCTCCAAATTCTTTTTTTTTTTTGCAGGGGGGAAGGCAGGACAATTGGGGTTAAGTGACTTGCCCAAGGTCACACAGCTAGTAAGCGTGTCAAGTGTCTGAGGCTGTATTTGAACTCAGGTCCTCCTGACTCCAGGGCTGGTGCTCTACTCACTGTGCCAACTAGCTGCCCCTCCAAATTCTTAGTATTTGTCATTTCTTATGCCTCAGTAATACTTCATTACATTCTTATACTACAATCTCTTTAGCTGATTCCCAATTAATAGGCACTGACTTAGTTCTTTCCTGCCACAAAAAGTGGTGTTATGAATATTTTGGTATATATGGCTCTTTTTCCCTGTTTTTTTTATTGTTTTTTACATTTTGGAGTATACGCATAAGCAGTGGACTCTCTAGGTCAAAGGGTATGGGGATTTTGTTCACTAATTTCCTTTTGCCACAATTCCACATTGTTTTCCAAAATGGACGGAACATTTCACAGCTCTCTTTAAATTGCTCATCAAAATATACAAATTAATGAAAGGGACAACATTGAAAAGTTTTTTTAATAAGTCGATTTCATAGGATACCAGAATCTAAAAGCAAAATTGGAAGAAATAGATCCTTCCTACCAACTGAAATTAAGAACTAAGGCTAATGACATCAAGATGTCACCCTGCACCTTTTACAGGTCCATCATACTTCCAGTGGAAACCCCCAACACCTTCAAGGCTGCCTTTTCTTCTCCTTCCAAAGTAACTTGAAAGCAGACTCTCAACTATTAAGAGAGTCCCCATTTGTCAACAGAGAAGATGCTAAATTGCTACCTGGAGCAAATTTACATAGAAATTACCAATGATGCTCTGTAAACGATGAGGAGAATTACAGGAGAAAGGTGTATCAGCAATCCTGCACCAGTCTGCCTTGATTTTTACCAGCTTTAAAGCTGAACAATCACCCCAGGGGGTGATGAAGATGAGTCAGTGACCTTCTGCTTAGCTTCTACCTCTAGGACATATTTTAAATCTGACTGGTTGCTAACATATCCTTTCCTGCCATTCAACCCCCTCCCCTCAAAAAAACTTTCTCCACCCCCTCCACCCTAACAAGATAGAAGAGGCTTGAAGATCTTAATTAGGATTTCACACCTATTACCAAGTGTTAATTGCTCAGTTGTCTATGCTTTCCACAGCCACAGTCGCTGCTGGTGCTATCTTGTGTTAAAATGACTGCAAGGCAGAACTCCCTGCAGCCCAACTATGCAGGTTCTGGAGACACTTCTCCCAGACAGTGGATCAAGGTGTGGCTCTGCTCCTCATACTTTATCTTCCGATGTTCTTCTATCAGTTCCTCCTAGGCTACCTATCAGTGCTGCTGGTTATGCAGGATCTCAGCGCTAGGTGGTATACAGGCAAGCCAAGCTCTATGCAGGGTTCTTTTCTCTTGGAGAATTCTTTATTCTAGAAAGCTCCTCCCTCTGTTCCCTTCATCCTCCTTCCCCATCTCCTTCCAGCATTTATTTATTAGTGAGCCCTGCCAATGTTTTGCTGTCCTAAGACTTCTCTTTGTCTTCACGATCCTAGCCAAACTGATTTTCAGCAGCACCTTTAGCAAGATCTTTATTCTCCTTTCATACCATCAGACCCCCAACTAATTTTAATCAGAGAGCCTGAGGAACTCCTTTTTTTTGTATCACCCTCAAACTGCTTGGGAATGGAAAAGCTAATTTAACAGCTTCTCTCTTTCTTTTTTCACAGACCCCCTGAACAAAATATGCTCATTTACAGCTCCCAGACTTTGCTCATGCTGATTCTCCCCCTGGAGTGTTCTCCCCATATCTCCTTAGCCTACTCAGTGCTGTATCATTCAAGGCCCTTTTCAAATTCTGCTTCTTCCCAGAAGCCTTCACCACCACTCCAGACCACAGAGCTTTCTCCCTTTTCTGAAATGAGTAGCATTGGTTGCTTGAACCAGGAGACCTAGAACTACATTTTATGTAGCTTTGTATTGTCTTCTCAAGTTTTCTTTTGGTTCGTCTTCTCTACTCAACATAGCTATGAATTCCTAAAGTATAGGCATCTTGTTTTATGCCTATATAAGCATGTAGGTATTCTAAAAAGTGATGTAGGTACTCTAAAAAATGATATAGGTACTCTAAAAAGTAGGTGCTCAATAAATATTTACTGAGTGACCAATTAGCTTTAAATAAAAAAAATACTTCCACTAAACATGTGTTTTTTACCCCTAACTATGCCTATATGGAAATCTGTATATTTTGTCACATTGGGGTGACTATTAATGGTCAATTATTAACAATAATTATTATTCAGAAATATTCATAATTTATTCATTCATATTTTCATCAATGCTTATAATTCACATTTAAAGGCAAACATGATGTGTATAATTCTCATTTTAGCTTTACATCCTTGTGAAGTAGGTAATATTATTATAATTGAAGTGTTATTATACCTACTCCAGAAATGGAGAAACTGAGGTTTAGAGGGGTTAGATGAATTGCTCTACATCACACAGCTAGGACATGGTAGAACCAGGGCTCCAGCTAAGCCTTATAAGTTTAAGTCTGGTTGTTTAGATCAGGTGAAGAAGCACATCCAGAGGACTGGAGTGGCACAGTGGAAGGAGTACCAGACTTAAAATCCAAGTGCCTGGGTGCAAATTTCGGGTCTCCCACTTGCTACCTGTGTGATCTTGGGTAAATCACTTTACTCTAGGCTTCATTTTCCCTTTTTCCTCAAACTCCCTTTCATCAGCGGCTAGATGGCACAATGGGTAGCACGCTTGGCCTGACTTTGGGAAGACTCTTCTTCCTGAGTTCAAATCTAGCCTCAGACACTTACTAGCTATATGACTCTGGGCAAGGCACTTAACCCTGTTTGCCTCAGTTTCCTCATCTGTAAAATAAGAAGAAAATGTCAAACCACTCCAATATCTTTGCCAAGAAAACCCCAAATAGGGTCATGAAGAGTCGGGCATGACTGAAAAAAACAACTAAAAAACTTGCTTTCCAGCTCTATCTCTATAACCCTTTGTTTAAGGGAGAATAAAAATACCTACTAGCACATGTCCTATTTATTAAAGGAACAAAGATCTAGAGCTGAAAGGGACAATGTAGTCCAACTCACTTGTTTTAAAGCTGATGAAACTCAAGCCCCAGGAATTTAAATGATTCACTGAAGGTCACACAATAAGTGGAAGAGGGCACATTTGAACTAAGGTTGTCTGATTCCAGAGTCCACTATATACCATGCTGCCTCTAATGGTGGTTCAGCAGCTTCATTTTGTGTTGCATAAATGACACACATTTATTTCATTTTTGGAAAATGTTAAAAAAACAAAAATGGGGGTGGGGGCAGAGCCAAGATGGCTGCTGGAAAGCAGGGACTTGCATGAGATCTCCCCCAGGTCCCTCCAAACACCTATAAAAATGGCTCTGAACAAATTCTAGAGCTGCAGAACCCATGACATAGCAGAGGGAAGCAGGGCTCCAGCCCAGGACAGCCCAGATGGTCACTGGGTAAGGTCTATTGCAGGGAGCTGGAAGTATAGTGGAAAAGCAAGTAAGAGAAGTAAAAGAAAAATTGGGAAGAGAAATGAGAGTGATGCAAGAAAATCATGAAAAACAAGTCAATCACTTGCTAAAGGAGACCCAAAAAATACTGAAGAAAATAACACCTTATAAAACAGACTAACTCAAATGGCAAAAGAGCTCCAAAAAGCCAATGAGGAAAAGAATGCCTTGAAAGGCAGAATTAACCAAATGGAAAAGGAGGTCCAAAAGACCACTGAAGAAAATACTACCTTAAAAATTAGATTGGAGCAAGTGGAAGCTAGTGACTTTATGAGAAATCAAGATATTATAAAACAGAACCAAAGACATGAAAAAATGGAAGACAATGTGAAATATCACATTGGAAAAACCACTGACCTGGAAAATAGATCCAGGAGAGAGAATTTAAAAATTATTGGACTACCTGAAAGCCATGATGTAGCCAGAATGGACTTTGTTTTCTTTGAATGACTCAGCTCGCCTCATTGAGCTTCCCTGGACGCTGGGGCTTGCTCTTCCGGGGCAGGACCAGAACTTCCTGTGTGATGAGTCGTGGCGCTGGCTGAGGGGAGGTGTGTTAACGTGGTCTACGCTGGGGGAGGGGCCAAGTCAAGAACCAATCAGCCCTGGTCGTTCAGGCGGCGCTTGATGATGCCAAAAACTCTATAAGAGGGGAGAGGACAGCTTGAAGATCCTCCTTTCCTTTTCCGGTTGGAGCCAGAGACACCTACAGCCAAAGCTGAGCTGCCGGTAGCAGAGCTGACTAGAGGCTAGTGGGTAATCTTCTTACTGTAGAGGGGAAGCATGTATACGATTTTGCCTTATACCATCTCGCTTCTCCGTGGCCTCCTGGTTACCCTTATAAGGCGGACTTATTGGGCCTGGAAGCTTTTGATGAAAATATCAAAATGGGGACGCTGGTTTGTGGGCTTGTTATTGTGGAGTGTAAATACATGCTTTAGTTCTCCTGCCTTCTGCCTAGAGAATTCCTTATATCCTGCGGTTCCAGACCTTTTAGGCACATATGAGATTCTCTTTGAAATCATAAATTCTGCCTTCTTAATATATTTGGCGACGAGGTGGATGGGATTGCTAGATATAAGATCTCTGTTCAGAAGCAGAAGAACTTCAGAGGAAGAGATGAATATCCCAGGGTGGGCGGATCCATTTTATTCCTCCTTAGCAAAGGAATTGGCTAAAAAAGCCGGACCCTGTGAAAACTGGGAACCAAGGCTACAGAGAGGAGATCCTAAGGATTTGGAAAGGTTTTTACAAGAGGTTGGGATTCAGTCAGGGGCATCACTATCTAGGCAAAGCTGGATAGTGTTATCAGCCTACCGGCTAGTATATGAAAGATTGAGATTAAGTGAAAGAGATGGGGGCACTCCTACCCCACAGCAAGAACGGGAATCTCAGATAGCAGGAGAACAAATTGCTGCTCAAGAACCCACTGACTCAGATGAGAACTTTTCTATTAATGTGGCTAGGAGCAACAGGAGGCCAAATAAGCCAAGAGTGCATCCCAACTCAGCCCAGACCAAGCCTGACTGCCTGCTTTGTCCTTGCCATGGTGGCAGGGGAAGCGAGTGGGGGGAAAATGAGACAGTGTTAAGGGCTGAGACAGAAAACGCTACTAGGGTTCAGGACATCCCTCGCACAGAGAATGGGAGATGGTTCAATACTCAGACAAGCGTTCATCCCTTAGAGAGGAGGAGGACAGAAACCAGAGGTGGCAATTTAGTTACGAGGAAATTTCAGGAAGATTTCTCACCACAAGAGGTCACAGATATTTTGAGTAGATTCAGCCAAAGAGTAGGAGAACCATTAATATCTTGGATGGTAAGGCTCAGTGATCAAGGGGCCGGTGGAATATTAGTAGATAAGAGGGACTGTATGAGATTCATAGGTATCAGCCACAATCCTCTAGTTCAGCAAGCTTTTAGGGAACATCATCAGCGAGGAGATGATGCTAGCAGGACTACTCTGTTGGCATTAGCTGCTGCGGGATGCAATAAGAGATATACTAATGATTCTATGTGGCCCACTGAGCACAGACCCTGGTATTCACTTAAAGATTGTATCATGAGACTAAAGGAGGAGGTAATGAAGACTGCTATTATGACAGGAACTGCAGACAAATATTACAATGATCCCATAGGAATCCCTCATAGGAATTTAATAATTAGGACAGCTCTCCCTGCTTATAAACAACTAATTTTGAATCTGTTACTTGGGGAAGTAGGGAGCCGTCTTACAGAGGTGATAAATAAGATTTTACAGTTACATGATTTAGGAGACTGGGGAAGGGATAGATCTCGAGAGAGAAGGGTAAATAGCCAGTAAACTTGGCACCAAAATGGAGTGACAAGAAAAGAAATGGTCACTGCTCTATTGAGAGCAGGGGTAGGTTTTGAAATGATAGATGGCATTCCAACCAATGAATTGTACAGGATGTACCGAGATAAAGGACTCGATAACAGGAGAGATAGGGAAATAAGAACTGCTCCTGCAAATGCTACAGATGGTGAACCTTCATACCCAAGTGAATCACATGCTAGGGAATACTAGGAAACAGGCCAGGCCCCAGCCCAAATTAAGGAAATACGTAAGCTGGATTGCAGACCTCACATTAACTTGACCATATATTGGAAAAATGGGTCAAATACAGTAACTAGGGCATTAATAGACACTGGGGCTGAGGCCACCCTTATCTATGGGAATCCAGACAAATTCAGCCATGGAACTCCTATTACCATCACAGGACTAGGAGGGACTGAAATATCAGCCAGACAAGTTAAATTGATGATGAAAATTGGACAGTTGCCCAAGAAAGAATATAGTGTGGTTATTGTGCCTATTCCTGAATACATCATTGGAATAGACATTTTGAAGGGTATGACCTTAAATTTACCTGAAGGGAAATACCAATTTGCTGTGAGGAAAATAGGCATTAATGCAATCTTAGTGGGGAAAATCAAGATGGATCCAATCACTTTGCCCGAACCTTCTGAAGTAATTACTTTGAGGCAACATCATGTGCCAGGTGGGCAAGATGAAATTGCCAACACTATAAGAGAATGTGTTGAGGCAGGAGTGTTAGTCCCTACAACTACTCAATGGAACAACCCTGTCTGGCCAGTCCGAAAGTCAGATGGGACACGGAGGATGACAGTAGATTATAGACAGCTGAACAAAGTGACTCCTCCCTTGTATGCTGCTGTTCCAGACACGGTTACTTTAATAGAGAGAATACAAAAACATGAAGGGACTTGGTATGCAGTTATTGATTTGGCCAATGCCTTCTTTACGATCCCAATAGACCCCAAGCAATGGAACCAGTTTGCTTTTACTTGGCAAGTCTGACAGTATACATTTACACGCCTGCCACAAGGATATATTCATAGCCCAACTATTTGCCCCAGGATTGTAGCTGAGCATTTGGATGAATTAAAGCTACCTGGTGTACAGCTTACACATTACATAGATGACATCATGATACAGGGAAAGAATATAAAAGAAGTGGAGGAGAGTTTAGCATTATTAACTGACCATATGAAAAGCAAAGGATGGGAAATCAACCCCGCAAAGGTTCAGGGGCCAGCTCAAACTGTAAAATTCTTGGGGATACAGTGGAATAGAGGACTGCGAGAAATTCTCCCACAAGCTCGACAAAAAATTCAGGATTTTCCCACCCCTACTAATAAGAAAGAGGCCCAAAAGTTCATAGGGCTATTTGGTTATTGGAGACACCACATCCCACATTTGGGACAGATTTTAAAACCCTTGTATAAAGTCACCAGAAAAAAATATGAATTTGATTGGGGCCTTGAACAAAGTAGAGCTTTTGAGGAAGCAAAGGCTACTATACAATTAGCTCTGGACTTATGGCCTATGCAAAATGGGCCAGTGGAGTTACAAGTGACTGTACAAGATGACTATGCAAATTGGAGTCTGTGGCAAAAACAACAGAGCCAAAGTGTACCTTTAGGCTTTTGGTCAAGGAAACTGCCCTCATCTGGGGTGCAGTATACACCTTTTGAGAAGCAGCTGTTAGCTGCATATTGGGCTTTAGTAGAAACTGAGCAACTAACCCTGGGTCATGAAGTGATATTAAGGCCTGGAATTCCAATTATGACTTGGGTAATGAGTACCCCAGCTTCTTACAGAATTGGACATGCACAAGAGGTGAGTATAATCAAATGGAAGTGGTATATTCAGAATAGGTCCAGAGCAGGCAAAAGTGGAGTTTCTGCTTTACATGAATCGGTGGCGAACATTGGCACTGAGAGAAATGAAAAACCCATTGAATCTAAGCAACAGATGGTGCCATCCTTAGTGAAATGGAATAATGGGTATGATGGACTAAGTGTAGAACAGAAGAAACACGCTTGGTTTACTGACGGGACAGCAAAATATTTAGGACAGAAGACACATTGAAAAGCAGTAGCCTATAACCCCTGTACTAGGCGAACTCTGGAAAGTTCTGGGATAGGGGGAAGTAGCCAATATGCTGAACTGATGGCAGTACATCAGGCCATCAGAATGGAGAAGGGAGGACAGTGTCATATATTTACTGATTCATGGGCGGTAGCTAATGGATTAGCTACTTGGATGCCTATATGGAGGAATCAGAATTGGGAGATTCATGGCAAACAAGTGTGGGGTAAAGAGTTATGGGAAAATATATGGGACATGTCTTTGGTTACGGATTTGTCAGTTTTTCATGTTGATGCTCACGCGACCCTGACCACACCAGAGCGTGAGTTCAATGCACGCGCGGATCGACTAGCAAAGATCGCCACTGAATGTATTGTCCCTACTCTAACTCCAACTGATGACTCAGCCTTAGCAAGATGGGTCCACCAGACCGCCGGCCATTTAGGGGTCCAGGCCACCCACCGATGGGCACAGGATCGGGGTATCAGTATCTCTCATGCGTTGTTAAAACAAATAACAGAGGGGTGTTGTATATGCCAATTAGAAAAAGAACGAACTCTTCCTAGGACAGTAACTGGAGAAATAGCAAGGGGAAAAGTTCCAGCCCAAATTTGGCAGATAGATTATATAGGCCCACTACCCCAGGATAAAGGATGTAAATATGTATGTACATGTGTTGACACCTATTCAGGTGTCCTAGTGGCTTGTCCTTATAAGGATGCAACTCAGAAAAACACCTGTAAAACCCTAGATATTGTAAGTTTATACTATGGAACCCCAATGCAGATTCAAAGTGACAATGGGTCACATTTCAAGGGCAAAGAAGTGAAAAGATATTGTGTGTTGAATAATATAGAATGGATATATCATATTCCATATTACCCACAAGCATCTGGGCTAATTGAAAGAATGAATGGATTGTTGAAAGAACAGCTGAGAAAATTAAGCTCTAATAATTCATATCGACATTGGAAGGATAATTTGTCTATTGCCTTACGTAATTTGAATAATAGGCCCTTAGGGGGGAGTACACCTCTAGCCAGAATGATGACCACAAATTTGCAGATTAGAGAACAGCAAACATGTGAGATCCAAAATATTGAATTTTGGACTGTGAGGGAAGATGTCCCCCTACCATGTCCAGGAACACCTGGTTCGGCAGGATATGATTTACATTGTATAGAGAATTTTAGGTTGAATAGGAAAGAAATAAGAAAAACCCCTACTGGAGTATGTATGAGAATCCCCAAGAATCATTTTGGACGGATATTACCTAAACCAGGATTAGCAGCTCAAGGAGTACATGTATTGGCTGGAGTGATAGATTCGAATTATCAAAAAGAAATTGTTGTGACACTCAGAATTTGGGTGAAAAACCTGTACAATTTGGTAGGAATGATAGGATAGTTCAAGTGATTATTATCCCCTGTGAAAAAATACCCTTTGTGAAAACTGACCCTCCTCCCAGAATAACTACTAGAGGGGCAAAAGGGTCTTGCTCCATTGATAGAATAAAGTTGGGAGCTAAGGTATGGGTAAAACGGAAGCCAGATGATATTCCAAAGGCTGCAGAAGTCATAGCCCATGGGAAGAACAACACTGTAACAGTTGTCTATTCAGGGGAAGATAATTACCAAATCGTACCCCTGAACCATGTATTTTACCTTGAATAGGGCTATAATATTAGATTCACGGACCCCACAGGTACGGCTGATGCTAGTAATTGACACAGGCCACTCAGAGGGAAGGTGACCTTGTGTGATTAACGGATGAAAGCTTGTACATCTGAGGAAAGGCTGGGAGGACAATCCTAGTCTATCTAGGATGGGATCCTCCTGGTTTCCCTTGTACATCTGGGGAAAGGCTGGGAGGACAATCCTGGTCTCCATCTAGGGTGGGATCTTCTTGGCTTAGTTTCCTCATTGTGTTCCGTTTAAAAAGAAACATTTCCCATCTGAATTTGGCTCTGATATTGGATCTCTGCATAACTGAAATTTCAACTAAACTGGAGATGATTTTATTTGAAGGATAATAGCCCATACTTGCCTACTCTTTTTGTTCTCTGTTTTAGTTAACTTTGTCGCTAGTTCTGTCTCGTGCAGGTTTAAGCACCCTGCAGTTTCCGGTGACTGCTTAAGCACGTAGCATTCTTGGAATTCCTGCCAGCTCGCTAAAGAACTGAACTCTGGAATTGGACTCTTTGGGGCAGGGACATCTCTACATCCAATTTCAGCAAGAAGAAGCTATGGAAAATGAGACCTTCACCCCTTACCCCAAGATTTTGAGCCCCAATTGTTTGAGGGGGGGATGATGATAGTGTTCTGTGTACTTATTTTGTGTTATCTTTGCTATATTGTTTTATTGTTATGATATTATTGATCCTATGTAATGGATATGAAGATCTAGGGGTGGACATTTGAATTATTAATAATTATTTTGGGATGATTGATTGAAGAGATTATCTGGCTGGGATCTAGGGGTGGATCACATTTGAATCGTAAACCAATATTTGTGAATGTCACTGAATGATATGTTTTGCTTTATTGTGAATGATATGTTTTAGTTTCCTGCATAATTGGATCACAATGTTCTAGGATATATAATTTAATTTGAATTATGATTGGATTGTGCATCCTAGAACATTATGAGGGGTGGAGTGTAGCCAGAATGGACTTTGTTTTCTTTGAATGACTCAGCTCGCCTCATTGAGCTTCCCTGGACGCTGGGGCTTGCTCTTCCGGGGCAGGACCAGAGCTTCCTGTGTGATGAGTTGTGGCGCTGGCTGAGGGGAAGTGTGTTTACAAGGTCTACGCTGGGGGAGGGGCCAAGTCAAGAACCAATCGGCCCTGGTCGTTCAGGCGGCACTTGATGATGCCAAAAACTCTATAAGAGGGGAGAGGACAGCTTGAAGATCCTCCTTTCCTTTTCCAGTTGGAGCCAGAGACACCTACAGCGGAAGCTGAGCTGCCGGTAGCAGAGCTGACTAGAGGCTAGTGGGTAATCTTCTTACCATAGAGGGGAAGCATGTATACGATTTTACCTTATACCATCTCGCTTCTCTGTGGCCTCCTGGTTACCCTTATAAGGTGGACTTATTGGGCCTGGAAGCTTTTGATGAAAATATCAAAATGGGGATGCTGGTGTGTGGGCTTGTTATTGTGGAGTGTAAATACATGCTTTAGTTCTCCTGCCTTCTGCCTAGAGAATTCCTTATATCCTGCGGTTCCGGACCTTTTAGGCACATATGAGATTCTCTTTGAAATCATAAATTCTGCCTTCCTAATATACATGATCAAAAAAAGAGCCTAGATATCATCTTTCAAGAAATTATCAAGGAGAATTACCCTGATATTCTAGAGCCAGAGGGTAAAATATAAATTGAAAGAATCCACTGATCACCTCCTGAAAGAGATCCCAAAAAGAACTCCTAGGAATATTGTTGCCAAATTCCAGAACTCCCAGATCAAGGAGCAAATACTGCAAGCAGCCAGAAAGAAACAATTTGAGTATTGTGGAAAGACAATTAGGATAACCCAATAGTTTACCAGCTTCTACATGAAGGGATCGAAGGGCTTGGAATATGATATTCCAGAGGTCAATGGAGCTAGGATTAAAACCAAGAATCACCTACCCAGCAAAACTGAGTATCATGCTCCAAGGCAAAATATGGATTTTCAATAAAATAGAGGACTTTCAAGCTTTCTCAGTGAAAAGACCAGAGCTGAATAGAAAATTTGACTTTCAAACACAAGAATCAAGAGAAGCATGAAAAGGTGAACAAGAAAGAAAAATCATAAGGGACTTACTAAAGTGGAGCTGTTTTGTTTATGGGCTAAATTATCTTACATAAAAGTGGCAAGAAAAAGCAGTTCATTGGAAGGGAAGAGGGTCAGGTGAGGGGGGGCGCGGTGAATGAATCTTACTCTCATTGGATTTGACTTGAGTAGGGAATACCACACATACTCAATTGGGTATCTTACCCCAAATGAAAGTAGGGGGAAGAGAATAAAAAAGGGGGACAATAGAAGGGAGGGCAGATAGGGGGAAGAAGTAATCAAAAGCAAACACTTTTGAAAAGGGACAGGTTCAAGGGAGAAAATTGAATAAAGGGGGACAGGATAGAAGGGAGGGAAATATAGTGAGTCTTTCACAGCATGACTATTTATGGGAGCGTTTTGCATAATGATACATGTGTGGCCTGTGTTGAATTGCTTGCCTTCTTAGGGAGAGTGGGTGGGGAGGGAGGAGGGGAGAGAATTTGGAATTCAAAGTTTTAAAAGCAAATGCTCAAAAAAAAGGTTGTTTTTGAATGCAACAGGGAAATAAGATATACAGGCAATGGGGTATAGAAATCTATCTTGTCCTACAAGAAAGCAAGGGGGAAAGGGATGGGGTGGGGAGGGGAAGATAGGTGATAGAATGGAGGGCTGACTGGGGAATGGGGCAATCAGAATATATGCCATCTTGGAGTGGAGGGGGAGGGTAGAAATCGGGAGAAAATTTGTAACTCAAAATCTTGTGGAAATCAATGCTGAAAACTAAAAAATATCAAATAAAAAAATCTAAAAAAAGAAAAGAAAAACAGGTATCTAAGTTCTAGTGTTCTCCCTTTCCATATACTATCTTCCACTATTTGCCAACATGAACATATATCATGAAATTCATTACTTGTCTTGCAAAATATGAGTATTAGCTTTTATTAAATGGAAGAGTCTTATAGATGAATCATTTAAAATAAAACCATCTCCTCACCATGGCTGTTCGCTTCCATGATCTCTACCCCATTAGAAATTTGCATCCCATTCTTCAACTCTAATAAATGAATCATTTTGCCTTATATTACCAGGGTACAGGCCTTCATACCACTTTTCATCTGTCTCTTCTATGGTCTCCCCTTTCTAGCATCTGTTTATATGTTGTCTTCCCATATCAAGAATGCAAGCTTCTCAAGGGCAGAGAACATTTTGCTTCTATTTAGATCTCAAGCACTTAGCACAGTGCATATCACACAGGAAGCACTTCGTAAATGCTTTATTCACCCCTTCATACAGCCAAATTTGAAAGGTCATCCTCAAATGTGAAAGATGACTGACTCCCTCCTATTTACTATTTAGCCTACATATAGCATAAGCATAGTGGTCTCTAATATGCAATTCATTTTTAGTCTTATAACCCATCCTGGAGATCTATAAAATACAAGAGGAGTACCTAATGCTCAGTACAAGACATTAATTAATGCTCAATTACAGTCTAACTATTGGTCAAATACAAGGGTGATCCTTCCTGATGCCAGATGAATCT
Source organism: Trichosurus vulpecula (assembly GCF_011100635.1). NCBI lineage: Eukaryota > Metazoa > Chordata > Mammalia > Diprotodontia > Phalangeridae > Trichosurus > Trichosurus vulpecula. The sequence continues at coordinate 236,543,726 of NC_050580.1, read as the reverse complement.
ATCACTACTTCCTATTATGGAAAGGCATACCAAAGAAATTAATAGAGATGTACCCTTTGCAGCAAAGGTCCCAGGAGTGTGAGTTGACTTAACAAGCATAGCACAATGATCTCAAAGGTGTTAGCATTAGTTGTGGGTTGTTTTGTTTTGAGAACAACTGACCTGGCTCTCTATAATATGAAATGGAGTGGTTATAAAAACAATTTCACATTTATATGTATGCTGAATCACCCTTTCAAAAGCTCCTGAAGAGCTGGTGTAAAGAAATTACTACTCGCCTAGCACTCAAGCACTTCTGGAGTAAATGACAGCATTACCATTATTTATTGAGCCCTAATAATGTACTAGGAATTTAAGTAAGAAATAACTCCCAATTTCTGAATCCTGACAGGATGCTGTTTGGGTCCAGGGATTCCAGAGCCAAGAACAAGTTCAAGATTACTGGTAGGGTAGGGTAAAACCTATTTTTTAATACCCCATGGAATTGGGGGGGGGGAAGTTGTTTTTAATGAGTTACCCTTTTCCAAGTAACTATATTTGGAGGAATACACAAAGTAAAGAGAAGCATAGAATCCTAGTCTGTCCTTGCAACTACAATAACGTGCATAAATATTCCAAACTGGTACTCTTTGATGAGCAGATAGACTTTTATATTTTAAATGATTCATCTATAAGAATGCTCCATGGTAAACTTTATTTGCTGGCTCACTTATCTACAACAATAATTCATAGATACCTAGAAGGAACCTTAGAGAGTCATTTGGTGTACTTGAAAAAAAGACTAGGGTAGGAGTTAGAAGACATAGTTCTAATCCTGGATTCATCATTTTCTAGCCATTTGACACTAGACAAATCATCAGATCATAGCATTGAGTGTTTGAAGGAATCTTAGATATCACCTAGTAGACTTCACTTCAAGAACACTTATAGCTGAGGAATTTCAATATGGTAGCACTGGGGACCAAAGTGAAGTACTTTATCTAAGGTACCATAGCTCAACAGTGGCAGAACCTGGGCTAAAATCCAGGTATTATAATTCCTTGTCCTGTGATTTTTTTTTATTTGTAACTTTCTTTTTAAATTTAAATTTATTTTTTGGTTACATTTTAAGTTCCAAACTGTTTCCCTCCCTCCCTATCCCACATTAGAGAAGGCCACAATTTGACACAGATACAAACATATATGTAAAACCATACTATAAATACTTCTATTTATCAGTTCTTTCTGCCAAGATGGACAGCTTCTTCCTTCATAGGTACTTTGTAGTTGATTTGAGTATCCATAATACTCAGAATAGCTTAGTCATTCACAGTTATTCCTGCTGTTACTATATATGTTCTCTTAGCTCTGCTTATTTCACTCTTCATTATTTAGCGTGCTATCACAATCATATTCCACAACTTTTTAGACATTTTCCATTTTCCAGTTCTTTGCCACCACAAAGAGAGTTGTTATAAATATTTTTAGAACATATAGATTCTTTTCATTTTTCCCTGATCACCTTGGGAAACAGATCTAATAACAGTGTTTCTGGGCCAAAGTATATATAATTTTTATATAATATTTATTTATTATTTATGTTATATTATATTTATAATTATTTGGATATAATTCCAGATTGCTCTCCAAAATAGTTGGATCAGTTCACAGTTCCACCAATGATGTATTAGTGCCCCAAATTTTCCACATTTCCTCCAACATTTGATATTTTCCTCTTCTGTCATTTTAGACAATCTGATAGCTGTGAGATGTTATCTCAAAGTTGTTTTAATTAGCATTTCTCTGATTGACAACGACTTAGAACATTTTTTACAGGACTATATATAGCTTTGATTCCTTCATCCAAAAACTGCTTATACGTATCCTTTGGCCATTTTGACCAATTGAGGAATGAATCATATTCTTACAAATTTGACAAAATTCTCTATATATTTGAGATATAAGACCTTTATCTGAGAAACTGTCTATAACATTTGCCCCCAATTTTCTGCTTAGCTGCTAATCTTGACCACACTGGCTTTATTTATAGAAGAACTTTTTGATTTAATGTAATCAAAATTAGAAATTTTACATTGCACAGTGTTCTTTATTTCTTGTTTGTATTTCTTGATAAGTAATGTGTTTTTTGTTCTTCTAATTTACTTAAGATATCTCCCTTTATATCTAGTTCATGTATCCATTTTGACTTTATCTTGGTAAATGCTGTCTATACCCAATTTCTGACAGACTGCTTTCCAGTTTTGCTAAGATTTTTTGCTAAACAGTGAATTACTGTCCCAAAAGCACAAATGTTCACATTTGTCAAAAATAAGGTTACCATAATCATTTATTATTACATATTGTATGTCTACTCTGTTCCACTGATCCACCCTTCTATTTCCTAGCCAGTACCAGATTATTTTTGATAATTACTATGTTATAATATAATTTAAGATTTGCTATTGCTAACCCTTCTTTGTTTGCATTTTTTTCATCAATTCCTTTGATATTCTTGAACTTTTGTTCTTCCGAATGAATTTCATTATTATATTTTCAAGCTCAGTAAAATAATTTTTCATAATTGAATTGGATTAGCATTGAATAAGTAGATAAGTTTAGGTAGAATTGTCATTTTTATTATATTGGCTCATCCAACCCATGAACAATTACTATTTCTCCAATTGTTTAAATCTCCCTTTATTGGTATAAAAAGTGTTTTATGATTATATGTGTGTAGTCTTGGCATGTATACACCCAGGTAATTTATACTGTCTATAATTGTTTTAAATGAGGTATCTCTTACTATCTCTTCTTGCAGGGCTTTGTTGGTGATATATAGAAATGCTGATAATTTATAAGGTTTTATTTTACATCCTGCTACTTTGCTAAAACTATTGTTTCAGCTAGCTTTTTAGTTGAATCTCTAGGATTTTCCAAGTACATCATCATATTATCTGCAAAAAGAGATAGTTTTATCACCTCGTTGCTTGTTCTGATTCCTTCATCTTTTTTTTCTTTTCTTATTGCTATTGCTAGCATTTCTAATACAATACTGAATAATATTGGTGATAATGGGCATCTTTCACTCCCGATCTTACTGAGAAGGCTTCTAGTTTATCCCCATAACAAATAATGCTTGCTGATGGTATTAGGTAGACACATCTTATCATTTTTTTTAATTTACTTAATATATTTAGTTTTCAGCATTGATTTTCACAAAAGTTTGAATTACAAATTTTTGCCCATTTCTACTCTCCCCCCACTCCAAGATGGCGTACATTCTGGTTGCCCCATTCCCCAGTCAGTCCTCCCATCTGTTACCCCACACCCCTACCATCCCCCTTTCCCTTCTTCTCTTGTAGGGCAAGATAAATTTCTATGCCCCATTGCCTGTGTATCTTATTTTCTAGTTGCATGCAAAAACTTTTTTGTTGTTGTTGTTTTTGAACATCTGTTTTTAAAAACTTTGAGATCCAAATTCTCTCCCCTCTTCCCTTCCCACCCACCCTCCCTAAGAAGGCAAGCAATTCAACATAGGACACATGCATATCATTATGTAAAACCCTTCCACAATACTCATGTTGTGAAAGATTAACTATGTTTTGTTCCTTCCTAACCTATCCCTCTTTATTGAATTTTCTCCCTTGACCCTGTCCCTTTTCAAAAGTGTTTGTTTTTGATTACCTCCCCCCCTCATCTGCCCTCCCTTCTATCATCCCCCCTTTTTTATCTTCTTCCTCCTTCTTTCCTGTGGGGTAAGATACCCAATTGAGTGTGTATTCCTTTGTATTCCCTCCTCAGCTCAAATCCAATGAGAGCAAGATTTACTCATTCCCCCTCACCTGCCACCTCTTCCCTTCCTACAGAACCACTTTTTCTTGTCACTTTTATGTGAGATAATTTACCCCATTATATCTTTCCCTTTCTCCCTCTCTCAATATATTCCTCTCTTATCCCTTAAATTGATTTCATTTTTTTAGATATCATCCCTTCATATTCAACTCACCCTGTGCCCTTTGTGTGTGTATATATATACCTACATATATACATACATAGACACACACATATGTGTGTGTATATATATATATGTATATGCATATATATATATGCATATTCCTTTCAGCTACTATGATATTGAGGTCTCATGAATCATACACATCATCTTTCTATGTAGGAATGTAAACAAAACAGTTCAACTTTAGTAAGTCCCTTATGATTTCTCTTTCTTGTTTACCTTTTCATGCTTCTCTTGATTGTTGTGTTTGAAAGTCAAATTTTCTATTCAGCTCTGGTCTTTTCACTGAGAAAGCTTGAAAGTCCTCTATTTTATTGAAAATCCATATTTTGCCTTGGAGCATGATACTCAGTTTTGCTGGGTAGGTGATACTTGGCTGTAATCCTAGCTCCATTGACCTCCGGAATATCGTATTCCAAGCCCTTCGGTCCCTTAATGTGGAAGTTGCCAGATCCTGTATTATCCTGATTGTTTTTCCACAATATTCAAATTACTTCTTTCTGGCTGCTTGCAATATTTTCTCCTTGACCTGAGAGCTCTGGAATTTGGCGACAATGTTCCTAGGAGTTTTCTTTTTTGGATCTATTTGAGGAGGCAATCTGTGGATTCTGTCAATTTCTATTTTACCCTCTGGCTCTAGAATATCAGGGTAATTCTCCTTGATAATTTCTTGAAAGATGGTATCTAGGCTCTTTTTTTGATCATGGCTTTCAGGTAGTCCAATAATTTTTAAATTCTCTCTCCTGGATCTATTTTCTAGGTCAGTGGTTTTTCTAATGAGATACTTGACATTGTCTTCCATTTTTTTCATTCCTTTGGTTCTGTTTTATAATATCTTGATTTCTTATCAAGCAACTAGCTTCCACTTGCTCCCATCTAATTTTTAAGGTAGTATTTTCTTCAATGGTCTTTTGGACCTCCTTTTCCATTTGGCTAATTCTGCCTTTCAAGGCATTCTTCTCCTCATTGGCTTTTTGAAGCTCTTTCGCCATTTGAGTTAGCCTATTTTTTAAAGTGTTGTTTTCTTCAATATTCTTTTCGGTATTTTTTTTGGGGTCTCCTTTAGCAAGTCATTGACTTGTTTTTCATGGTTTTCTTCCATCATTCTCATTTCTCGTCCCAATTTTTTCTCTGCTTCTCTAACTTGCTTTTCCAGCTCCTTTTTGAGCTCTTCCATAGCCTGAGACCAGTTCATGTTTTTCTCGGAGGCTTTTGGTGTAGGCTCTTTGACTTTGTTGACTTCTTCATGCCCTATGTTTCAGTCTTCTTTGTCACCAAGGAAAGATTCCAAAGTCTGAGACTGAATCTGGGTGTGTTTTTGCTGCCTGGCCATGTTACCAGTCAACTTACTTGACCTTTGGGTTTTTCGTCGGGGTATGACTGCTTGTAGAGCAAAGGGTACTTTGTTCTGAGCTTGAGGGGATGCACCATTGATTTCAGAGCTATTTCTATATAGCCAGCTCTTACACCCCAGCACTCCTCCTTCCTCAAGAACCCCCAACCCAGACCTGATGCAAACCTTCAGCAGGCTCTTCACTCCTGCTCTGATCTGCCACTTAATTCCTCCCACCACGTGGGCCTGGGGCTGGAAGTAACTACAACTGTAGTTCTATAGCTGTACCTCCCCTGCTGCCCCTGGGGCAGTGGCCTAACCACCAACTCTGTCCCCCGCAGCTTTTCCCACTAACCTTCTCTGTTGTCTTTGGTGTTTGTGGGTTGAGAAGTCTGGTAACTGCTGCAGCTCACTGATTCAGGGTGCTAGTGCCTGTTCTGCCGGGCTCCTGGTCTGGCTGGTCCTGCTGCCTCCCATGCTAAGCTCCGCTCCCCTCCACTCCGAGCACGATAGACCTCATCCAGCGACCATCCAGGCTGTCCTGAGCTGGATCCCTGCTTCCCTCTGCTATTTTGTGTGTTCTGAAGTTCTAGAATTTGTTCAGAGCCATTTTTATAGGTTTTTGGAGGGAAGTGGTGGGGAGCGCACGCAAGTCCCTGCTTTCCAACTGCCATCTTGGCTCCACATCTTATCATTTTAAGGAAAAATACATTTATACCTATGCTTTCAAGTGTTTTTAATAGGAATAAGTGCTGCATTTTGTTGAAAGTATTTTCTGTATCTATCAATATGATCATATGATTTTTGTTACTTTTTGGTCACAATGTATAATCTTTATGATATATTGTTGAAGTTTCCTAGCTAGTATTTTATTTAGGAATTTTGCATCCATATTTATTAGTGAAATTGATCTATCATTTTCTTTCTCTGTTTTTGATCTTTCTGGTCTAGGTATCAGTATTATATTTGTTTCATAAGAGTAGTTTGATAGGACTCCTTCTTTGCTATTATTCCAAATAATTTATTTAATATTAGAATTAATAGATCTTTAAATATTTGATAGAATTCACTCATAAATCCTTCTGGTCCTTATACTTTTTTTCCTTAGGAAGCTCAGTTATGGCCTTTTCAATTTCTTTTTCTAAATTAGGTATATTTTGATATCCTATTTCCTTTTCTGTTAATCTAGGCAACTTACATTTTTGTAAATATTCTTCTATTTTACTCAGATTGTTATTTTTTTTGGCATATAGTTAGGCAAGACAACTCCAAATGATTGCTTTGATTTTATCTTCATCAGTGGGCTATTCACACTTTTCATATTTGATACTAGTGATTTGGTTTTCTTCTCTTTTTTAATCATATTAAGCAATGGTTTGTTCACATTATTTTTCCATAAAACTAAATCTTAGTTTTATTTATTATTTCTATGGTTTTCTTACATTCAGTTTTATTGGTATCACATTCAATTTTAGGATTTACAGTTTGGTATTTAATTGGGGAATTTTAATTTTGTCTTTTCCTATTTTTTTAATTACATACACAATTCATTAGTCTGTTGTTTCTGTATTTTATTGAGGTAAACATTCAGAGATAAAAAATTTCCTCTGATTAATGCATTTGCTACATTCCCTAGGTCTTGGTATATTGTCCCATTATTAGTCATTCTCTTTAATAAAAGTAAGTATTGATTTCATTGTCTTCTTCTGATTTTGAGCCCAGATTTTCTCTACCACCATAGTGGCTATCTATGGTCATATTCTTTCTCTTTTGCTTACTCATTTTTAGTGGTTTATTTCTTGGCTACTAACTTTATATTAGAGTCAGGCTCTAGACCCAGGATGTGGGGTTTAATGTCTCAAACTTCAGGTTTTCATGCTGTTGTTTTCTGAACTCTATTTGGTGTTCTGATCTCAGATACCCTTCTGTGACCCTGGGCCCCCAGCAATGTTTTCAACACAAATGCTCTTACTCCCTGTGGTTCCTACCATGAAAGTAAGCTTCAACTCATCCTTCTGTCTTGGAATCAAAACCAGGAACTCCACTCTCTTGTGAGGCCCAGCCAGCAGATCCACTACCACTCTGTGACTGCACTCACTGGCGTATGCTCCTTCCTCGTCACTCACAGCTATACTCTGGGACCATGTCCAGTGCCAGTGGAAGGCCCTGCAATTTTCCCCTGATCAGCTATCTGACCCCTACATTGTCCATGGGGTGAAAGTTCCTGAAGCTGAAGCTGTTGCCAAAACAGTTGCCCCTATGGCTTGCATGTTGATTCAGTGGTATCTGCCTAGAGGTTGTCTGCACTTCAATCAGGCCAGACCATCACCTCAGGAGGTCAAGTCTTTCTTAAAGTCCTCCTAAGCTGTCTTGGGCAGGACCCCTGCTTTACGCTGATTTTTAATTATCTTTAACCTGCTAAACTTCACTTCAAGGCATTATTTTAAATTGTTTGTGGGGGAATTTAGGAGAGCCAGGCAATTTTCTACCTTATTCTGACATCTTCCCAGAATCCTCCTGTGATCTTTTTGTAATCTCATGCTGCTTCCTAAGGGTCTGTAACAGGATTTTGTAATAAACTAGTTTTTACTTCAGTGGATTTTCTCTTCATAAGCCTACTGCTCAGGATTTAAAAGATTAGAACAAGCAGGTTCTATTGAAGAGATTTGGAGAAGACAGGCACACTGACATTAGTGGAGTTTTGAATTAGTCCACCATTCTGGAAAACTTTACTATAAAATTACTCAGCTGTAGGAACTGTTTGACCCAATGATATGAGGCACATACCCTAATAAGGTAAAAGACAAAGAGAAAGATCCCATACATACAAAAATATTTTTAGCAGTACATTTTGTGGTAGCAAAGAATTGGGCAAATTAGGATCCCATCAATTGAGGAATAAGTGAACAAATTTTGGCATGTGGATATAATAGAGTATTTCTGAAATGTAAGCAATTACAAATATGAAGAATTCAGACACGTTTAAGAGCCCTCATCAGTTTATACAGAATGAAGTAAACAGAACTAGGTGAAAAAATGTACATTGTGACTACAGTAATATATAGGAAATAACACTGAAAATCTTCAGAACTCTAATCAGTGCAGGACTTCAGAGCTCTAATAGCAAAATATGACTCCTTTTCAGAGAGTTTTTGGGCTATAGGTGTAAAATGATGATTACATTTTTAGACTAGTGCAATATTTTTATTTCTTAAAATTTGATGGTGCTTGCCTATTATAAGAAAGGATTCCTTGAAATAAGAAATGTTTGAAGTGATAACAATGGAAAAGAACAAAAAAAACAAGATATAAAGCATCAACAAAACATTTAAAAAAAGAAAAATGAGATTTCAACTCTGTGCAGTTGGACATATGAGAGTGTGAAAGGGGTAAAGAACAGAAAGATGGCATTAAGTATTTGTGGGCCCTTCTAGTCATCTACTGTCAATACCAGTGGGTAATGTTGATTCCACCTTTGATCCATGTGGTCAATTTCAATTCAAACTACCTTCATAGAAATCAATATATCTTTGTTTTGTTAAACAAAAGTTGGGGCAGAAGGTGAAGAAAGGCTTATATCTATGCAATGACCCCAGCTTTAGCAAAAAAAAAAAATCTTCCTCCCAAAGTAGGAAGGGATTCTATTGTAAAAAGTGATCAAAGTCATCATGATGGGATGAGTGCTTTCTCTTAAAGCAAACAGTGAGCTAATATTTATTTTCCAGTTTAGACAAAAGTCTACTTTCTGTCAAGGGGAAAGGGAATGAATTGTTTTCCCATAATGGTGTTTTCTTTTCAATCAATTTCCCTTCAAGCTTGATTTAAGAAGGTGCCATGTCAGAACCTCAGGCTAGTGGATGAAATCTAGGACAGTTCCCCATCAAAGGTGAAAATTATGAGAAAGGCAAACCTGCAGAGTTCAATCTAAATGCCAGTGCTGTCTTTTCCTTTTCCCTCTGTCTCTCAGTCTCTCTCCCCTTCCTACTTGTCAAGTAGATACCTCTGCAGCATTAGAAAAGGCTCAGAGGGTGGTCCAGCAATGAAAGGACTGAAATAGGTCAGAAAATAGTAGCACTAGGCATGAATACAAGGAAACCCTATAGGACAAAAAGTACCCCTAGCTAAAGTGATAAATTTCACACAGAAATGTCAATGACACATACTATAAGCCAAAGGTTGAAAATGCATGTCTAGGTGTCTCCCACAATAAAATCTAATATGTTGCTGTATACAGTAAAAAATGGAGTTGGAGAGTTAGTTTAATATGGAGTTAAATACTGACAACTGATCTTTTCATCAGATGACTTTCAATAGAACATACTGAAAATACACAAATACACAGCATCACCATTCATACATCTATGGAAGTTGAAAATCTATGCTGAGCTCTTGTTTATTAAATGTTTAAAAAATGGTTCTGCCATCAAGAGCACCATGTTGATTCAGGAACAGATGGAAGTTGCAGAAAAATATCAACACTTAGAATGTCCAGATTCCTGAAGTCTTAGTGCTTTTTTAAGCCTTTGTCCAACTTTTAGTAATTCAGAAGAGGGAAAAAAATTGAAAAGGGTAGGTGGGTAGGTTGAGGGATTTTTTTTTTTTTTGCAGATTGGGAAAGTTTAAATGGGAAAAGGTGGGAGGGGGTACGGTTACCTGGAAGAGAGAGAGAGATGAATGGGAAAGCAAAAGAAGAAAATAGTCAGTGATAAGAAATGAGGAATGAAGTTCTCCAAATCTGTATAATAAGTCATGACTCCTCACCTGTGCTATAGGACTGTAGAATATTTAGGCTATAGGATATTTCCATTTAAATAAACTCTGGTATACTATATAATATCTCTATCTATAAATATATCTATATTTATTCCTTGTTAAACTGATAAGTTCAACATGTATCTTTGAGAGCTGTCCAGCTTCACTTGTGAATCCTGGACTTCCTTCAGTTTTCTTCTATAGCAAATGGTCTTAAAATTTCTTTTCTTTCTTTTTTTTGAGAGGGAGGCAGTAGAATCTAACTGACTAATATAACCTTGGTTTCTAATGATTTATCTCCTCCTCAAAGTAGAATACAGGGAAAATCTGGTTAAATGAGCTTTCCATTTAGCTGTAGTTTTTTATTATTCATTTTTTGTTTGTCTTTCCTGTGCTTTGTTTAGTTAACAAGCTTGGGGAATAGATACGTTCCCTACAAGACATTAATTATATTGAGGTTTGTCTCCTGGACCTAAAAATCAATAAAAATTTTAATATCATGGTATTTTCACTAACATTTGTCTCACCACCTCCATGAAAACTTTGTGTTTCTGTGTTCATATGAGTTCGATGTGATAGGAATATCTTCTTTCCTCCATTCCTCCTTAGCTCTGCATAGAAATCCGTTCAGGACAATGATGAATTCCATAGACAGATAGATGAATTATTGTTGTTCAGTTATTTCAGTCATGTCTGATTCTCCCTGACCCCATTTCAGGTTTTATTGGCAAAGATACTAGAGTGGTTTGTCATTTTCTTCTCCAGCTCCTTTTACAGTTGGGGAAACTGAGGCAAAAAGGGTTAAGCGACTTGCCCGGGGTCATAAGCTAGTGTTTGAGGCCAGATTTGAACACAGGAAGATGAGTCTTTCCAATTCTACTCCCAACACTCTAACTGCTGCAACATTTAGCTGCCCCATTCTGTTGGACTGGCTGTCTGCCCTCCATTCCTAGAGTTGTCTCCACACCCACCTCTACCTAATGGAATCTCTAGCTCACTCCACAGCACAACTCAGGGGTCCCCTTTTGCATAAGCCTTTTTATGATTTGATCCTCCCCATCCCAAACTCCAGTTGTTGGTATTCTCTGCAACCCTCCACCAGATGACATTGGATTGACTTCTGTAGTTGTTTCCCTATCCCACCCAGGACTACCTTTTTTTTCTTTTTATTTGTAGTGTCTCCTGTAGCCCTTCCATAGAGCAGATGTTTAATAAATGCTTATTGAATTGAATGCTAGATACTCAAGACAATAACAGCAGTAAAAACAATATAGCCCCTCCCAATTAAACTGATAATTTGACTCAAACAATCATTCTTCCTTTTTACCCATATACATGCCTACCATAGACAGGTATCCTGGGTTTATGGCAGCTGCATGTGTTTATGTGGCTTTTTGTTACATGCCTCTTTTTTTCCTCCAACAAACTAGTGCTAAATATCCATTTAGCTCCACACACAAAATGTGGCAATAATGGTTGCAACATGGCAGCCTTACAACTAAGCAGAAGGATTATCCATCTACTAGATTATACCCAGAAGGTGGAATGCGAGTGATAGAACATTAAGAATGGTCCTGGTGATGGAAAATATTCTTAGCTCATTAAAGGGCACTTTTGGCAGGGAGAGATATACAACATGTCTCTATTTGCTTGGAAGAGGAAAGGTAAAAGGCAATGCTTTCCAAATCACTCAAACACAATAAACTATTCTCTCTGCCATATTGACTTTGGGATGTTGGATTAGAACTGGAACTAGCTCAAGGATACTGGTCCAGAACATATAAGCACCCCACAGCCCATATGTTCAAGCCTTCTTCCTTCATTTCAAGCATTTTACATTTGTTTCACTATTTCACTAAAGGAGCATAGTATAAGATATAACTTGTTCTTGGTGTTTCTAATCTTGGCCTCAGAGAAGGAATTACAGAACCATATATTTTTCTTTCATTTTACACAGACATACAGTTTTATATGTCTCTACAGTGAAAGGAACCGAAGGATTTAGTTTGAATAAAGAACTATTGTCAATGTTCCTTTAAATATGATCACAAACATATTACCCATTTGAACAAAAAGGAATGGAACAAAGAATATTTTTATTGTATTTCATAAATAACCCAAAACAAACAAAAAGATTAGGAAAAGCAATTTAAGCTCCCAAGAATAACATCTTTCTAATGAAGATTATTCTCTTAAAATTTTTGCAGATTCAGTTCAGTTCCATCTAATATTTATTGATGTTAATGACAGAGTTCCTTAGTACAGTATACAATCAAACATCACAGATTTAAAGCTGGAAGTAACCCAAGAGGTCTATCATCCTCCATTCACAGATAAGAAAACTGAGGTCCAGATTGGTTAAATGACTTGACTTGTCTGAGGTCAAATAGGTAGCAAGTGTCTAGGACAGGATTTGAACACAGTTCTTCATAGCTTTCACTTTATCCAGTATGCAATAGTTGATTCCAATTTACCACTGGATAAATTTATTAAGCACCATCTATGAGCAAGTCACCAGGCCATTTCTCTATTGGATAATATATATGTGTGTGTGTGTGTATATATATATATATATACATATATCACATACATATACATACATACACACATACATATAGCAAACTAAGATATATATGTTATATATCTATACACCTATACATGTCTTTGTGTATTGGTATATATACATACATCCATAAATACATACATGTACCTATGTATTATTTTGTGGAAGGTACTACTATCTTTCCAGTCACTCAGATAAGCAACCTGTCATTCTTAATTCCTTATTCTCATTCACTATACATATCCAATTAACTGCCAATGACATATATACTTCCGTAACATCTTTCAAATTTCTCACCTTTTCTATACGCACACAGCCACCACCCTTGTTCAAGCCCTTATTACCTCTCACCTGAACCAATGCAATAACCTAGTTCTTGCTTCACTCCAATCTGTCTTCCACACAGTTGCAAAGCGATTTTTCTCATGCGCAGGACTATGTTGCACCACCGCCATCCTACTCAAGAGGCCCCAATGACTCCATATAACTCTAGAATCAAATAAAAATTCTTTTCTTTTCTATTTAAAGTTTTTCATAATGTGGTCTAATTCTGCCTTTCAAACTCATTCATGTTACTACTCTCTACACCTCTATGATCCAATTATACTCCCCTACTTGCTGCTAAACACAATACTCCATCTAATAGGCACCATGTTGTAGTGTAAAGACTGTTGGACTTGGCATCAAGAAGACCTCAGCTCAAATACTGAATCATGCATTTACTACTTATGTGACCTGATTTTGAGGACAAGGCACTTAACCTTTTTTGGCTTCAGCTTCCTTCTCTGAAAAATGGAGGGGGCTGGGAGAGATAAACATGTTGCCCTTTATGATTCCTTCCATCTCTAAATCTATGATCCTATGATCCCTTATTGCTGTTTTTTGTACTGATGGTCTGTCCTACATAGAATACTTTCCCTCCTCACTTAAATTTCTTCGAATTTCTGGTTTCTTTTAAGATTCAGCTAAAATATCACCTTTCCTGGTTTCCTTATATATTCGTGACTACCCCTCAAAGGTTATTTTTTTGTGCATATATATATAGTATATAAAATATATTATATATTACATATGTATATATACATATACATGAATATATACATACATGTGTATTTACATACACATATGCATATATATCTATTATATATAATATATGTATATATACACTCATATATTACCTCTCCATTTAGATTTTCATTATATTTACAGTGCCTGGCTTGGAGTAGGTGCTTAATAAATATATGTTGACCAATTGATTTCAGTCTCCTCTAATTATGCTTGCCAGAGGCAGCATTTGTTTTGTAGGGTAGCCACAAAGTCATACTCAGTATAAAAGTCAGGTAAAATTGAATACTACCAACCACAATCACACCTACACAGAGTTTTCAGAGGCGGAGTTGAGTTTGCCCAAATCCCAACTTATTTAAATACCTGCTAATTAGAAACTGTTTTGGAAAATTAAAGTCTTCCAATCAGCACTCTGAATCCTACTACCAGCATCCTACTACCTGAAGTAGGGGGCTAAAAGGTTCAGACATGATGACTAATAAAGGTCTTAATTAGTCCACAATAGCAAGGAATAGAAGGCTGATATGAATGCATTTTATATTTAAAGCTTCAGGATTTCAGCCTTGTTCTTTAATACTGCGAAATTATATATACCAAGATGTATTGCTAGGCTTAAGTGACATAAAGTAATCATAAAACTCACAAAACCTACATTTTTAAAGGGCTTCCATTGACTTCTTTATTAGGATCTATTTACTAGTCTAACATAAATGTGAGATTAATATTAAATGATAACATAAAAAGGCACACAACCAGAGCAGAAATACATGGTATCTCTGTGGTTTCCTGAGCAAGGGAACTCCCAATGGGTTTCTTTAACATGACAGCAATACTTTATAAAAAGTTCAAGTGTAATCATTTCTTTAGTGTCAAATCCTTGGCAGATTGGGTATCCGTGTGTAGTGGAGGTGGGGACAAAGGATCATATCCACTACCCAGGCAAGGTCCATGGCAATTGAAACATTAGTTAAGCAAAGGTTAATGGGCACTTAGCATTAAAATGTCCCCATTTTCTCGTCTTAATTCTGTCATTACTCATACAAAGGCCCAACAAAAGGAACAGTGACAGTGATGCTGATACTGGAAGGGAGAAAGGATTGGAGACTGATTCTTAAAAGAATCCTTGAAAGACTGGATACTTCATCCCTCTGGCTTCATTAAAGCATCTCAGGGAGAAGAGACATTATCTTGCTTTTAAAGACATCTAAAGAAATGGAACACGAACACACACACACACACACACACACACACACACACGCACGCACAAAACCTTCCATCTACCAGTTCTGATCAGTAAGTGTTCTGCAGCTTAGGGTCTGAAAGGGTTGCCTGGAGGCAGTTAAGTGACTTGTTCTAGCTTGCAGAGCCAGTATGCATCAGAGCCAAGATTTGGATACCTGTCTTCCAAGGCCAGCTTTCTCTTTTTTTGTTTTTGTTTTTTTGGCAGCAAATTGGGGTTAAGCAATTTGCTCAAGGTCACACAGCTAGTACATGTGTCAAGAGTCTGAGGTCGGATTTGAACTCAGGTCCTCCTGACTCCAGGGCCAGTGCTCTACTCCCTGTGCCACCTAGCTGCCTCTCTTAAAATGTGATCTCTCCCTCTCTCTCTCTCTCTCTCTCTCTCCCCCTCTCTCTCTCTCTCTCTCCTGTATTTTTTATTTTTTTGGAGTGAGGAAGGCAGGGCAATTGGAGTTAAGTGACTTGCCTAAGGTCACACAGCTAGTAAGTGTGTCTGAGGCTGGATTTAAACTCAGATCCTCCTGACACCAGAGCTGGTGCCCTACTCACTGTGTCACCTGGCTGCCAAGGCCAATTTTCTATCTACCATGTCAGTGGTGCCAAACGCATTGCTGCATGCAACCCACAAGACTCCTGAGTGTATCATGGACCATATCAAAATTTAAATTTTTTTAAGTAAATAAAAACACAATAAAACATAGGTAACATTAACATGTGGTTTTCTAAGTCAATATATGACCACAGGTTCTTGAATGCAACACTGTGTTTTAGAGCTGAATTTAATATGATATAGGTGTGTCTTGGACCGTCCCTCTACAAGACGAATTTATTACTGAAATAAGTTAAAGACCTTGTTCAAAAGGTAAGGTAGGCCCATGTCATAAATTCCAAATAAAGTGTTATCTAGTAAATCTTATTTTATCTGAAAAGTTTTGGAAATGAGATGTTTTCATGAATAGTATGTATGTATATATTGCATATGAAGTATCAGTTTCAAAAATTTAAGTTCAGTTAGTGCTAAAACTACATTTTAGTACTTTGACAGATTTGTGATCTTATACATGTACTTTCTGTAATGATACTGACCATAACTCATCCATTCTTTTCCATCCTGCCTGATTCTTGACCACACACTCCCATAAATCTTTCACAAAATGCCCAACAACCTTTGGGGGGGGTGGCTTTCTTTACTCTTCTTGACAATGCATGAGGTATTAAATTTAAAATACACAAAAAATCACTGTATGTTGTAGATATTCATAATTTTACATTCTGCTCTCTTTCTGATACTTGTACGGGGAAACATGCATGTTTGTTAAGTTCATTAAGATTAAAAAGAAATTTTCCTTTTAAAAGGCAATGTATGAAAACCAAGAGAGCTCATAAGCCATCTACTAGTTATCCCTCATTCTTACCATATCCCCATCCCCAAATTAAAGTTTAAATTAATTTTTCTTTAATAATTTAGAAGTCTTCTTGAAGTGCTTCAAATCCCATTTTGAACATCAGAGATCAGTGCGTTATAGATGTGCAGAAGTGGAGGCTGATACAGAGTTTAGATTGGGCAGAACACCAGATAAGAGAAAGTTTATTATACTGAGCAAGGTTTACGGCAAAGTTTAGAATTTGTGCAAGGCGCTACTGAAGGTTACTTTAAAAGAAACATTTTTAGCCATCATTTGATGGCTCTCTCTAGCAGAGAGCACAAGGGCTCAAATCCGGTGGGAGTTTATAGACTTTAGATTCAAGTACCTTTTTTTAAGCGAGAATGGTAAGAAAGGGCTGAGGAATTTCCGTCGTTTGACTATAAAGTAATGAGACTGGCTTTCATGATAGGATCATATGTGTCTAATGATGGCAGGTTTCATCACTTTATGGTTACATGTGGAATGTCCCCGATGTTCTGGGAGCAACAGGATATCCAGATATATAGATGTATATGTACATATAGTGTAAGTGTGTGTGTGTGTGTGTGTGTGTGTGTGTGTGTATGTGTGATGGGAATATAAGGTGATGAGGGAGGAGTGTGGCCATTAGCAACTGTGGAGATGAAGAATGGTTTTATATACAAGGTGGCACTTGAATTGAGTCTTGAAGAAAAAAATAAGGCATTCTATTTTCAGGTGTAGGGGCTGTTCAGTGCCAATGCAGAGAAACTGGAAATGGAACATTATGGATGAGGAACAGTAAGAGGTCTTGTCTTTCTGCACTATAGAGAACACGATGGGGACAAACACGTAAATCAAGCTGAAAAGGTAGGTAGGCTGGCATTAGTCCTGTGCTCTCCCACTTCCTTCTCATCTCACCGGGACAGATACCTTCCCGGTCTTCATCTCTAAAATAACACAAAACCCATCCTTTTCCTTCGCCCTGGCTCTTTTATGTTGTTTTTCAAAAGCGGAGATGAGAAAAGCCTAGAAATAGCCAGTGTATTGAGCTCTTGTTGTTTTACAGTACTAATTTGGCTTCATTTTCTAGACCAATTGCACAACTTTAAAGCTATTTTAGTTTCAATGTTTCAGACAAGTTCTAATTTCAGGCGTTACCTTCTGCTATGCTTTACACACCCCCCCCCCAACCCCCTGCAACTTCACTAACAATTTTTAACAGACTCCATAGTCATTCATTTCTTGTCCAGTACTCTTTGGCTGGTCTTTGACTTTATAAATTTCAAATGCACTCTGATCTCAAATGATGTTAATAGTGATGTAATAGTTAATAGTATAGATATATTTTTGCCATAGTCCCTTGTTTAAAAAAATATTTTAAATAACATCCAATCATTTAAAATCATTGCCATACTACAAATTTTGTGACATTGCATTTGTGTCTGGGCTTACTCCCATTACCACGCTCTAACCACAAAAGTCCTTCTTCATTGACATTGAAGAACCTGGAATGAGAGTCAGGAGAGACCTTGGGTTATCATCTCATATGAACTCCTCGTTGTAGAGAGAGATGAAGCTGCTAACAAAGGATTTGCCCAAGGTCACACACGCAGTAAGTAGCAGAGACATAATTTGTCCCCAAATCCACTGAGTTTCCACTACAATACCAACCTTCAGTAGGGCTGGACCTCAAGAAAAAAACAGGCCTTTGCCAAATCACTTAGCATCAAAAAGTACTACATAGGAGCAGCTAGGTGGCACAGTGGCTAGAGCACCAGCCCTAGAGTCAGGAAGACCTGAGTTCGAATGTGACCTCAGACACTTGCTAGCTGTGTGACCCTGGCTCCAGTCCCTTAACCCTTTTTGCCTCCCCCAAAAGTTGGGGTGGGGAGTACTGAGTGTTTATTAACTAATGTTTTCTGTAAAAGGTCATACTTCAAGGTGAAGAAACTATTGCAGCCATGGAAGGGATAGTGGTGACATTATGGGGCAAGGGAGGCTTGTTTTTCCTGGCTTGTCTGTTTCCAGTTTAGACCTCGGTACCATCAAAGGCCGTGAAATAGGAAATTGTCTCACTCCTCAGAGTAGATTCCATGGCCCTTTCCCCAGACCTGTCCCATTCTTCTTTACAGCAGTTAACCCTTTTGAAGGAGGGGGGAAGAGAAACCAATGCATTTGCTTCCACCCAGAATTGAGTTTATATTTCTCTCATCTCTTCTGGTACCTCCTTAAGTGATAAACTCTAAACTGTTAGAACTTTACTTCCCAGCATTTCCTGAATCTTGAATTGCATTTTAATCTTTGTGAAGCATTTTGTAGTATGATTTTAATACCAGGCATTTGTTTTGTCTCGGCTTTCAGTTTTTGTTTTTATGGTGTGTTTTTTTACATTACTTTTCATAATCATGGTTGTCAAAAGGCAGAACAATGTAGAAGGCAACCATTTCAAAAAATAAGCAAATTATATTAATGCAAGTAATTTTAATATACAGGTGTACTCCTATTGACCCCTCAATTGAGGTCCGGTATATCCTCAATATCCTACATATCAAGTTGGAAGGGAGCTTAGAGGATGTCAGATTTAGAGACAGGGGGGTAGAATGGATTAAGCCCTGGACTGGGAGTCAGAAAGAATTGGGGTTAAGCCTTACCTCCAATGTCGTTGTTCTTCCTTCATTCTCAAAGAGGGTCAATGACATCACAGTCCTGGTGCAATGTGTTCCATTATGCCTGATCAGTCCAATATGAGCTCAGAAGGCTCTATCACAGGCCAGGTACAAATAATCCAGTTCAACATTTGGGATGGAAATGTCTCTACATTTGTGCATCTCAATTTCCTTTGTGCTACCTCGATCCTGCTTTGGTCATGGAGCACAGAGCCTTTGATGCAGGCATGCTATGCTGGGTCATCTTGTGCCAGCCTCTCCCATATCTCACAATTGATACTTTATGAACTTTAGTGTCTTATCTCCAACACTCCTACTAGCTATGTGACCTTAAGCAAGTCACTTAATCTTGATGTTCCCAAGTTTATTTATCTGTGAAAGGTGAGGGTTGGACTCCTTGCCTACAAAGCTCCCTCCAGACTCTAAATCTGTGATCCTCTTTGTTAAAAATGGATTAACTGAGACCCAGAGAAGCTGTGACTTTTGCCAGTGCACATAATTAGTAAGAGCTTAAATTTCAGCTCAAATTCTCCAACTTTAAAGCATACAGTCTTTCTTACTACACTTAGCTGTCCTTTTGAGTTCTAAATACATTCAGATGGGATGCCATGGAAGAAGGCACAGGAGTCTTGGAGAAAGACATTCCTATCCAGCCAAGTAGATGTCAATCAAACAGTAAGCATTTCTACATACCTACTGTGTGCCAGACATACAGAATTTTCAAGACTTGAAGACAGATGCAAACCTGTTTCTCCATGAATCACCAAAGCACTTTGCAAAGAGACCCACAGCATCTCACCAGGAAATAAATACAAATTCAAAGTGGCCCCACAGGACAAATGCAGGAGACAGAAGAATTTTGAGGAGAGACAGCATGGACATCTCAACCTCAAAACTCCTCACCTGAGACACTTGGCCTGTACACATGGAGTTATAGCAGTCTATGTGCTGCTTGCAGTGGTATCAATGCCCTAGCCTGGGAAGCCAGGGCCCTTTGATTCCCTGCCTATCGTATTAATTTCTGCCTTTATAACCTTTAGAGATGCTCCTCTAATCTTGTTAAGCGAGGTACTGGCAGTCCCAGGGGAATATATGGTGGAATCTAAACTTTGTATTTATGAAGCTCATTTTCTCTTTTCATTAGCTCTTATCACTCTCTGTGTGATCCTGCAGGTACCTGGGCTCCTATTGTGAGGGAAGCTGGTTTGTGTGTAGTAATTGTAACAACCTCAAACATAATGAATTTATTTGTTATTCACAGGAAGCTCTTCTCCAGAATCCTATTATCTTTTAATCCATTTAGCCTCTCCTAATGGATTTCCTACCCCCACTCACAATTTACCAAAGTTTTCTTTAAAATAATTAAATAAATAAAGCTGCCTTATTCCTTTTCTGTATTTATCAAGTTGGCAATTGAGGAGAAAAAAATGAAAAAAAAAGGAGAGCCCATGGACCATTTCTAGTTTGGCATCAGTGTGATCTGGAAAAAAAAAACTTTACTCCACGGACCTACTGAGCATCATATATAATAGTAACTCAGTTCTGATCCTTCAAAATGTTTATTACTTTTGATTTTGTTGTTGTTTTCATGGCTACTGGGGGAAAATGGTAGAGTTAGACAATTCTAGCATAGCATTTAGGTAATTATCTAGGGACCTATGGGATGAGTTTAATCTTAAGGGAGTAAACGAGCAGTAGTAGCCACTGAGTTCCACTCTAATGCCAGCTCTCATGATTTCACATGGGGCATCACCAATTCCCAGAAGTCCTGACTTCAGAAATCCAATTTAATGGCCCAGAAGCCTGGGTATTTTCCAGGCTTGCTTTGTACCAATACTCAGATATTCCAAAATGGCCTTGGGAAATGTACCCATAGATTCTTTTCTTCTCTAATACTTCCTATCCAATACTTTAAGATATCCTCATGTACTAGGATTAGCTTTAGAACCAGAGGAATTGGGTTTGAATCCTGACTCTGCTATTTACTGTTTGAGTGACCATGGAGAAATCACTTAAACTTTCAGGCAGGGGAAGGGAAGAGAACACACATTTATTCAACTCCTACTGTGTGTCAAGAACTTCAGATACATTATCTCATCTGGTCCTCACAACAACCAAAGATGCCGGTATTGTCCTCATCTTATACTTGGGGAAGATGAGGCAGATAGATGTCAAATGACTTGTCCAGGATCACAAAGTTAGCAAGTCTCCAGCCATTCATTTGTAAAGTAAGAGGAATAAATGAGATGATCTCCAAGGTCCCTTCTGACTAAATACTCTGAAGTGCAAAAAATGAAAATTAAAAAGATGAGGGGCCGGCAGCTAGGTGGCGCAGTGAGTTAAGCATCAGCCCTGGAGTCAGGAAGACCTGAGTTCATATCTGGCCTCAGACACTTGACACACTTACTAGCTGTGTGATCTTGGGCAAGTCACTTAACCGCAATTGCCCTGCCTCCCCCCCTCCAAAAAAGGAAAAGACCTAAATTAAAAAAAAAAGATGGTGGGCATGAAATGTTAACTCAAAGGTCTAATATAAATTATTGCCTCTAAGAAACCATAGCCACTTAGTTAGATCAATCTTGACCAAAAAAAAGTTTTAAAATGAATCCGAACTAAATCACCATAGGCTTCCTTATTTCTAAAAGTAGTGGAATTTTCCGCCCACAGTCTGTGAGTCCTCAAAGGTTCAGTTCCAAGGCCCTTATTTCTTCCTCTTACACTTCAGAGTCCTTAGTGACGGATCGCAGGTTTATTGATTTGGAGCTGGCAGGGGACATCAGAGGCCATGTATTCCAGCCTACTCTTTTTATAAATGGTATTAAACATTGCATTAATATCACATTAGTAAATAGTTTTAGCAAGCCCCGAGAAGGCAGGAATAATAATATCCTTTTCCATTTATATAGTATTGTCTTTCTTGATCCATATATCTTCATTTTATCTTCAAAAGGAATCTGGTATTATTACCTCTAAATTTTATTTATGACAAACTAAGACCATAGCGAGATTAGGTAAATTTCCCAAAGTTGAGCAATGGGGGAGCAGTTTCCTTACTGCTAGTTTATTAATTGATATTCACCCCCAATTTGGTAATAACTATCTCCTTCAAACGTCATATAGCAAATGGTTTTGCAGCTCTGTAACAGAATCCCTCTACTGGTGAGTTGTCCTACTGCTACGGTGCAGGCGGCATGAAGGTAGAAACTAAATTTCATATAAAATTGGTTTTTCTTTCTGCTTCTAGCATAATATTTGGCACAGTAGATGTTTAATATTTGCTGAATCAACAAATGGATTTTTTCCCCACTAGACTACACTCATTTTATAAAACTTCATGCTCCAAGTCATTGGCAAATTACTAAATTTTTTTGAATAGTCTTGTCTATGGACAGATTCTTTCTCCTTGCTTTATACTAGAACTACATAGGAAAGACAATACCTATTTTATAAAATACCTCACTTGATTTCTTTCATATGCCCAGAAGATATATGATTGTAGAGCTGAGAGTAATCACAGCAAGCATGTTGGTTTTGTTGTTGTGCAACTTAGTGGGCAGGGGAGAAATTAGACATTTTTTCAGAAAATAAACTTGAGTAACAATATTCTGAGTATGTAATGTCATATTAAAGATATAGGTAGGTAGATAGATGTGTATATATGTGTCTATATAATATATGTATATTTACATATAGACTTGTGTATGTGTATATGTATACATATATATATATATATACACACATATATAGGTTTATTGAGTAAATGAAACTAACATTTTCAAGGATAAAAAATCATGACCTTTCAGCAGCAACCTTTATTTGAATAGAAGACAGAGCTAACAGCCTTACATTCTCAGATCAACAGCTGAGTTACATATACTTTACATGGCATAGTTGATTCCTGTGTTTGAACCTTCCTCAGAAGTTATAGCCAAATGGCCCTAGACAAGCCATGTTAACCCTCTCTGACTCAGTTTTCTCATCTCTACAATGAGGATAATACCTATTTCACTGAGTTTTTGTATAGAACAAATGGTATCACATACGTAACATAATTTGCAAATCTTAAAGCACTATATGGATGATAATGATGATGATGATGATGATGATGATGATTATGAAACCTAAGAAAGGCGACTGAAGCAATGGGTATGACATTAGGAAGATCTGAGTTCGAATCCTGCTTCCAACATCTACTAGCTGTGTGACCCTGGGCAAGTCACTTATCTTCTGTCTACCTCAGTTTCTTCATTAGTAAATATGGGAATAATAGCAGTACTGTATCCCAGGGTTGTTGTGAAGATAAAAAAGACATTGCTGTGAAGTATTTCGAAAACCGCAAAGTGCTACAGAAATGCTAGCTATTAGTATTATTTGTTTTAAAGGGGCATATTCATAATAGTGCTTTAAAACTTCTGAAGCACTTATCTCATAACAACCCCGAGACGTAAGAAATTAGTAGTATTAGCCCCCATTTTACAGATGAGCACATCGAAGATCAAAGAAGCTAACTTGTTCAGGGTCACCCAGTGTGGTCAATGCTTTAGCCCCACCTCATATGCAGATCCAGGGGTATCCATATTCTAAGACCAGCGATTTTATACTAATATCAAAAATCTGCTTTTTCATATCTACCTCAGGACATAATTTAAGGAGGCATGAGATCATGATAATATCCTTTAAATTACACATAGGCAACTGAGAAAGTTAGGCTACTACTGTCATGTTCAATTTTCGAATCAAATGTAATTTTACAAATATAAAGTCCAGCACTGCATAATTCCTGCACTGCCCTGGGATAATTAGTTTTTAAAATGGCCCTTTTTTAAAGTGCCAGGTTAACAATATTCTAACATATTGTGGAATAAATTGTTCTTCTCCCTAACTAAAATGAGCATGCTCTTCAAATAGCTGAGGACATAGGTAAAAATTTCTTCCCATTTTTTTTCTTAAAACTTTCTTAATCAGGGATGATGGTCCATAAAATCATGAGGCAATGGAGAATTAGAGAAATTAGGAGAAGTGAAGAGAATAAACTTAGGCAGTGACAGTATCTACCATGTGCCAGGCACAGTGCTAAGCGCTCTTTATTAATATTATCTCATTTGATTCTCACAACAACCCTGAAAGATAAGTGCTATCTTACAGTTTTAAAAAAATTATTTAAAAATATATTTATTTATATTTTCATCTATTTATGTGTTTACTGTTTTATACTAAAATTCCTAATTTATCGTTAGGTAACTGAGGTGGAGATTAAGTGACTTGCCCAAGGTCACACAGATAATAAGTGTTGAAGGCAGGATGTCAAGTCAGATCTTCCCGACTCTGGGCCTAAAGCTCTATTCACCATTCTACCAGCTAAGAGACAAAAGGGGACAGAGACAAAAAGAACACTCTTGGTTCCTGATAAGGTACACTCAAAGTTTGCGTAAAGTGACACAAATCAAAAGAAAGGAAGGCAAGATGCTTTACTTCACTCCAAGGCCCTGTTCTAATTTCTGGTTCAGGTTCCATGCTATGGCATTTGGAATTCCAGGGTCCCCTAGAGTCAAGATCACATGGCCTGCCACTGATCCCTCTGAGGGGACAGACATGCATCATCCTCAGCAGATCCCTCTTGGCAAAAAAAAATCACTTACGTACATATTGGGGGTATGTTGTACAAACCTCCCCCTCCCCATGCTTACAGGACAGTAATGAGGACTGCAAGCAAAACTGTGATTTAAGCTGAGCGTGGCAACCTGCCCTTATGTGCTCTCACACAGAGAAACACATTGTCTGTGAGCATTTCTGTTCTACCCTGCTGACCTTACCAGCAAGAGAGCCATCTGGTCTGATGATGCTGAAAGCCGGCACTGAGCAATTCAATAGGTCCTCTCCTCTTTGATTTTCCCGTTCTCTTCTTGGTTTGGTTATGTGGGTTTTGGTTTTTGTTCTTAACCCGAGTAGACCACTGCGGGCCTTTGGCCATTGCTCTTGGAATGGAGCCAATCAATACTTGCTTCATGTTACACTGAATAGCTCTAAGACCTACATCAGAACTGTGTACACAACCTTCTGATTAGGGGTGTGAAAGGCCATGGTTATGTTTTCTAGGATCTTAAGACTAACTAGCTACACTGTAGTACAAAGCAGGTCGGGGAGATAATTACTTCCAGGGTGTACACTGCCATTTCATTACACTCAGCATCGTACCCTGCACACAATACTACGAGCATGCCTGGTTCTGGGCTCTGGAACTTTGGAAAAGTAGAAACCATGGAATAGATTCAGATGTGAGAGTGTGATGGAGGTAACAGAAAACAGACCTCACAAAGAAGTTACTTAAGAAAAGAAAGAAACAATGAAGCAGAAAGAGCTGGAAGTTGATTCAGAGAACTGAATTCTGGTGTGGGCACGTTATCGATGTAACAAAAATTACATAATAACTTGGGGAAATGGCTCAACCTTTCCGGTCTCAGTTCCCTCCACCTGTAAAATGTGGATTAAATTTGATCTCCTCTAGGTCCTTTCTAGATCTGAAGTCATACCATGATGACTTAATAACATTTCATAAATACATATCTATTATTTAAATCTTCTATTTCTGTGACTACCTAACTGGCAGAGAGAATAAGGACTAACCTTGGACTGTAGCATGATGAGGGATTTACTTTAGGAAAAATGAAAAAAAAAATAAGCAAACATTGGGATGGGTAGAAGATTGAGGGTTGTCCTTTGCTTTACTGGGGGTCATAAAATGGGAAATTCAAAATGTCTTCATTATAATCTTATTTAGAGGCCAAGAAAGGATCTTTCCAAATCCCTTCTAACCTTCAGATTAGCCACTTGAAAAAGGGAGAAATTTCTGAACAAAGTACTTGTGTTTGGTATGGTGTGGACATAGGCACTGATGTGTTTTTCCTACTTCTAAATTTTAACCAGTGCCAATGAGAATTGGGTTTCAATTACCTTTATACAATTATATTAGAGTCACCTCGGACTCCCAAAGAGAAGCAGCAGAATAATGCTTTCTAAGTTTAGAACCACCTACTTGGACTACATGAGTTTTGTGTTTCCAATAAAATTCAAAACTTTTATTTCAGGACAAGTTTATGATTCTGGACTTGTTTCTTAGAGAAAAAAAAACATCAAAAATTAAAATTAGCTTTAAAGTTGCCTGGAGAAGAGAGGCGGAGCCAAGATGGCGGCGGGTAAGCAGGGACTAGAGTGAGCTCCGTACCGAGTCCCTCCAAAAACCTATAAAAAATGGCTCTGAACCAATTCTAGAACGGCAGAACCCACAGAACAGCAGAGGGAAGCAGGGCTCCAGCCCAGGACAGCCTGGATGGTCTCTGGGTGAGGTGTATTCCACATGGAGCTGGGAGCTGGGAGCTGGGAACGGAGTGGAGCAGAGCCCAGCCTGAGCGGCGTGGAACAACCAAACTTGGAGTCGGGTGGATGGGGCCCCTAGCGCCCTGAATATGTGAGCTGCAGCAGTTACCAGACCCCTCGACCCACAAACACCAAAGACTGCGGAGAAGGTTAGTGGGAAAAGCTGCGGGAGTGGTAGGAGTTCGCGGTTCGGCTTCCAGCCCCGGGGGCAGCGGAGGTGGGGCAGCTACAGTTGCTGCTGCTTCTGGCCCCAGGCCCAACTGGTGGGAGGAATTAAGTGGTGGATCAGAGCAGGAGTGCATGGCCTGCTGAAGATCTAAGCCCAGCCCAGGCTGGGGGTTCTTGGGGAAGGAGTAGTGTTGGTGTGACAGAGCTGGCATCTCCCCCGCAAACGTGGAACATAGAACTCGTTAGTCTACAAGCAGTCATACCCCACTGAAAAACTCAAAGGTCAAGTTAGTTGGTTGGGAATATGGCCAGGCAGCGAAAGCACACCCAGATTCAGTCTCAGACTTTGGATTCTTTCTTTGGTGACAAAGAAGACCAAAACATACAGCCTAAAGAAGACAACAAAGTCATAGAGCCTACAACAAAAGCCTCCAAGAAAAACATGAACCGGCCCCAGGCCATAGAAGAACTCAAAAAGGATTTGAAAAGCAAGTTAGAGAAGTAGAGGAAAAATTGGGAAGAGAAATGAGAAGGATGCGAGAAAACCATGAAAAACAAGTCAATGATTTGCTAAAGGAGACCCAAAAAAATACTGAAAAATACACTGAAGAAAACAACACCTTGAAAAATAGACTAACTCAAATGGAAAAAGAGCTCCAAAAAGCCAATGAGGAGAAGAATGCCTTGAAAGGCAGAATTAGCCAAATGGAAAAGGAGGTCCAAAAGACCACTGAGGAAAATACTACTTTAAAAATTAGATTGGAGCAAGTGGAAGCTAGTGACTTTATGAGAAATCAGGATATTATAAAACAGAACCAAAGACATGAAAAAATGGAAGACAATGTGAAATATCTCCTTGGAAAAACCACTGACCTGGAAAATAGATCCAGGAGAGATAATTTAAAAATTATTGGACTACCTGAAAGCCATGATCAAAAAAGAGCCTAGATACCATCTTTCAAGAAATCATCAAGGAGAACTGCCCTGATATTCTAGAGCCAGAGGGCAAAATAGAAATTGAAAGAATCCATCGATCACCTCCTCAAATAGATCCCAAAAAGAAATCTCCTAGGAATATTGTCACCAAATTCCAGAGCTCCCAGATCAGGGAGAAAATACTGCAAGCAGCCAGAAAGAAACAATTTGAGTATTGTGGAAACCCAATCAGAATAACCCAAGATCTGGCAGCTTCTACATTAAGAGATCAAAGGGCTTGGAATGCGATATTCCGGAGGTCAATGGAGCTAGGATTAAAACCTAGAATCACCTGCCCAGCAAAACTGAGTATCATGTTCCAAGGCAAAATATGGATTTTCAATAAAATAGAGGACTTTCAAGCCTTCTCAGTGAATAGACCAGAACTGAATAGAAAATTTGACTTTCAAACACAAGAATCAAGAGAAGCATGAAAAAGTAATCAAGAAACGGAAATTGCAAGGGACTTACTAAAGTTGAACTGTTTTGTTTACATTCCTACATGGAAAGATGATGTGTATGATTCATGAGACCTCAGTATTAGGGTAGTTGAAGGGAATATGCATATATATATATATATATATATATATATGTATAAGTGAATGTGTATGTATGTATATATCTATGTGTATATGTATGTATGTGTATGCATGTATATATATATATGTGTGTGTTTTTATATATATATGTATATATATATGTGTAAAAGAGAGAGAGCAGACACAGGGTGAGTTGAAGATGAAGGGAAGATATCTAAAAGAAATAAAATGAAATTAAGGGATGAGAGAGCAACATACTGAGAGAGGGAGATAGGGAGAGATTGAATGGGGTGGATTATCTCGCATAAAGGTGGCAAGAGGAAGCAGTTCTGTGGGAGGAGGGGAGAGGGCAGGTGAGGGGGGAATTAGTGAACCTTGCTCTCATCAGATTTGGCCTGAGGAGGGAATACCATACATACTCAGTTAGGTATCTTACCCCACAGGAAAGAAGAGGGAGGAAGATAAAAAAAATAAAAGGGGGGGAGGATGGAGGGGAGGGCAGATGGGGGGGGAGGTAATCAAAACAAACACTTTGAAAAGAGGACAGGGTCAAGGGAGAAAATTCAATAAAGCGGGATGGGTTGGGAAGGAGCAAAATGTAATTAGCCTTTCACAACGTAAGTATTGTGGAATGGTTATACATAATGATACATGTGTGGCCTAGGTCGAATTGCTCGACTTCTTAGGGAGGGTGGGTGGGAAGGGAAGAGGGGAGAGAATTTGGAACTCAAAGTTTTAAAATCAGATGTTCAAAAACAAAAAAAGTTTTTGCATGCAACTAAAAAATAAGATACACAGGCGTAGAAATTTATCTTGCCCTACAAGAAAGGAAGGGAAAAGGGGATGAGAGGGGAGGGGGGTGATAGAGGGGAGGGCTGACTGGGGATCAGGGCAACCAGAATATATGCCATCTTGGAGTGGGAGGGAGAGTAGAAATGGGGAGAAAATTTGTAATTCAAACTGTTGTGAAAATCAATGCTGACAACCAAATATGTTAAATAAATAAATAAATTTAAATTTAAAAAAAAAGTTGCCTGGAGAAAAATCTTAAAAGCATCAAGACATGAAATGGCTTTCATGAATTATCATTTTTAAAGCACAATTGAGTCAAATTTTGGAGTTAAATTCTTAGGAACTCAGTTTTTCTTTCAAACAAAATGCAAAGTTATAAGGAAAAGAAAAAGAGTTAGAATGAAATATGATCTAATTTATAAGTAAGCTCACTCATCCCTAGGTACAACACATTGCAGAGTGGGTGGGAGATTCATTTCAAGAGCCATATGCAGACAGTCCACTCCTTGAGGTACGCTGTTTGATAATTGTTAAAAATTTGAGAAATAAGATATTTTAATATGGGCCCACTTGCAGTTTTCAAAAATAGACAAAAAGAGAAGAATCACTGGTCCTTTAAATGCAAACCAAATTCTCAAATCCAGATTTTGTCACCAAGCAAATCTCTGATCACATTACAAACATAATCAAACTATTTTAGAAAGATCTTTCATTCATACTCCAAAGGTCTTTGTGAGATCTAAAAATTCATAATCTTCTGTTGTATTTTGAATTCTATCTGAATTTTTTTGACACTGAAACAATCCAAAGAAGAATATGAAGTGATAGTTTCAGACCACCTTCTGCCTGGCAATAGTTTCTCTCTCAAAGGAGAGAAGTGTCAAAAAACACCCTAAAGCAGTTCATACAGTTTTCTGAAAAAAAAAAAACATTTGGATGCTGAGCCTCTGTTTAAATGAATACTCTCTATGTCTTTTCAGAAGGAATGCCTCTTGCAGGTTTACGTTTGAGATACCCACCCCACAAAAAAAAAGTTAAAAAGGAAGGCAGCGTGATAGAAGAATACTGGACTTGGAGTTGGAGAAATTAAATTTAAATCCCAGATCTGCAGTTTTCCTTCCCTGGGCCTTAGTATCTTATCTAGAAAACGAGAGAGTTGACTAGGTGGCCTAAATGTCCATTATAGTTCAAAACCTATTATCCCATGAGAAATATAGGCAAAGAAATGATGAGTTCTCTTTGGTTCATATATGCTATTACCCAAGTATAACTAGAGAATTATAATTTATTCCACATTGAATTGAACACTTGCTTTAGACCAAGCGTTCTTTTTTTGTCATTGTTTTTGGTAGGGAGGAAGTCAGGGCAATTGGGGTTAAGTGACTTGCTCAAGGTCACATAGCTAGTAAGTGTATCAAGTGTCTGAGACCAGATTTGAACTCAGGTCCTCCTGACTCCAGGGCCAGTGCTCTATTCTATTCTGTGCCACCTAGACCAAGTGTTCTTAATGTGGAGGGGGGCGGGGCAGCGTTCCCTTGGCAATCTAATGAAGTTTATGAACCCTTTGTCAGAATAATGGCTCTAAATGAATAATATAAAATACAGAGGATTATAAAGGAAACCATTTTTAACAAGTTAATGTACATTAACACAAGGTAAAGGATTCCTGCTTTACAGTTATGGAGTTACATCTTTTGAGAGTCATTTTAAGTCTTCAAAAAATACATATGATTGTGAGCAGCAGAAAGTATAAATGCATTTGTTTCTGCTACTGTGAAGTTGTGAACTGGACCCTATATGTAGCATTTATACAAAAGCCTTGATATTTATTTTTGCTTATTATAGAATCAAGCTAGGTGGGCAGCCAGTGGCACAGTGGATAGAGTGCCAAGCCTGAACTCAGAAAGACTCATCTTTTTAAGTTCAAATCCAGCCTCAGATGCTTAATAGCTGTGTGACCTTGGGCAAGTCACTTAACTCTGTTTCCCTTAGCTTCCTCTTCTGTAAAATGAGCTGGAGAAGGAAAGGACAAACCACTCTAGTATCTTTACCAACAAAACCTAAATGGAGTCATGAAGAGTGAGACACAACTGAAATAAATCAACAATAGCAAAGAATCACAGAAGACAATCTAGAAAGTTCCTTAGAAGTCATTTCATCTTGTTAATTATAGTTCATCAGAACCATATTTAAAACATGATAAAAATATATAGGCTCTTACATGTTCAAAAAGGAACATTGACTTTGGTGGTCATCCAGTTCAACTCCTTCATTATGCATATGAGGAAACGGAGGCCCTAAGGGGAGAAATAATTTGTTCAAATCACCCTAGGATCAAGTAGAAGGAGTGGAGAATAAACTCAGATCCGATAACTGTGAGTCTAGCACTCTTCCACCTGCTTAGAAATATGTCTCAGTACCTGAAATCTCTTTCACAAAAGAAATTCTTCTTCAAAATCAAACCTAGATATACATGGGTACAGACACCCATATACATATACCCAAAACCAGCAACTTCCTCCAAATTACTGAAGAGACTCTTTCCTTGGCTGATTTATATTACAAAAATCATACAATCAGTTGTTCCCGTAGCTATGATCTCATGACACCTCTCTCTCCCCAGTGGTTAATGGTTAGGCCCAGAATCCAGATGACCTGAGTTCAAATGTAGATTTAGATTAGCTGTGTGTAATGGTAATCAAGGCAGGATTTTTTTTGCCATTCTTCTCTTACGTGCCTTTAATGAATCTGGCCTTTGGTTGAATGGGGGCAGGTAAAGTGGAATCTTTTTTGCCTTGGAGCTTCTCAGCACTAAGACAATCAGGAGTGATTAGTGGTACTAGCGATTAACTAATTTTCCCACACCCTGGTGTTAGTGATTTCTCCCACCCTAAATGGTAAGCCTTGAGCCCTCAGGGTCCTGAGCAGGGTATATGAATTGGAAGGTTAGTGTTTCACTCTGGGGGGTACACTCATTGAAAGAGTGACAAGACTCTGGGCAAGCCTTTGAAATAGCACCCCCTCCCCCGCCCCTGGCTTGGAAACCCAGATGTTGGTGCTTCTCTGGTAACTATGTATCGGATAGATTGGTTTGTGTTATTTGCTCTGTTTATAATATATGCTTGTAATTTCTGTTTCTATTTGCCCTGATGTTCAGGGGGCTGATCTTTACCCTCTGAACTAAGTGAATGATATATGTATGTTTAATTAAAGTCAGATTGTTAACTCCTTAAAGTTACTTTCTTTAGAAAAGCAGGTCAAAGAACGTGTGTTGGCCTTCTGTGGGCTCTTTTTGTTGGTCTTATGCCCCCAAAATAGCTGCTAGCAACATTGTTGTTATACTGTGTAACCCTGAGCAATAAACGTAGCCTCTGTTTGCCTCAGTTTGCTCAACTATAAAATGGAGATGATAAAAGTACCTACCTCACAGGGTTGTTCAGGATCAAATGAGATAATATTTATAAAGCACTTAATACAGCATCTGGCATATAGCAAACATTTAATACATGTTTGTTCCCTTGCCTTCCACCTACCACCCCTTCTCCCATGGTTAATGCATGAGTCCCCTTTGAATTTGCATTCCCAGCAATCATCACAGAGCTTCAACATGGTAGGTGAATATGCTTCTTCTTGAAGAATTAGATACTAAGCCAGGTCTTTAGATGTTGTTGCAGAAGATGTTGTTTCTTTCCACTTTAAGAGAATAATACACGTCTTCATTCATGTGTGGGACCCAAAATACTCCAGTACTTTTAAATGTGGGAAATTCCTCTTTATCTCTGTTCCAGAAGTTTTAGACAAAAAAAAAAAGATATAACTTTCTAAGACCTCTGAGGAAATGACCCCAAATTCAGTGGTAAGGAAATAGCTTTGTTAAGAAAAGAACTGTCACTAATCTATCACTTTCTCTTGTTATCTGATGATTTGTGTCTCCCAGTGGGGCAAGAATTCTCATCACTGCCATTTATCTGCTTATAAGTTATAGTTTCAGTACTTCCCACCCCCACTCTCCCCTATTATCCAAGCTAAAGCATGTGCCCTCCAACTTGAAGAATTTTCTGCCTGTTCACTCATGCAATTCCAGAGAGGAAACATTCCTTATTCACTACTAATCACTCCCTCTTTATCCCTCTCTAACAAATAAAACCTTTCACCCTTCAAGCACTGACTCAGGTTTTTAAATTACCTTCCTCCCCAGGCACAGTCCGGCCCCCCTTGGGAGCACCTCTCTGTCATTCCCACCAATGACTTTTCTTTCTTTTTAATTTTTTTTCTTTTCTTTTTTCTTAAGGGCTCACCTGGAGAGGAGGTTTCAACTTCAATCTGTCTGGTGCTGACAGGTTAATAACCTGTTCTGACAAATGCTAGAAGGGGAAGAAGTGGTGTCCAATCATGGAACTCTCTCTCTCCCTGCCTAGACCTACTTGTGTATCTCTATAAGAAAGGTCGTGCAGAATTTAGTACTAGATAGTCCTGGATTACCTCAAAAAGGCTGCGACCTAGAAAAAATAATAAAGCACTCACCCCTTGGAGATAGCTTCAGAGCACTGTTCTCTGAGCATTCCTTTTATTGAATAAGTTAGAATTCATGGGTATCTTCTGGGTCTCCTTTTCACTAGAAAAATATTGACTGTCCTTGGTTGAGGACTGCCTTCCTCATTGCTAAGTCTCTAGCCTTGAGCATCATATCATGATGGGATTCAGCCATGCTACATTTCATTTATTGTTCAGCTCACTCTCCTGATTTCACCATCTGCCTTTCCCCAGCCCAGACAATCTTGCTCCACTCCTCTCTCTCCTTCCATCGCCCCTTTACGTGTTATAAGCTGTAAGCTTCCTGAAGATAGGGACTTGTATTCTCCAAGCTTAGCACAGTGCCTGCCACATCGTATATACATAATAAATGTGCCCCCTTTCTTCCTTTGATCTCCCCTTCCTGTTCTCCCAAGTTTTTAACTTTATTGGTGCCATGGACCACTTTGGCAGTTTGGTGAAATATTTGCACCCCTTTTCAGAATAGTATTTTTAAATACACAAAATGAAATATATCCTATTAATGAAGGAAATCAATTATATGGAAATACAATTATCAATGTATTAAAAAGAAAAACAAATCCAGGGATCCTAGTATAAGAAACCCAGAATGGTGACAATAACTTCACCCATTTTTATACATGTAGAGAAACTTTACATCATAGATAGCCACTGATAGCCAAGGCTTATTATTCCCTCATTCCTACCATCACCATATTTATAAAATAATAGAATCTCAGAATCAGAAGAGATTTTAGAAGCTGCCTAGTCCAACCCCTCCCTGAATAGGAATCACCTTACCAACAAGTGATCTTCTTGGAGACCTACAATGAGTAGGAACCACCATTTAGGAAGTCAATTCTTTTGGAATTCTTAGAAAGACCCTTCCCTCTCTTATGTGAGTCTGAAAGCTTCCCCTCTGAAGCTTCCACCCATGTCCCCAAGTTCTGCCCTTTGGGGTCAAGCAAAAGAAATTCAATATTTCTTCCACCCAATGTTTCTTTTCATTATATGTAAAAGCAGACTTACTTCTAAAAGAAGCTTCTGCCTTCTAGTTCTTTGAAGGAAAAGCCTAGAATCTAAACCACAATGGATGAAATTAAATGTTATTTGTTGGGTTGTTATACTGTTGTTTTCTAACCTTGTCGTCTTCTTTGACTCTTCTGGTGTATCCAATCAGTTGTCAAATGTTTTCCCAAACTTAACCTTGATAACATCTCCTAAATCTATCCCTTTATCTCCACTCGCAAGCCACTACCATGGTTCTGAACCTCACCACCTCTCATTGGCCCTATTATAATAACTTCCTAATTGGTCTTCCTGTCTCATCTCTCTCTGATCCAATCCATCCTCTATGTAGCTGGCAAAGTTATTTTCCCAATGTACAGTTGTGTCCATTTCATTCCCCTCTACGTAATAAAGCCTAGTAAATCCCTACTAGTCTTAGGATCAAATGTTTTCGCTTTTGAGTCGTTTTTGAGTCATGTCTGACTCTTCGTGACCCCATTTGGGGTTTTCTTGGCAGAGATATGGAGCGGTTTGCCATTTCCTACTCCAGCTCATTTTATAGGTGAGAAAACTGAGGCAAACAGGGTTAAGTGACTTGACCAGAGTCACATAGCTACTAAGTGTCTGAGGCTAGATTTCAACTCATGAAGATGTCTTCCTGATTTCAAGTCCTGTACTCTATTCACTGGGCCACGCAGCTGGCCTAGGATCAAATATAAACTGGTCTGTTTAGTATTTCAGGACGCAGTATAGTATTAGTCTACTATTGTCCATCTTTAACGCACATTACATCCTTCATGTGTACTACTGTTCAGCCAAAGTGTTCCTTTAACTAATCATTCCTTATGTCTATCACTCCACAACTTGTCCCCATGCTTTTGTACAAGTCATTCTCCAAAGTTGGAATATGTTCTTTCCTCACTTCCATTATGTAGAATGTCCGGTTTCTTTCAAGATTCATCTCAAGCATTACTGTCTACATGAAGTCTTTCCTAATCACTCACCCTCTCTCCCATAGCATCTTCCTTAAAAATTACCTAATATCTAATATATGTATATGTAAGCAATATATACACATACATATACAATACAAATATATGCACACATACAAATACGTATGCCTAGTAAAGTATATGCATGTGTACGTGTTATCTCTTTTCATAGATTGCAAGCTTCATCAAGACAATAACTATTTTTCTTTTATGTATCTCTAAGGCCTAGCACAGTGCCTGGCACACAGACACACACATATGAACATGTATTTATCTTTGACACATGCATATATATGTAATTGTATATGCATAAGTATATATCTTCATGTTTGTTTTTCAAGAAAGAAAACACATATAACAATCATAACCCTAAGTCAGAATGATTTAAATTCTACAATAAAAAAGAAAAAGAATGGAAGACTAAATAAAAACAAAACAAAGGAACATATTGAAAAAATTTTGTGGCTGTTCAGTAGTTTTTCACTCTTGTCCAACTTTTTATGGCCTCATTTGGGGTCTTCTTGGAGTGTTTTGCTTTTCCTTCTCCAGTTCATTTTACAGATGGGGAAACTGAGGCAAATAGGGTTAAGTTATTTGCTCAGGGTCACATACCTAGTAAGTGTCTCAGGTCAGGTTTTAATCCAGGAAGATGAGTCTTTGTGACTTCAGGACTGCAATGCTATCTACTGTGGTACTTTACTGTCCTCACTGAAAAATACATGTAGACAGAAAGTGGGCAAATAGAACAAAATATGATAGGCTTTGGGTGACTTGAAAATAGAAGGGATTGTAATCATGATTTCAGATAAGTCTATAATATAAAATGATGATGCCAAGAGAGATAAATAAGGCAACTACAGCAGGGAAGGAAATCAATTAATTAGTTAATTAATGTAGCACGTCCTACGTTCCAGGCACTATGCTAACCTTACACTTTCATTTGTTCCTCACAACAAACTGGGGAGGTGCTATTATTATCTTCATTTTGAAGTTGAGAAAATTGAGGCAAGCAGCGGTTAAATGACTTGCTCAGGGTCACACAGCTAATGAATATCTGAGGCTGGATTTGAGCCCAGGTCTTTCTGACTCCAAGCCCAGGACTCTAGCCACTGCGCCTTCTAGCTGCCTCATTATGGTATATCTTTGACAAAATATAGCACTAATTTATATTAAAAATGCTGAAAACTGGGGCAGCTAGGTGGCACAGGGAGTAGAGCACCAGCTCGGGAGTCAGGAGGACCTGAGTTCATATCTAGCCTCAGGCACTTGACACATGTACTAGCTGTGTGACCTTGGGCAAGTCACTTAACCCCAATTGCCCTGCCCAAAAAAAAAATACACAAAAAATGCTGAAAAGTATATATATATGGAAGGGCATAATTTGAAATATACCTGAGATTTTGGGAAAGTAGATTCGAAAGAATTAAGAGGAATGATAAGTAGGATTCCACTGAATAAGCTCCTACTGGAAATTCAACCCAAGGATAATAGCAAATGCTCAGAAATGAAATTCAGGCAGATTTAAAACTTATTGGATGACTAAATTGGAAGAGCAGTGGTTAATAGTTTAATGTCAGTTAAGCAAAAGGTATCTAATGGAGCACCAAATAACTTGAAAAATAAATGGTATCCTCATCAAATTTGTTATTAACACAGAGCTTAGATGTAGACGTAAATGGATCAAAAAAAGGATTCTGACAAGCTAGAGCACTGGAATGAACCAAAAAACAATTCAGCAGCAGTAAATGTAAAGTCTCGCAACTGGGTGAGATAATGAAAGGACAGCTAGATGTGGGCCATCTAGATAGAGCACTAGGCCTGGAGTCAGGAAGACCTTAATTCAAATCTGACCTCAGACACTCACCAGCAATGCGACCCTTGGGCAAATCACTTAGCCTCTAATTATTTTAATCCACTAGAGAAAGAAATGGCAAAGCATTCTGGTATCTTTGCCAAGAAAATCCCATGGACTTTCATGAAATAATAAAAAGCAGTATGAGAAGAATCAAGAGAACATTGTATACAGTAACAGCAATATTGTTTTAAGAATGACTTTGAGTGAATAAGTCATTTTGATTACTATAAATACCCAAATTAACTACAAAAGACATATGAAGACACTGTCTGCATGCAGAGAAAGAATTGATAAATAGAAGTATGCATAGAATAATCATATATATACATACGTGTATATATATGTGTGTGTATATGTGTATATATATATATGTATATATATATATATATATATATATATATATATATATACATGTGTATATGTTTAATGGTAGCCATCTCTAGGACAAGGGAGAGAGAAGAAAAAAAAGAAAAAAAGAAATTTGCATGTTAACTTCATTATATATTATATATTCATATATATATTCATATATATATATATATTCATTATATATGCAAATTGTACATGATAGATTTGAAGGTTCATGTGCAATCATCTTTTTTATTATAATGCTATGAAAATGTTTATCTTATTCCATAAATTGTAATAAAATTTTAAAACAGAAAGAAAATCCCATGGATAGTGGGATCATGGACAGCATCTGACATGACTGAATGACTGAATAACACCAACAACTGTGAAACACAAGTATAAAATGGGGAAGCATGGATAATCAGCAACTGTTCCAAAAAAAGTTCTAAGAGTTCTAGCAGGCTGCAAGATCAATATGAATCAACAATGCTGTGGCAGACAAAAAAATACCTAATACAATCTTGGGATGCATTAAGAGGGGTACAGTTTATTGGAATGAGATGGTAATTACCCCCACTGAACTCTGTCCTTGTGAGACCTCATCTGTAATATTGTGTTCAGCTCCGGGCTCTACAATTTAAGTACATTGGAGTACTGGAGAGTGTTCAAGAGAGGACAACCAGGATAGTGAAGAACCTTGAATCCACCATGTCTGAGGATTAATTGAAGGAAATGGGCATATTTATCCTTGAGAAGAAATGCAACACACTTCTTTTATTTCATTGAATTGGGAGGGGACCATGGGCATGCAATGTTGTGTATGCTCTCAGGTAATATGTTTGTTTTGCTTAACCATCTTTATGTCTTTCCTTTGTTAAATGAAAGGCTCACTGGAGGTAATATAGGGAAGGATAGAGGGAAAAGTGTGATGTAAAGGATGTAAGTGTGTGATATAGGGAAGGCTGTGATGTAAGAACAAAAGGCATTAATTCAACTGAAACATAAAACCAACAAACAGCATTGAAACTTCTGTCATTATTACATGTGATGTGATCTCCTCTGGGGAGAACCAACTGTCCGGTTCATCTAAAGACTTTCCACCCCACAGAGAAATTTCTTGGAGGCAGATTTTTAAAAAGGGAGAGAGAGGATAAAATAGCTGTTATTTTATCAATGATCATAACAACATCCACCATAAAGAAAAATGAAAAACAGCTCTCCTAGTTACTTAAAAATAGAGAACCATTTATTTCTCCTCTTCTGAAATGTGGCCAAGTCTCGAATCACCCCTGACTTGCATTCATCTTGAAAATGCAAACAATATACGAGCTGAGTTTTATGAGCATGGTGTTCATAATAGGGTCAGTCTGTTGGAACAAAATGGGACAGTAATTTTGCATCCATTACAGCCTTGAAATGGAAGCTATGAAAGAGAGTGAGAGTTAAAGGTCCACAGACATCTCTCTAATGAATTCCCACACAATGCTTTCCTTCTTAGCAGCTCCTTCCATTAGCCAGCTACACAACCCCACTAACTGAGCAGGGGCCATCCCCGCCTTTCATTGGCTGCATAGGTGTCGAGTATGATGGCTTTCCCTCCCCTTTCAGTTAGCTATCTCTAAGGAAGGGGAAACCTGAGGATGGGGTAGGACATCAGGTCAACTCCAAGTCTCCAGCAGTCACTGCTTTGTGAAGTGGGACAATCTGTTGTTCTACCAAAGAAGAGTACAGGTTCCTGTTTCATGTGGCTAATACAAAGACTCAGTAGCTTCCAATGCCATCATAGGATAGGATTTATGTTGCTGTGAATGGAGTCATGCTTTAAACAAGGGTGTGAAGCTCAATGAACAAATGGGAAGATTTTATTTTCTTAGAGTGTTAGAGTTCTCAATGCTTTGTCTTCAAACACTAAATAATCTCAAATTATTGGACCTATTTCTCAATGGGTTCTTGAGAGGTCACAATCAAATTTCAATACCACAAACTTAAACCGATCAGCTTAAAAGAGTTCTTTTGAGGAAAACACCTGGCAAACTATAAATAGGCATAGTGACTACTAGGTCTGGATCTATCCTGTCTGGGTATGGGGATTTTCCAGGTGACTTGATTTAAGAATTCAGGTGGCATAGTGGATGGACTTACATTCAGAAAGACATAGATTTGAATCTCATCTCAGACACTTAACTGTTTCACCCTGGACAAGTCCCATTAGATTGTAAGCTCCTTGAGGGCAAGGACTATTTTTGCCTTTCTTTTCAACCTTAGTGGTTAGTACCATTTGATGTAATATCTATATGCCTCAGTTTCCTCATATGCAAAACTGAAAGTGCTCAATTTAATTATTTCTAAGGGCTTCCAGGCTAAATCAATGATCTTATGACCAAGATTAGAATTTTTCTTCAGGTTAGAAATTAAACACATACTGTTTTTTTGGCTGCTGTTCAGTTGTCTCAGTCATGTCCCACCCCATTTGGGGTTTTCTTTGCAAAGATACTGGAATAGTTCTCCTTTTCTTTCTCCAGCTAATTTCACAGATGAGGAAATTGA